>NC_134787.1:51617308-51619808 GCF_046742065.1 Oratosquilla oratoria
ATCACAATTTATGGAGTTTTACGAAAAATGGAGGCACCTTGCAGGCAAAACCCTCTAAGATCACTACACATTTATTCTAAATTCAGACGATTCTCTTCAGCCGACGGCGGGGTGTGGCCTAACCGCGTCCGTTTAGCTGGGGGGGGGGGGATTAACACTAAATTAACTCGATCCATCCGCCACATTTAACGATTAACTTTGACGACAAGCGGGTTAAAGAGCAATTTTTAGAGGCACTTAAATTTCGAGGTTCTAATTTTCGTGAATATTACCTAATTACTCTTTCCAGTGCTCCATTTTTTTTTTTTGGGGGGGGGGGACTACCTGTGGGGTCAGTAAGACCAGTGAAAGTACCTGAAACACGAGGAGGGAAAGGAGGAAGAGGAAGAGGAGCAAGAGAGGAATAAGAGAGGGGAATGACGAAGAGAAAGAGACGGCGGAGGAGTTGGAAAGAAGAGTATGAAGAGCAGATAGGGAGAGTAAGAAGAAAAGATAAGAGGAAAAGAGCAGAGGACGTGTAAAAGGGGTAAGGGCAGAGGGAGGGCGGGAGGAAGAGGAGGAGGAGGAAGAGGAGGAAGAGGAGGAGGAAGAGGAGGAGGAAGAGGAGGAGGAGGAGGAGGAGGAGGAGGAGGAGGACATGCATTCCGAGTTCTGAGGCAGTGCACCCAAGTACTCCCCAGGTTGCTTAAAGCCGTGCAGACGCCCTTAAAGGAGAACCACAATCGAGCCATAGCAGGAGGGCCATAGCAGCAGCAACAGACAAAAGCAGGAGGGGGGAGGAGGAGAGGGAGGAGGAGGAAGAAGAGGAAGGAGGGGGAGGAAGGGGAGGAGAAGGGAGGAGGGAGGAGGAGGAGAAGGGAGGGGAAGGAAGGGGAGAAGGGAGGAGAAGGGAGGAGGAGGAAGTAACAGTAACAACAGCCAATGCAGGAGGCCGTATCAGCAGCAAACATGAAGGAAGAAGAGAAAGAGGATGTAGAAGAAAGAGGAAGACGGGGAAAGAGGAGAGAAAGGAGGAGAAGGAAGAGGAGGGGGAGGGGAAAGGAGGAGGGGGAGGAGGAGGCACGAGGCCATAGCAGAGAGGAGGAAGAAAAGAAGAACGAGGAGGGATTAAAGAAGACGAGGAGGAGATGTAGGAGGAGGAGAGGTAGGGAGAGGGAGAGGGAGAGGGTGAGGGGGAGAAATGGATGGAGGGAACGGGAGCAGCAGACAAGAGAAGGAAGACGAAGATGAAGAGGAGGAACAGGAGGAGGGGGTCGACGGGCGGCAACATATGCAAGAGCCGACATATGATGGAGGAAGAGGAGAAGGAGAAGAAGGCCGGGGAGGAAGAGGGGGAAAAAGGAAGAGGAGCATGAGCAGGAGGAGCAGGAGGAGGAGGAGGAGGAGGAGGGGAGAGAAAGGACCAGAAGCAGAAGGACCAGATGGAGAGGGAGGAGGGGGAGGGAGAAGAGAAGGACCAGGAGTAGATGGAAGAGGAGGAGGAGGAGGAGGAGGAGGAGGAGGAGGAGGAGGAGGAGGAGGGGAGAAGGAAGAAGAGTAGGAGGAATAGCGACATAGCAGTGGCGGCGAAGTAAGTCCGAGAGGACCCTGCCCCACTGCCTCCTCCCTCCTTCCATGGGCGGGCGTGCGGGCGCACCCACCCAAACCCTTTGTTGGAGGCGCCGCGACCAAACGGTCGGCCCGGTCCTTCCTTGCACCTCCGTACGTTCATGTAACGGTGTAGGTATACACATGTACGTACGTACGTGTACATGCATTCACACACACACACACACACACACACACACACACACACACACACACACACACACTTGACGCGGCCGCCATTACGGCGGTCCGGGTTCGAATCCCGACCAGGGCTAAAATAATTTCAGTATCGCTGCGCTGCGAGTCGTTACTCCAACTCTCGTGGGCGGGTAGTTGGATGTGTGTGTGTGCATGTAAGGTCACAGCATTACTCATAGATCGGTCATATATGAGCTCTGAGTTCTCTTCCGGGAGGGTAATCGCTGTCGATCACGAGTCCAACACGTGATCCAAGACCATGGTGAATCACAAACACCACAGTTGAGTTTTCCTACCGTTAATTTTCGAAAGGTGAAGTTGCAATCGGTTTTATGTTAAACCTGACCTACCATAGTCATCAACTTAAACAACGGCATAGAACCATTTTGATCGGATCAAAAACAAATACGCAAAATTCGACAGTGCAGTTTCAATTCTTATTTTTATGTACACCATAACACCTTATTTACCCATCATTATTTCCGTATGTGTACATACACAATGTGTGTATGTGTGTGTGTGTGTGTGTGTGTGTGTGTGTGTGTGTGTGTGTGTGTGTAGGCGTGTTCTTAGATCATGTATTGGACTCGTCATCAACAACTACTACCCTATCGGAAGAGAGCTCAGAGCTCATATATGAGCGATCTATGGGTAATGATGTAACCTCACACGTACACACATACCTCCCCGCCCACGAGTTGGAGTAACGACTTGC
>NC_134787.1:51624808-51634808 GCF_046742065.1 Oratosquilla oratoria
ACAAATGTTACTTCTGTTCACATACCAGGAGGCGCTTAGCTGACACTGAAATCACAACCTTTGCCCTGAGTGCTTGAACGGCCATGCAAAAGTCACTGGGCACTGCGGGAATCGAACGCTGGTGCGCGTATCTCGGTCGATAACAAAATGCCACTCAGCCCGTATCACACAAAGGTTTTATATACACGAGTACATTAATTTCTAATCCTACTAATTTCTAGTACCGGACAAACTTCGGGGTATAACGGATCTGTCCGGCATTTCCATCGGATATAACGGATCTTCGGATAGAACGACAGACCCCTGTCCCCATATCGTCCGTTATATCGAGCGTTTACTGAATATTGCTTTCCCTTTACGTAATGCATACTAGGATCTTGGCGACATATTGTGGAGTTACAAGGATACGAGTATCATAAGAACCCCTTAGCACGAGATAGGCTCTGCCCCGGGCTGAATAAAATCGCCCGACGGCAGCTTCCCAATCCTTGTCATCACCGTCGCCATGTTTGTTCCCGTCCCCAACCCCCCGTTTTCTATTAGCGAATGACATTAGATCCATTTTCTATGCCGCATAGCTTCCGGCGCGCATTGGCAATTCATCTTCGTATGGGAAAATTTCCAACCGACATCTTTTTCTTCTTTTTTTTTTTTTTTTTTTGGCAAGAGTCTGCAGAATCAATATCTCCGTTCGTCGTTCAAAAGATTACGATCTGAAATGAGCTGAAATCATACTTTGCTAAATATCTGCTTCGCTTTGTCTTTCATCATAAACATTTGAACGCGCACGCCCACACGCCTCGTGGTGTAGTGGTTAGAGTTCCCGGCTGCCACTACGGCGGTCCGGGTTCGAATCCCACCCACGGCTGAAATAATTTCAGTATCGCTGCGCTACGGGTTGTTACTCCAACTCTCGTGGGCGGGGAGTTGGGTGTGTGTGTGAGTGTAAGGTCACAGCATTACCCATAGATCGGTCATATACGAGCTCTGAGCTCTCTTCCGGGAGGGAAATAGCTGTCGATCACGAGTCCAACACGTGATCCAAAGACCATGGTGAATCACACACAAGCACGAGCAAAGTCGTTTTATTCAATAATTTGTGTTATATTTTTAATTCTTCACATATTTTCTTAATACACAATGTACAATTCTCCATCAACATATAATTAATTATCATTCTTCTCCAGCTCATCATTATGGAGGACCATTCAATACGCTTTATCGTTGTTCCTCCTCCTCCTCCTCCTCTTCCTCCTCCTCCTCCTCAAACACTTGCTTTTTCTATTTTCCAGATCCTCCCCTTTCTATTCCTGTTCCCCTCCCTCTCTTCCTATTCTTCCTCCTCCTCCTCCTCTAATACTTGATACTGATCCACATTATATACCCGAAAGCGCGGCCTTTGTTTCTAGACAAAACAATTTTGGCTCCTTAAATGGAAGGAAACACAGTCTTAGCCCGGCTACCAACTTGCGTCCCTGTTTAACTAAGCTGATGATGACTGCACCATGTGAGATAGACGCACACGACCAGACTGGTGGGTAGATAAGATATAATTAGTGACGATGAAAGTAAACGCTGGATTCGTCAAAACAAGTTTATTCCTACGTTTCGACCCCTGCCCGGGGTTCGTAGGAATAAACTTTTTTCGACGAGTCCTGCATTTACTTTCTTCGTCTATACAATGGTTCCTGAACTCCAGCTCTTCACGAAAATATACATATATATATATATATATATATATATATATATATATATATGCGGAAGTAACCACCAGGAAAAAATAAACTAACAAAGCAAAGCGCTTTCGTATAATTACATCTCAAGTGCTAATACAAAGAATTAATTATAAAAGCAAGAAAGTACATACAGAATATATGACTGAATGAGACATGGTGAAGAAGGAATTCAGAGAGGTAGTGGAAGAGGTACAGTGTCGTGGCCTTACTGCCATCCTGGTAACCAACAAGCATGGGACAATATATATATATATATATATATATATATATATATATATATATATATATATATATATATATATATGTGTGTGTGTGTGTGTGTGTGTGTGTGTGTGTGTGTGTGTGTGTGTGTGTGTGTGTGTGTGTGTGTGTTTGTGTGTGTGTGTTCATCTTGTCACAGACCTTCACCTACGGGGGTCAGAGACTTAAAAAAAAAAGTGCGAATCTAGCGTTGGAGTGGACCAATTCAGGTCAAGTTAGGTTGGTTTACGAGCGGTTAGGTTTTGTACGAATGCATTAATATCCAACCAATTGGTCTGTTCATTAGGGAGCACAGGAAGAAAAAATCAATCAGTCTGCAGGTAAAACTGAAGCGAAACATGATCTGTTTTGAAATCTACACACAAGACCAAGAATCTGACATGCATTTCCTCCTAATTAAAAGTCGCATCATGTACACAAAACAGAACAAAATTAGACAAAGTAGAATAATAAAAGACAAAAACATACAAGATACAAATAAAATAAATAAACCAATAGACAAATATTAAAACATAAAATGAAAAAAATAAACCAAAGCAAAAAATAAACAAAACAATAATGAAAAGAGCACATACAAATAAAAAATATTCAAAATTCAAAATAAAAACAAACGTTCTTAAATAAGGTTAACCCTAAGTTAAATCTAACCTCATCATTCGACCAAGGGTGATGTATTGGGGTCTCTTAAGCCAAGTCTGACCAAGGTTAAAAAACTCGGGGGGGGGGGGCATTTCCCCCCCATCACCCCCGACCCAGGTGCGCGCTGACAGGGGGAGCAAATAATGCACCACGACGAATGAATGCGTTCAATGTAAACAAGAGCAATGTAAACGAACAAACAAACAGAATCTACACTTCATATCGAGTCCCTGTGCATCCTTTTTTTTTTTTTTTTTTTTTTTTTTTTAATCTCGTTCGTTTGGACCCAAAATGTTTTGTCATCGATAAAAAAGAATTTTTGCCTTTTCTATCTCCTTGTTGCATCCTGTAACTGTTTGCATAAACGTTCATATTACCTATTTGTTATCCTCATCTGAACAAGAACAGGTCACTTCACTAACGAGATGACGTCACGAAGTCGCACCACGGTCGGCTTGCTTCAGCTTCATTTACAGAGTGAACAGACCTATTCTTGTTCAGACTGATCTACAATTAAAATTAAGTGGGAATATATTCAATAATGAACAGATTAAATTTTGCTTCTGTATTCGTCTATGGCTTTGTGCGTTGAAGTACAGACACCGATGCCATTTTGTGGGAATTTTTCACAAATTTGTGGCTGAGAAATTTGCTCACATGGGAAGTTTTGTCAGCAAATTATGTTACAATGAACTCATTTGTGTATATAATAATTCCTTTCTTTTGTGGGGAAAAATAATGTGGAAATCCAGATTTCCTTGTGGGAATTTTGTGGAAAAAAAATCTCACTCATTTGTGGGAACTGGCATAGATCACAGTGGCAACACTGAGACACGCCACACTTGAGAGATTTTGTTCTGGTGATCGTCAGAAGACACCGATGCTAGGTCAAGTAGAGTAAGAGTCGAAACTATAGGTTGTTATAAGAAACGGTTAAACAACTTTATGGATTGGGATGACAGGTGGTCATGGGAATGGAACTGCCTAGTGTAGGCCTTATGGTCTCTTGCAGACTCCTTCCTTTTTATGTTCCTATGTAATGGGCATCAACAATTAACATCCACTTTCACCAAGTCGAACATTAACATTACACACACATATATATGTACATTTAACAATGCCAGGGGGTCCCAAACACAAGACCCGCGGGCCAAATGTGGCCCGCGTGCCAACTGTGGCCCGCGGGCCAAATGAGGCCCGCGGGATGGTCGTGAGTGTCCCGCAAAGTGCCAAGACATTTTTCAGCTCGAGTTACTGTAATTGTTACAACTGGAGAAAACACTAAACTCTGGAGGCGAGGCACAGTGACATTTAACCTTTTATTTTTTTTAGAGAAAGCTATTTCGTTTCTTGTTACAATTGCTGGCAATAAAGCGCTTTTACTTAAAAATATGCTACAGTGGGGTTCTGACGGCCCTCGAACAGATTCGAGTTTGAGACCACTGATGTATGTACAGAAATCTACATATATAAATACGTACATAAGACGTACGCAAAATACATATAAACATACTATAATAATATATATATATATATATATATATATATATATATATATATACATTCGTACAGATGGTCAAGTCGTAAACATAATAAAAAACGTGGAAGGGAAAGAACAGGAAGAAAGGGAGTACTTGGAGAAGCAGGGCAAGGAGGCACGGGATGAGATGGAAAAGGCGGAAAATAGATAGAAGAAGGAGGAGGAGGAGGAGACGAAGGAGGACGAGGAGGAGGACGAGGTGGACGACAAGGAAGGATAGAGGAAGATGAGGAGGGCAGTAAGAGGGAGATGTCACAAGTCAAGAAGAAAAGGGAGAGAGAGAAAAGAGAGACAGCGAGAGAGATAGAGACAGCGTGAGAGAAAGTGAGACAGCATGAGAAAGAGAAAGAGAGAGAGACTCCCGAGCCTTGCCAGTGGAGAGACGAGTCTCAGGTAATAATAATGAAGCGACTGATGGGAGGGAGGGAGGAAGCCAGGACGAGAGCGGCGATCAATAGGGAGGGGGGAGGGGGTGGGGTGGTTAGGGGGGGGATTTTGTTGTATTTGCAACCAACCCACTAGTCGTCCATCAAAACAATACCACAAATTATTGCCAGTTAATAAACAAACAAATAAATCAACGAATAAAAATAAATAGATAAAATTAAACACAAATATCATATTACACAAAACGGTCGTAATATTCCTAATGGTTTGGCAGTCAAATCACGCAGCCAGACGGCGCACGCGTCCACACACACACAATCATAATAATATTAAGAGCAATCCAAGCAATACCGATAATGTGTATACGCGCGGTTCGCCACGGTGGGGGAAAGTGGGGTTGGAACGCCGCGCCGCGCGGTTAGAGACGGGCGCAGGGCGGTTCGTGATTGTCCCGGACGGTTCTACACGCTTCTGGTTTATTCTAGGCGGTTCTGAACGCTTCTAGACGGTTTTGGGCGGTTGTGAGCGGTTGTGAGCGCTTCTAAACGGTTTGGGGCAGTTGTGAGCGGTTCTGAACGCTTCTAGACGGTTTGGGGCGGTTCTGAATGTTTGTACACGGTTATGGGCGGTTGTGAATGTTTGTACACGGTTATGGGCGGTTGTGAAAGTTTCTAGATGGCTGTGTCCGGTTCTGAAAGTTTCTAGACGGTTGAGTTCGGTTCTGCACGCTTCTAGACGGTTATGGACGGTACTGAACGCTTCTAGACGGTTATGGCCGGTTCTACACGCTTATGGACGGTTGTGGACTGTTCTGCACGCTTCTAGACGGTTATGGGCATTTCTGAACGCTTATGGGCGGTTATGAACGGTTCTAGACGGGTGTGGGCGGTTCAGGACGGTTCTAAACGCCTCTAGAGAGTTATGAACGGTTCTGAACGTTTCTAGATGGTTATGGCCGGTACAGGAGGGACGGTGTTCTTTGGAGAGAAAGTCTTGAACGTAGACGGGAGGCGGGGTGGGGTGTGTGTGTGTGTGTGTGTGTGGACTGGGCCTCGAACTAACCACAATAGGCCTCGACAACAAAGTTGCCCAGCGAAAAGTTGCGCTCTGGACGTGAACAGCAGCTGGATACGTTGGTCACGTACAGACAACTGGGGCGAGAGACGCTCCCAGTCAGCAGCAGACGATTCTATTCATTCCCGTGGCAATCAAAGGATTACAAAGGAGGAGCATGCCGACAGGAGACCTTTTGGTCCATAACTAGGTCGGATGCGAAAAAAATATAATAATGACAAATAAATAATCAAATAAATAAAATTATATAAATAATAGTAAGTAAATAGATAAACAGGTAAAGTTAAATAATAAACAAAATCCCCCCTCTTCCCCGCTTTCAGTTAGCGAGGATAAAGTATACTTTCACATCATAACGACGTCGCAGAAACAAAGAACAAACAAACAAATGAGTAATTAGAATAAAATGAAAAATAAACAAAGGCAATAAAAAAATATTAAAATAAAAAATAAACGCAATAAACAAATAATGAGGACTAAGGAATAAAAGAAAATACAAAAGAGAAAAAAAAAAAAAAATGAGAAGACATGGACAGTTTACCTCCAAGTGTCCACGTCGCCCACACGGCACGACGTCGTGCCGCTTAATAACAAGGGTACAATCCAGATTACAGTGGTTCTTAACCTTTCCACCACAAATCCCGCCTTAGTAGCTGGCCTTTGTCTCCACCCTCGCCTTAGTAGCTGGCCTTTGCCTTCAAGCCCGCCTTAGTAATTGGCCTTTGCCTCCAAGCCCTCTTTAGTAATAGGCCTTTGCTTCCAAGCCCGCCTTAGTAATTGGCCTTTGCCTCCAAGCCCGCCTTAGTAATTGGCCTTTGCCTCCGAGCCCGCCTTAGTAACTGGCCTTTGCCTTCAAGCCCACCTTAGTAGCTGGCCTTTGCCTCCACCCCCCGCCTTAGTAGCTGGCCTTTGTCTCCGCCGCCGGTACGTTATGCTCGGTGAGATTATTATTATTAGCCTACCACAGCTAATGATGGATGAGGGCGCATCCTACCTGGCTTTATATTTAGGTAAACGATTCACTATAAACCCACTATCGGAGAAATAATAACGGAAAGTACAGGGAAACTGTATATTTCGACTACTATCTGTAGTCCTCTTCAGCAGAATGCTTACATGAAGTTAAGGTACAAGTATATATGAGGAAATGAGGTGTACATAGAAGGGGATGAGGAAAGTGGGGGGGGGGGGACTCAGGTTACATGTCCTTAGATAAACGAGTTGTGGAGTTTGGTTACTATGATCAGCCTGCCTCGTACTTTGCAGTTCGAAAAAACAAAGCCCCGTCATTAAAAAAAAAAAAAAAAAAATCTAGACAATCGTTCGACGATCATCGTTGATCGACAGTCGCGCCGAGAGAAACGTTCCTTTACTACTTGTATATTTTCTTCTAGTTGCCGCATGCCTATTCTATTCAACTTTGAGACACGGTGGGGGTACGGTGTGTCTCTATCAATTTGTGTACTGTGGGAATCACTTTTCTATCATGTTATTTTTGTATCAATGTATTTCCCTTTTATGGTTATATTCATTCTGTTTATTGATTTATATTGGCTACAGCCAGGCTAATCTAATTACCTGGGTGAAAAAACCCAACTTTAAAAATTATCCATCAAAGCTTTCACCGTGATTGGGCTTACACACACACACACACACACACACACACACACACACACACACACACACACACACACACACACTATATATATATAATATATACATATATATATGCATATATATATATATATATATATATTATATATATAGCTTAAACATTATTTTCCAAAAACATTTAGATGAACTACAGCAATGATCTAAAAAGTGGCTAATGCAATTTAACCCAAGTAAATGTAAGGTTATGCACATTGGTAAAAATAACAATTAGTACGATTACAAGTTACTTGGAAATTCATTACCTAAAGTGGATAGTGAAAAGGATCTCTGTGTAATTATCAGTAATGATCTCAGATCATTTAAGCAATGTATTTCCGCCTCAGAGAGAGCAAATAAGAATCCAGGACTGATTGCGCGATCTTTTGATTAAGTCCATCTGTCATTAACAAGCTGTATGAATAGTTCATCCGCAATTGGAATATGCTGTACCGGTATGGTCACCGAATCTCATTAAAGACACTGACAGATTAGAAAACATCCCAAGTTTCTAAATGGAATTTAGGACATCAAAAATGACGAAATTTTAACTTTGAATGAGAATCAGACAAGAAGTGATAGTCTCAAACTGTCAGGAGGTAGAAACAACTTCGCCAACTGTGTAGTAAATGAATGGAATAAATTTTCTGCAGAGGTAGTGCAATGTAGTACATTTCGAACTTTTAAGATTCGTTTAGATAAACACCTAAGCATTTATGTTTTATTTCATTTATTAATTTATTAATATTAGTCATTTATCATCATGTTTATTTATTACCATTACCTTTTTATTTTATCTATTTATTTACTTGTTTATTAATTTATCTTTTTTTTTCACATCCGACGGAATTATGGACCTAAATGTCTTCTGTCGGCATGCTCTTCCTTTGTTTTATATATACAGTATATATATATATATATATATATATATATATATATATATATATATATATATATATATATATATATATATATACAATATATATTTCTATATATATACAGTATATTTATATATATATATACAGTATATATATATATATATATATATATATATATATATATATATGTGTGTGTGTGTGTGTGTGTGTGTGTGTGTGTGTGTGTGTGTGTGTGTGTTTGTACAAACGTATATCCACCGGTCGTAAAATGAAGCAGCAAAGCCCTGGTTAATGACTAGCACCAGGATCAGCCAGAAGGCCGCGTCCAGCTCCTGCACGAGTGGATGGAGGCGCCCTCGCCTTGGCCGGCCGAGCGAACCCTCGTCAGGAATTCTTCATAATGCAAACAGGAGAGCCCTTCTTTCATCTCCCAACAAAGGATTCCAGGGCGATTTCAAATGGAACACAAATACCAAGGGAAAGCGTTTCATAATGATATTAGAAGAGGGAGAATTAATACGTGATAGTTCTAACAACACAAGTATTAAACAAAAAGACGAAAAAAAAAGACCCAAAGACGACCAAAAAAAAAAAAAAAAAAAAAAAAAAAAAAAAAAGAGAGAGAGAGAGAGGGGAGGGAGAGGGGAGGAGGGGGAAGAGTGGGATTTTTTGGGGGGAAGGAATGGGGGACATATCGAAAGAAATTAAAACTACATTTCTTAAAAATACACTTCAAAGGGATAAGCTTTACCGTTGGAGCTCTACACAAACGCAACAGATAAGAAATTTGAAAACAGCACCGATACACATTTTCTTTTCTTTTTTTCTTTCTCTTTTTTTAAGGAGAGGGATAACAGTCCGCCTGCCTTTCTCGAACCTTTTAATCTGCATATATAGTGGTGGCAGATACAGGTATGCCTCGATTTACCTCTGTCTACGGTACAAGCAATTTCACCCATCGTCATTACAATTTTTTTTCCAGATCCACCAACTACACTCTTGACATCCCATTTCCTAGAATATAAATAAATAAATAAAATTTTGTGTAAATTCTACAGGTCAACCAAATTTCTAAAACTAAATTCCTATGTATAGAAATAAATATATATATAAAAAAACAGCAAAAATCAACTAAACACAACCGTAAAACACTCTAAACACTTTAAAAAAAATCACAAGGCCACGTATTTTTCACACATAAACCAACACAAGCATAAAACAACAAACCACATAAACCCAACAGAACTCCACACATAAACCCAACAGAATTTCTAACATAAACCGGGCAGAATTCTCCCCATAAACAAACTTCACCAGCGCCTCTACGATCCATTATAAACTCAAAATTCGGCCGAGTTTATAAACTCAAAATTGGCCGAAGAGTTCCCTCACACTACCACTTTCAAAAACAATCGCAATAAAACAGGACCCACGTCCACTACTGAGTGTGTCAAACGCCTCGACCGATGTGAAACGAGGTCGACACAAGAACAGGGCACTTCATTGAAAGAACTAACGATACGACGTCATGCAGAGCTGCCGCGCTATCTCAAGTCATTCCAATGTCGCAACTGCTCATGACATCAAATCGTTCGTTTACTTTCCGGAGTGAAATGATCTGTTCTTGTCCAGACCTGGGACAAAGGGAGCCTAAAAATAAATAAATAAATAAGCAAGATGATAATAATAATAAAAAAATAATAATAACAATAGTAGTAGTAGTAGTAATAATAATAATAATAATAATAATAATAATAATAATAATAATGATGATGATAGTAATAATAAGGAATAACGCACACATCCACTGTTTATCGCCACCACTTCTACGGCCG
>NC_134787.1:51637308-51697308 GCF_046742065.1 Oratosquilla oratoria
ATATATATATATATAAACCATTTTACACTATAATTCTAAACCATCAACATCGAGGGAGACACCTTTTGATTACTGCATGTTGGCTTCCTCGAGTCTCTCTCGATGTTGATGGTTTAGAATTAAAGTATGTTGTTGTATATATACATATATATATATATATATATATATATATATTAATATATATTTATATATATATATATATATATATACAGTATATATATCAAATGTTGTCAAAACTGGTTTCACAATGTTACCCGACAAATGCTGAACCCCACGTGAATAGGTACAGTCTGCTAGTGGCAACAGGACACGAAGAACAAGACTCGACGTTCGCAGACTGAAGGTTAAAGAAAAGGGGCGTGACCCTTCCATTCCTGTTGGCCCTTTCCTCTCCATTGGGACTGTCGCCAGGCTATTTCATTCATCTCTGTGGCTTCACGTAGCTGAATAAAATCGCCTGGAGGCAGCCATAATATTTAATAAAGTACTTCCCCGAAAGGGACACTGAAGAGTAGGAAGTGTACGTCACTTTCCGTTTTCTATTGTGGCCCACGAGGAGATATCGGGAGAACCTATTTCTTGGTACTACAGGAATTCAAACAATAGGATTGATTCTTCTTATACTAAAGACCCAAGACGTTCCAAGAACCAGAGTCTTGTCTGGATATAGGAGGAGTTGGAAGAGGAGGATTGGAGGAGAATTGGAAGAAAAAGAAAAAGAGAGGATTATTCCTCCCCCCCCCCCACCCGAAGTCGAAGATGACTTTAGCTGATCCTCCGGGATGTACCTTGGCCCAAGTTTTTGCAGCTACCTGGCACCCACAGTGGCACTAAGTCGCCTCCAGCAAGAGACCCTCCCTCAGCCATCTTAAGACACCTTCCTCGACCTCTTCGTCGCTCCAGTCTTGGAATCTGTCCTCAGACACCTACCACCACCATCACAGAACCCAACTCCTCTTCCTTCCTCGTACTCTTCAAGGCTCAAGCTTAAGCCTCTTCCCTTTGTTCCCTTTCTGAGCTCCCATTTCCCCCTCCCTCAAGATAACCCTCAACCTTCCCCCAGCCTTTAATCACTTCCCCTCTTCTCCCCCACAGCGCCCACCTCCCCATCCCCGAACTCAACAATTCCCACAAACACGTTGTGTTGTCTCTCTTCTCCAGCAAATTACAAAGGGACCCATTCGCCGTTACTCTTGTGCTCTCTCACTGTCCCTCGCTCGTCTTTGAGTCCGGAAGAGACTTCATCCATCACACAGGTCCAGATATTCTATTTATCTATTTATTCATTTATCTTGTTTATTTTTCGAATGGCAGGGACATTTGGTCACATACCTCAACTCTTTCCGTTCCAGGTGATATATATCATATATATATTTTTTATTCTTGGCACCAGGGGACTCCATTTATCTCCATGGCAACCCCCCCCCCGTCAACAGCCCAGCCTATCTCGCTTCCTCCCTCCCATACCGGGGCGAGCACTTTTGATTATGACTGTCGCCAGACGATTCTATTCATCTCCGTGACAGCCCTACATCCCCGCCACCTCCCTCGATCCTCTCCTTCTTTACTGGTTGGCACTTTGTCTTCTATTCTGGCTTCCGCCAGACGATTTCATTCACCTCCCCAAACCCTCTAACGAGTGTCGAATTCCTTTCTTGCCCTTACTCAAGTTCCTCACCACGGCCCTCCTGCTGCTCCTCCTCCTCTTCCTCTTAGTCCTTCTTTTCCGTCTCCGACTCCCTCTTCTCCTCCTCCTCCTCCTCCCTCATCATCTCCTACTCCTCCTTCTTCGTCTCCTACTCCTATCTTCGCTTTGCACTTCTACTCCTTCGTCTCGCATTCTTATTCCTTCGTATCCTTTCTTCTTTCTTCTTCCTCCTTCGTCTCCTTTGCTTTTCGTTCAACTCCTTCATCTCCACCTCTTCCTCTCCCACCTCCTCCGTCTTCATCGGGAAACCCACAATCGACTAAGCCTCATTAATTCTATCTTTTCCCCCCAGCGATTCTTTCATCGCCCGCCAGGAGGACCCTCGCCGTCGGCATGCACGAGGGCTTCAGGAGTCTGAGGGTCTTCCGGGATCCAGAAGACGGAACTGGAGTCCGACAGAAAAAAAAAAAAAAAAAAAAGGTCTATGAAGTGAGTGACCTTTGGGACGTCCTGTAACTTAGTACAGGATGAGTAGATTCGTCTATCTACTATCTACTTATCGACTGCATTCGATGTCTGAAATCTGTTCCTTTCGACCACTGACCAACCCTTACCCCTTCATTATCGAGGGCGTTCCACGGAGATGAATAAAATCGCAAGACGGCAGCCTGAATAAAAGGAAATATATAACACACACTTTGGAAAGTGTTTGTGGTAGTAGGCTATAACCAGCTTCATTGTCGAGGGGGTTGGGGAGAGTGAGGGGGAGGGGCAAAGGAAATTAACACAATCTCTCCTTTCTGTCAGTCTCCTTCATTGTCTTCTGTCATCTCCCATGACCCCCAGACTCCTCGGCGCAATTAAAGTCTCCAAGAATGGAGGCGCCGGACGCCAGCGACGAAACACAATACCCTCACGCAGCCACAAAAAACTCTCCCCCCCTTACCATCTCCCTTTCCCCCCAAGAACTCTCCCCCCAACCTTAGTTCTTACAACTCTTCAGTTTTCCATGCCTTCCTCCAAAGTTATCTTGTCCCTCCTGTTTTTTGTTTTTTAATTCTTGAAGATTTTTTCTTCACATTTTCTACTTTACAATCTCTCATACACACGCGCTTGTTTTTCCTTCCTTCACTTCCTCTTCCACTTTCTCTTTTTTTTATTCTTTTTCTTCTGTCTTTCGCCGTACATATCTCTGTCCCGCCTCTTAACATACACTCTTCTCTTTTATCCTCTTCCTCTCCTCTCTCCTCTTTGGCCCAAAAGCTTCTTCACATGCACGTTTCTCCTACAATTAGCCTTTCCCCTTCTTCCTAATTCTCCCCGTTGCTCTCCCTTCCCCCCCACCTTGTTCTCTGATGGCCACCCGTCCACATACTACCATTTCCACGTCTTCTTTCATTTCATCGAACTCTCCTTCTCTTCTTCGAACTCTCCTTCGTTTTGAGACAACTTTACGTCATTTAATTTCTTGCGTTCTCTCCCTTCGTTGTTTTTTTGTCATTCGACTCCCTTTCTTCTATTTCCCTTTTTTGAGACAACTCGTCACACCTCCTCTACCTTTTCTAATATTCTTCTTCCTTTTATGCCTTCTTCCTCTCTTCCTTCACTTTCTAACATTTTCCTTCTCCATCGTTTTTATCAATTTGGCTCTCCTACTCCTCTTCCTCCTCCTCCTCTCGTTTCACCAATTTACTTCCTCTTGTTCTTCGTTTACATTTTTTCATTCAATTCTCCCATCCTTCTTCCTACACATCACTTTCATTGCCTCTTCTTCTTTACCTTCTCCTCCTGTGCTTTCTCTTCATTTCCTTTTCTTAATTACCTCTCCTTGTTACACACACACATTATACATGCATATCACATATATATATATATATATATATAATATATATATATATATATATAATATAGACATACAAGACTCTTCCACTATCTGAAAATAGGATAAGAAATATATACGTATATTTTGACAATTTTCTGTGGTGAAAGTGGTCGAAATATACAGATATATTTATTTCTAATCTTATTTTCCGATAGTGGGTGACATTTTTATTTTACCAATATGCTACATTACTCTTCTCCATATATATATATATATATATATATATATATATATATATATATATATATATATATATATATATACCATCTTTACTCTTGCTTCTTGGAGTCTCTGTCTTCCAAAAGACGAGAAGCTACTGACGTTTTTACTCGATATCTTCTTTCCTCATCTTCATCTTATTATTTCCCCTTCGTCGTCTTCCTCTTCGACGTCTCCGTAGACTCCATATTAGTCTTTTTGTTCTGCTTCTTCGTCCTCTTATCTTATTATCTCGTCTCCTCTCCTTCCTCTTCGGCTCCTTGGACTTTGGCCTCTTCTTTACAAAGTCTTGTCTGGCTTCTTTACAGAAGTCTTGTTTGACTTCTTCGTCGATTTCAAATCTGTAGACGTCTTGGACTTCTTCGTCGACTTCTTTTTACTCGACTTCGTCATCTAATCTTACCCTTTTCCTTCTTCTTCTTCCACTCCACCCTTTTTCCTCCACATTCGTGTCTCATTACAACTCGTCTCATTATTTCTCTATCTCCTCCTCGTCTTCCAACTCCTCCTCCACCTTCAATTTTACATTTATTATTTTCCAGCCGCATTCTCGTTTGCTTCATCCTCTTTCTCTTTCTTGTCATCTTCTTTTGATCTCATTCTTGTTCCTCCATTTCTTTATCCTTTGTTTCTTTTTGTCCCTCTCCTCCTCTTCCTATTTTTCACTAAGGCTTTACCATCATTCAGTCCCTTTATCTCGCTTTATCTAAACCAATGGTTCTTAACCTTTTCTGACTTCGTCCCAAAATCCTGTCCAGATCATCCATGGCAACCCATACCCTCGTAAGAGCTTCATTTAAATTCTAATATAACTGTACATGTTGAAAATATTTCTCACCTCAATTAAATCATCAATACCTTTATAATGCTGCGTTTGGATGTTGATTTAAGTATTCTAACACAGTATTATTATTCATAATAATATTTTCATCAGGAATATTGGGGAAATAATAAGTCCAAAAACCTTTGTTGCCCCACTGAAATGGCTTGGCGACCCAACTTTGGGTCGTCACCCAGGGATTAAAACCCACTGATCTAAACAATTCTACGGACTGATTTCCCCATATAGTCTTTATTCTGGCTACCGTCTGGCTATTTCATTCATCTGTGGGGGGGAGGGGGACGTGTGGGGGAAAGGAGGGACGTGTGGGGGGAGGGGGACGTGTGGGGGAAGGGGGAACGTGTGAGGGGAAAGGGGGACGTGTGGGGGGAAGGGGGACGTGTGGGGGGAAGGGGGGAACATGTGGGGGAAAGGGGAGGCGTGTGGGGGGAAGGGGGCGTCAATGGGGGCAAAGATACCCCGGACAGTTTCTTCCGACCTCCCACCTTTCCCCCCGCCCTCCTTCCATCAACATCAATTTCCTGCAATCCTTAGGATCAACTCTCCAAGTCCACTCTCCACCACCATCCCCTTACCCACCTCCTCTGCTTCAACCCTGTCATTATCAGTGACGGCTTGTGTACCTACTCCATCTACCGCCAAGCGATTTTATTCAGGTCAGGGATGCATCGCCTGCGAGAGAGCGTGATCACAATCTATACCCACCCCAGGAACTGTACATCTCTTCCCCTATGGTCGCCTGCTCCCTAAACCTTCCAAAAGAGAAAATGAATAAGGAGGAGGAGGAAGAGGAGGAGATCAAGAACAACTAAGAAAACGAAGAACAAAACGAACGAGAACAAGCACGATAACAAGAAAAATTTTAAAGGTAAAAGGGATTGGAAGAAAAAAAAAAAAAAACAGGAGGCTGAAAAATACGTCCCTCTTCTCGATCAAGGAAAGATAAGCCCCCATCCCCCTCCTCCCTAATTTCAACCTCCTCTTCCCTCAAACTCCCTTCAGCAATTTTCCCAACACTCACTTGTATTCCCTTATGGCCTCTTCTTCCTCCTCCTCGACCTCCTCCTCCTCCTCCTTTTTCACCATCACCACAACCACTACCTGCATCATCTCCTCCTCCTCCTCCCTCTCCTCCACCAGCACCACGCCCATTCACCATCATCACTATATCCTCAACTTCCTAATCCTCTCCCACTAACTCCTACTTCACTTACTCCCTTCTTCCTCATCCTCTTCATCTACCACTTCCCTACCTTTCAACTCCCTTTGTCTTCCACTTTCTCATAATTTTCTTCCTCCTCCCAGTTTTCCTTTTCCTTTTCCTCTTCATCGCCATCGTCCTCCTCCCTTTCCTTTCTTCCCCCCTCCTCCTCCTCCTCCTCCTCATCTACCACCTCCTCGCCCTTCTCTTCCATTCCCTTATCATATCCTTCCTCCTCCTCTTCCTCCTCTCCCATCCTACGACTCCCCTCTAAAGCATTTCCACATCTTTTCCTTCCGGTCCATCTTCGGTCGACTGTTTTCTTCAACTCTGCAGCTGCGTCCTCCCCATCCCCAGTGTCTCCTTCCCTTGGGGGGAGTGAGGGAGGGAGGGAGGGAGTGAGGGAGGGAGGGAGGGAGGGAGGGAGGGGAGGAGGGAGGGAGGGAGGGAGTAAGGGAGCGAGGGAGGGGAGGAGGGAGGGAGGGAGTAAGGGAGCGAGGGAGGGGAGGAGGGAGGGAGGGAGTAAGGGAGCGAGGGAGGGGAGTGGGAGAATGAAGAGCGTACTTACTTTACAAAATTATTTAAATCATCAAACAACAACGATATTAGTGATAATATATCACTGTACACACTAATACTATCACAACCAGCACAACCCATCACAACTCCCACTATCACCACCATGCAGCGACTATCTCAACTATCTCCACTATCACTACACTCACTCCGCACCACAACCTAAAACTATTCTTCCACCACGACCAACAACAACAACAACAACAACAGCAACAACCGTGGGGAGTTCCATGCAAGATCCCTCAAACCTACAATACCAAATCACATCACTCTTCATCCCACAATACACAAGAAGACTATGTTTGCGACATACAACTCATGTATCTTCGAAAACCTAAGCTATACACCCCAAAAAACACGTCCTTACAGGACCTCAAACGTAATTCAATGCATCAAATAAGCAATAGATTTGCGACCAACAAATTCATGAAAAAATCCGGCACAACTCCGACATAAGTCCAGAAAAGAGAAAGGTAGGAGAGAGAGAGCGAGAGAGAGAGAGAGAGAGAAGGGGGGGAACTCCCAAGATACACAATAAATACAAGAAACCCGTCTACGTTCAGATCACCAGCCATCATTAAGAAAACCCATTACAAATAAGGCCCTGACGCAATCCCCACACGGGAATTACAAAACATCTATTCTCATCTCAAACTATTCTACACTCGCTCGTTTCAGAAAGCATGACAAATTTTCTATCTCCGTGGACGTGGCCGGTTTCCATGGGGCAGCGGGTTTCATTTGCCACAACAATGAAGAGTTGGCAAACACCACTAACATCCAAACTCTTGACAACACCACTGTGCGTTGTAACAAAAGAATTTTCCTGCAAATGATACAACACAGACCCAGAATACAATTGGTTCATCTAATAACATTATCATCAATCCTACTGTCCAGACTACTGTGCGAACGCGCGCGTGCACACACATACACACACACACACACAGAAAGAGAAAGGAAGAGAGGGAGGGAGGGAGGGTGAGAGAAAGGGAGAGAGGTAGAGAGAGGGAGAGAGGGGAGAGAAAGAGAGAGGGGGAGAGAGACAGAGAGAGAGAGAGAGAGATAAAGAGAAAGGACAGCTGAGAACAATGAAAGAACAATTTCTGTGCCAGCCAGTACGACCACAGTGCCACAGTAAGTGTCAGAGAGCCAACCCAAGAGACGGCGAAACCTGAGGAGAACCTGGAGAGAGAGAGAGAGAGAGAGAGAGAGAGAGAGAGAGAGAGAGAGAGAGAGAGAGAGAGAGAGAGAGAGAGAGAGAGAGAGAGAGAGAGAGCGAGAGAGAGAGAGAAACTGACGGTGACATCACCACAAGCTGTCAACACAGCGTTGGAGTCTCATCTCTAGTGATTTCGCAAATACACCAATAAATGATAAACAAAAGCAACATTGATGATGTCAACATTGTGTGCTCATCAGTGAATTACTGGTGCGGCGAGGAAATGTGTACGAAGTGTAAATCACAGAGCTTAATAACAAACATACAACATGAACAACAATAATATATATCACCCTCTTGAAGTCCTTGATCATGTTTTTTGTATAGTTACCGAGATTGATAAATAAATAGAGAAAATCACACGAAACATTATCCCCATTCAATAAACACCATTATGTTTATCACTCCAGCAAATAGACTACCACCATTCCCACCACCGTGGCCTCTCACCAGCACCACTATCACCACAACTATTCTTCTATCACCATCACCAAGGAAGCAATCATGAACACCGCCGTCAAAATAATCAATTATCACCAAAGTATACAACTGTGCCACAAACCCTGGTGATTTCCACCACAATCAAGAATTTATCACCAACAAAGCAGACTCTCGTGATTATCACCATAACCAGCCTATCACCAATATTACAACCACTGTCACCAACACCACAAACAATACCATTTGAATCATCACTACCACCACTGCAATCAATATCACTACCACCAACACCACTGGCACCAATATCACCACCAACACCGAACCCACCACGTCGGTGAAGCTATCACCAGGCGCGACCTGGCCTAGCCTGGCCGCCTACTCGAGTTTCTCTGCGGTTTGTTGAACCAAACAAAATCCTGTCGTCTTTCCCCCACAGTCTTATCCTCCTCCTGCTCCTCCATCTCTTTTTTCTTTCTTCTCTTCTTCCTCCTCCTCCTTCACCTCTTTTTTTTTTCCTTTCTTCTCTTCCTCGTCCTCTTCCTTCCTCATTCTTTCCACGAGTTCCATGACTTATTCCTTACCATGAGTTCTTTCTTTTACTTCGCCTTCGCCTTCTCGACTTACCCTCCTCTCCCCTTCACACACCTCCTCGTCCTCCTTCTCTGCCCTCTCTTTCTCCCCCCCACCCCTGCCTCCTCGTCCTCCTCCTCCTCTGCCCTCTCTTTCTCCCCCTTCTGCCTCCTCGTCCTCTGCCCTCTCTTCCCCCCACCTCGTCCTCCTCCTCTGCCCTCTCTTTAACCCCCCCTCTGCCTCCTCGTCCTGTTCCTCTGCCCTCTCTCCTCCCCTACTTCCTCTTCCTCCAACCTTCTCCCACCGCCTCATCATTCTTCTTTTGTTTCTTTTCTTCCCTCTTATTCTCCTCTTCCTTCCCTTTGCAGCTCACTTGACCTCGTTTCCTCCCCCTACCTCCTTTCCTTTCCTTTTACTCCATATTGGGTACTGACTGAACAAGTTTTATTCAGTCACTATTTCAGGGACTTTCATGATGTCTCTACGGACCAGAGTCACACAATATTCTCTAGCGACTGTAGATCGATCTCTTCAGAAACGTTAATCACTTGCAATTTCTGTTATCCTTCCTTTCCGCTGTCTTCTTTGAAAAAAAAGTTGGTTCTATATACTTACGACAACATGAATGTGGCACTCACCTCTACCCCTGGCACCGGCTTATACTGACATCTAGTGCCACTGTATCACTGCTGAACTGTAGTCCAGTCACTAAAACACTTTATGGACTCAAGTTCTACAGGTGTCTACCTTAATCAGCATATTTTCGTCCATTTACTAATCCTCCTTTCTCTCAGTATCTCCTTCCTTCCACCAACAGGCTCGTCCCCCTCGCCCCTCCCATCGAACAAACATACAAACCGATGGGACTATACGAACTCTGAGCTCACCCAGAAAGGTATAATATGTATCGATAACGAGTCCATTATCTTAGGCAAGGCCTTGTTGAATCACACAGAAAAAAAATACACATACACATACATGCATACATACATACATACATACACACATACACACGCCTTCGTCTCCCGTTCTTCCTCCTCTTGCAATCTCGTCCGTAATATTTTCAATCATAATTTTTTTCCTATCTCAATTATAATGCAAGTTAGTCACGTTTTACAATTTGAGCAATTTTTCCCCTTCGATTAATATCTGTCTTCAATACCAATATTTACATTCCCTATGTCGTTCCATCTTGAATATTTACCTTTCATGCGCTTGGGCCCCATCCCCCCGTTTTCTATACAGACAAGGGCGACGCCTTCCGTTTTCTCTCTCTGTTTACCTTGGCGCCCTTGGCCTCGTTTTCTGTTTGCATTGATTTGCTCTGCAGTTTCTACTTGATGTTCGAACTGATCTGCTACACAGATTCGTTTTCTATTTGAGTTTGATTCCTCTACTTCCCATTTTTTTTTTTTTTTCGGTTTAAGAATGCAGGGCATCATGTAACACAAAGGTCTAGATATGGGATCAACATCTAGCACGGTTCCTTCCACAATGATAGTCACGCTTCTTCCCGATCCCAGGAAGGACCTTGGGAGGACCTCGAGAACCCACTTGTCATTGCAGAATACAAGAAGTACTCTCGATGGCGTCTCGGGCCGTGATGTTCCTCTTCGATCTCATCTACCGAAGCAGGACCTTCCGTCTCTCGCTCCTTCCGAGTCGGAAAGAACAGGAATTAAATAAAAGCAAAATATAAAAGTCTTTTCGTGTTCATTTGAAATGTTCTCTGATTCAACATCACAACTCATCATAAAAAAAAAAAAAAATCGAGACTTATTTAAAGATGAACCGGATTCAAGGTAGCATGAATGATGCCTTTAATTAAAAAAATATCTTCGGTATACTTCGTTTTCGTTCAGGTTTACAGAATCTGTCTTAATCAAGATCAAATTATGTGTAATTTGACGTCAAATAACTTCCACGTTTTCTCACCAATGACGTCATGTATGACGTCACACCTGTTCTTGATTATTACATATTTGTATAAAAAACAAGTAGATGTGCGATTTAGTTTGTGTGTGACTGTGTGCATGTGTATGTGTATGTGTGTGTGTGTGTGTGTTGTTGTGTGAGTGTGTGCTTGTGTATGTGTATGTGTGTGTGTGTGTGTGTATGTGTGTGCGCGCGCGCGCGTTCCACCACACAATATTATGAACAATCTAAGGCAAACAAACGCCAAATTCGACACGAGTTGTCAAAATGAGAAATTCATTCTCGAGCAACTTTCAAGAGCTTACACCGGGAGACACTTAGCTGCAACAGAGATCATTACCCTTGCCCCATGTACTTGAGTTTCCCAGCCACCCAGGAATCAACGTTAGCCTTTTGATTTTGTCTTGCGCCGTGGGAATCACGACAGAAGCCAACAGCGCACCTGAACTCAAAACTCACCTTTCCCTTTCAGTTTAGTTTCACTCAACGCTGACACATCCGTCTCTCTTCTCACAAACACATTACCTATCTCTACTTTTGTGGTCTCGCTTTTTACACATTCACTCACATTTGGAGCCAATATTCAGGGTCTTAGGCACATTAACTCCATCCCATTTTGACGCCTACAGTACATGTGAA
Organism: Oratosquilla oratoria; assembly: GCF_046742065.1. NCBI lineage: Eukaryota > Metazoa > Arthropoda > Malacostraca > Stomatopoda > Squillidae > Oratosquilla > Oratosquilla oratoria. Next base: position 51,648,483 of record NC_134787.1, read on the forward strand.
CACTTGGGCGTCATTCTTATCCCCCACAACATTAGCACAGGAAAATTAAAGGGTACTTAGGAATGGTAATGTTTTAAACGATATTGCAGGAAGGACAGCAAAAGTTTAAACCAATTAATATATAATCAAATAGATAAAAATAGGCTTAAGCATTTCTATAGTAGAAATTAACATTTGCCAATGACGAGTGCTGCGTGGCTCTGGTCCATGGGGATGCCTCAAAGGTCACTAAATAATTGACTGCCTACATTTGTACAATCACTAGGTCGGCTTAAGCTAGAGAATGAAAGGGCAAGCGATACCTGGTAATGAAAGGAATCCAGATGTTCAGCCTCGGTGAATACAAAACGGATTTATATTCACATTCTATTCAAAACCAAGGCAACCCCTTCCCTCCCCCCAACCCCGAGGTCCTCCGGTTGCCAAGGAGTTAATGAGAAAAGCAAACTTTCCTCCCACATCGCTGACGATACTCCTAGCTACGTGTATACACTCTTACGACCTTCCGACATGCATCACTTGCACGTAAAATGGGAGGGAAACTAAATAACGAAAACGTTTGCGTACATACACTCACATGCATGATGTATGTACACACACACACACACACACATATATATATATATATATATATATATATATATATATATATATATATATATATATATATATATATATATATATATATATATATACACCCAAGCAATATGGCTTGGCTGTGTCTGTTGTAAACACGCACGGAAGCGGCAAAAGATATTCTGGCCAGATTACATTGCTCCCGTTATGGCAACACCGACGCCCCCCGACCAATCACGGGGCCGCACTTAGCCCAGGACATGAAGACGCTATAAAACGATTCAGAGAAGACGAAGGCGAAGACGAAGAGGACGCAGACGACGAAGAAGACGACGCCAGAAGAAAAAATCGCAAGATCAATACTGAGGATGAGACACAATTCCATGGGGCTCTCCCGAGTGTGTGTGGGGGGGAGGGGGGGCAACGTAACGAGATTACGCTCATTACGGCTGGCTTCTCGCCGTAACGAGGCTTTGAACAACTCCAAACTGAACGGAAAGAGAATTCAAAGGTAAAGATTTGATCGCTAAAGGCCAAGAACCCTTTCAGGGTAAAAAGGGGGGGGGGTGAAGAGGAGAGGGGGAAAGGGGGAGGGGGAGTGGCGTGCGAAAAAGGATTTAGGAGGATAATAGGTATTGAATGAAGACAAGGGAGAGGAGAATAAGATAAAAAAGGAACAGAAATTAGTTAGAGGACGAAGAGGGGAAGGAAGAGTCTAAGGAAATGAGAAAGACGAAGGAAGAATACGATGAAGAAGAGGAAGAGGAGGAAGAAAGAGAGGATTAGAAGAGTAACAGAAGGAGGATAGGTATTGGAAGTAGGAGAATGGTAAGAGGATTATGGGAAAGGGGGAAGGAATGGAGAAGAGAGGAAGAGGGCAAGGAAGATGGGGGGAGAGAAAGAGGCGGCAGCTGGAAGAGAAATAGGAGAAATGGAAGAGAAAAAGCAGGAGGAGAGGGAGAGGAGAACGAGAGTGGGAGGAGGGGGAGGAGAGAGGAGAGGTTGGACGGGAAAGAGAGCGATGAGGAGGCGGAGGGGTGTGGGGAACACGAGGAGGGGAAGAGGGTGAGGAGGAGGAGGAGGAAGAAGAGAACGATGTGGTGAACAAGGAGGATATAGAAGAGAAGGTGGAGGAGGAGGAATATGAGGAGGAGAAGGGACAAGAGGAATATGAAGAGGAGGAGGGACAAGAGGAGGAGGGAGGAGGAGGAGTGAGAAGGAGGAAGGGGAAGAGGAGGACGAGGAGGAGAGGAGAGGAGGAGGAGGAGGAGAGGGGAGGAGGAGGAGAGGGGAGGAGGAGGAGGAGAGGGGAGGAGGAGGAGGAGAGGGGAGAAGGAGGAGAGAGGAGGAGGAAAAGGGGTGAGGAAGAGAGGGAGAGGGTGAGAAGGAGAGAAACGCCGTGGCAAAACACGGAATATTACGAAGAGGGAAAGATAGGGAAGCTGGAGAAAAGGAGAGGACGAGAAAAAGAGACAGAAAAGGCAAAAGCGAACTGAGAAAATCCCACCAGGAGCAGAGAAGAGAGAGAAAAAGATAAAATAAAATAAAAGGCAAGACACTGAGATAAAACAGAAGAGACAAAACGAAAGAGAGGGGCGGGAAATATGCCTACAAAGAGAATGTAATGCAACATGATGGCTCAAACTCCCGCGTGTACGCGCACACACATTTTATATTTTATATATATATATATATATATATATATATATATATATATATACATACACGAAACGAGAATTTTGTAATGAAAGGTAAATAAAAAATAAAAAAATAAAGACGAACGAGAAGAGGTGTAAACAAGGACGGTGTCACAAAGTTAAGAAACACGAATGGGAAAGTCAAATAATGAACATACTAGGCGGCGCATCGACACCATAATATATATATATATATATATATATATATATATATATATATATGTGTGTGTGTGTGTGTATGTGTGTGTGCGCGTGTGTGTGTGTGTGTGTGTGTGCGCACAAGTTCTTCAGACCTTTTAGTCACACACGCCTTCTTTAATCTCTTCAGCGCGTAATTCCACTCCTCCCCCTCCTCCTCCCTCACCAACTGAGCAAATCTTCCCCTCGACACCATCATCCTCCATATCCTCCTCCTCCTTCTCCTCTTCCTCCTCCCTTTCGCGAATGACGAAGTTCGATGATGTCACACATAACTAAAGCAGTGATGAATTCTGTAGGTTTGTGTGTTTGCATGCGCGTGCGCGCGCACTGCCTGAGGGGTGACTGCTTTTCGAAGAGACTCAGGAAAAGAGAAAATGTTTATACACTTGTACGTTCAAAAGGACGAGGCAGAAGGCGAAGCGGAGTGGGAGTAGGAGAGGAGGTGGAAAAAAGAGGAGGAAGAGGGGAGCGAGGAGTGGAGAGAGGAGAAAGAGGTGAAGGAGGAGGAAGAGGTGAAGGAGGAGGAAGAGGTGAAGGAGGAGGAAGAAGAGGTGGAAGAGTAGGGGGAGGAGGAGGAAGAAGAGGTGGAGGGGAATTAGAGGAGGAATTGGAGGAGGAGGAGGAGGAAGAAGGGGAGAGGGAAAGGGCTGGGGAAGGGAAGACGAAAGATGTGGAGGAGGAGGAGAAGGAGGAGGAAGTGGAGGTTGGGGATGAAATGTAGGTTGAAGAAGATGAGAGTGGAAAAGAAAGGACCATGAAGAGAAGAGAAGAGGATCAGGAAGGAGGAAGAAGGACAGTAAGTAAGGAGTCCACGAAGGAGGGCGATCAGGAAGAAGAGCAGGGAGAAGGAGGAGGACAAGAAGGAGGAGTAGGAGGGCCAGGTAGGAGCAGATGGAAGATCATGAAGGAGGAGGCGGAGGAGGAGAATGAGATGGAGGAGATGGAGGACGAAGAAGGAGAAGGCTGAGGAAGAGCAGGAAGACCAGGTAGGAGATGGAAGAGCATGAAGGAGGAGAAGGAGTAGATGGAGGATCATGAAGTAGAAGGATGAGGAAAAGCAGGGAGACTATGAAGGAGGAGGAGGAGGAAGAAGAAGAAGAAGAAGAAGAAGAAGAAGAAGAAGAAGAAGAAGAAGAAGAAGAAGAAGAAGAAGAAGAAGAAGAAGAAGAAGAAGAAGAAGAAGAAGAAGAAGAAGAAGAAGAAGAAGAAGAAGAAGAAGAAGAAGAAGAAGAAGAAGAAGAAGAAGAAGAAGAAGAAGAAGAAGAAGAAGAAGAAGAAGAAGAAGAAGAAGAAGAAGAAGAAGAAGAAGAAGAAGAGGAGGAGGAGGAGGAGGAGGGAGTGACGTCGAAGGTGTTGCGTAGGGAACATTTCTGACGATATCGCGGACGAGGTCGAAACAATCACCGTGAGCCGAGCGGCTTCAGCGTCCGGGGCTTGTGAGTGATGTCACATTGCCCCGTCCCGCTCCTGAGGGTCATGTGACGTCATGTCGATTTTTCCGAAATGCTGGCATATCGTAGGACAAAAATAAACAAATACATGGACAAACAAATAAAGAATCTAAACAAATTACTAAAATAAACACACAAATAAATCAATATGTAAATAAACAAGTAAAAGTTTCCTTTTCTAATGGAAACCTACTTTATTTTCGACACTACAATCCCAGCGAACAATCACCATGACAACAAACAATAAACGACACGACATGACACGGAGATGACGTGAGCAGCTTCCGACACAACCCAAGAGAGGCGAATGTTATATCGAGCCACGTTTCCGACACGCTTGTGACACGGACATGGACATATTTACAAGACACGTTTGATACGAGACACATCGCTCTGCATCGCAACAAAGTTGTGTTTCTTTGGTCAAATAATGAATAATTCAAACGTCACCCACTGTGCATTCCTCTCCCAACATTTCTCGCTTTCTTCAGCTTCGGAAGCGTATGCACTCCATCTAACACATGTATCAGCATTGCTTACAGGCATATATAATGCGCACAGGCACATGCTTGTGTATATATCTGTGTTCGTGTGCGTGTATGTGTGTGTATGTGTGTATTCACCTTGGTCTTTTGGATCACGTGTTGGACTCGTGATCGACAGCTATTTCCCTCACGGAAGAGAGCTCAGAGCTCGTATGACCGATCTATGGGTAATGATATGACCTCGCACACACACACACACACACACACACACACACACCCAACTCCCCGCCCACGAGAGTCAGAGTAGCGATACCGAAATCATTTCGGCCCTGGGCAGGATTCGAACTAGGTGCTAACGCACCTCCGTGCTGACAGTCCAGTTCTCTATCAACCGCGCCACCGTGTGTGTGTGTGTGTGTGTGTGTGTGTGTGTGTGTGTGGTGTGTGTGTTCGCGTGAATGCATATGTGTGTGTTCGCGTGCATGTGTGTTCGTCAGTGTGTGTGTGTGTGTGTGTGTGTGTGTGTGTGTGTGTGTGTGTGTGTGTGTGTGTGCGTGAGTGCGCGTGTGTGTATGGGTATGTGTTCCCGTGAATGTATGTGATCACGTGTGTGTTAGCGTGTATGTGTGTATGTGCGTGTGTGTGTATGGGTATGTGTTCGCGTGAATGTGTGTGTTAGGATGTATGTGTGTTCGTGTGTATGTGTGTTCGTGTGTGTGTGTATCTGTGTATGTGCGTGTGTTCGTGTATGTGTATGGGTGTGTGTGAGCGCGCGCGTGAACAACATTATAAATACAACTGAGATTTCCTTCGTGAAATGATCATCCACAGCTACTCCCTTATGCGTTTGTTCTAAACGTCGCCAAGTAATCTGATCAGAACCGAGGAAAACCAGCAGCGCATTTACCACGACATCCGCAGTTCAGTGGAGAGAGAGAAACAGAGGGAGAGAGAAAGAGAGAGAGAGAGAGAGAGAGAGAGAGAGAGAGAGAGCGTGTGATTCACCATGGTCTTGGATCACATGTTGGACTCGTGATCGACAGCTACTATCCTCCCTAAAGAGAACTCAGAGCTCATATACAGTATGACCGATCTATGGGTAATGCTGTGACCTGACACGCATGCACACACCCAAATCGTCCACGAGAGTTGGAGTAACGACTCGTACCGCAGCGATACTGATATTATTTCAGCCCTAGTCAGGATTCGTACCCGGACCGCCGTAGTGGGGGCCGGGAACTCTACCACTGTACTCCGAGTGTGTGTGAGTGTGTGTGTGTGTGTGTGTGTGTGTGTGTGTGTATGTGCGTGTGTGTGTATGGGTATGTGTATGTGCGTGTGTGTGTATGGGTATGTGTTCGCGTGAATGTGTGTGTTAGCATGTATGTGTGTTCGTGTGTATGTGTGTTCGTGTGTGTGTGTATCTGTGTATGTGCGTGTGTTCGTGTATGTGTATGGGTGTGTGTGAGCGCGCGCGTGAACAACATTATAAATACAACTGAGATTTCCTTCGTGAAATGATCATCCACAGCTACTCCCTTATGCGTTTGTTCTAAACGTCGCCAAGTAATCTGATCAGAACCGAGGAAAACCAGCAGCGCATTTACCACGACATCCGCAGTTCAGTGGAGAGAGAGAAACAGAGGGAGAGAGAAAGAGAGAGAGAGAGAGAGAGAGAGAGAGAGAGAGAGAGAGAGAGAGAGAGAGAGAGTGCGTGTGATTCGCCATGGTCTTGGATCACGTGTTGGACTCGTGATCGACAGCTACTACCTTCCCGAAAGAGAGCTCAGAACTCATATTTGACCGATCTATGGGTAATGCTGTGACCTTACACGCACACACACCCCGAGCTCCCCGCCCACGAGAGTTGGAATAACAACTCGCAGTGCAGCGATACTGAAATTATATTCAGCCCTGGACAGGATTCGTACCCGGACCGCCGTAGTGGTGGCCGGGAACTCTACCACTGTACTACGAGTGTGTGTGTGTGTGTGTGTGTGTGTGTGTGTGTGTGTGTGTGTGCGTGTAAGAAAACAACTGGACAAAATGGACCCGTCTTCAAGTGGAGGAGGGAAGCGATACAAAACAATCTCGACCATATACTGACAAACTTGAGTCATTTTCTTCTGGCAAAGACCAGGTGACTCTTCACCCAGCTTGAACGAGTCTGTGGCTACGGAGGAGACGAAAGAAATAACCTGGCGGCAACCAGAAAACAAGATAAAGGGCCATCGGGTACGGAAGGGATCACATATAATGCCACACCGGTCACCTTCCTATTGTCATCTCGTTAATCTTCTCGGGTTTAGCTAGTTAATCCTTCTAGTATGCGCTGTGTCAGCTGATGGACCTCACCATGGTATTTCTAAACACTAGTTTACTCTCGCCCAATAAAATAATATTAATAATAATAATAATAATAATAATAATAATAATAATAATAATAATAATAATAATAATAATAATAAAAATGTAATCGAAAATACGTGAGTGCATCTAATTATCTACAGGACATACATATATGCGAACGTGCACGCACTCAAATGTACACATACATAGATATGATGCGTGAGAGAGAGAGAGAGAGAGAGAGAGAGAGAGAGAGAGAGAGAGAGAGAGAGAGAGAGAGAGAGAGAGAGAGAGAGAGAGAGAGAGAGAGAGAGAGAGAGAGAGAGAGAGAGAGAGAGAGAGAGAGAGAGAGAGAGCATGCATTGTCCACAAAATCTAGACTCTTCACGCAAAACACGTCGAACGTTTTTCATTCCTCCTACAGCAACGTTTAGTTCCAATCAGAAGGAAACGTTCTGTCTCTCTTTGTTGACAGTACCAGCAATGTTTGCTTCCATAACAAGCCGACGCGCCGAGTGCATTCATAAACATTTACCACATCGTCGAATTCACCCCCACCCCCCCAAATAAAAAAGGAGCATTCAAAACTGTAAACATTTCCAAATCGAACGCTCTGCCTTTGCAAGCAAGCAAGCAAATAATAATAATAATAATAATAATAATAATAATAAATAAAATGAATAAATAAATAAAACTGACACCAAATCTTGTACAAGGCTGAACGGAATGACAAATACACAATGTTTATTTTCAGATGACGGAGATTGGGCCGCAATTAAATAGTATTGCGTTTGTATTCCGTCGCCAGTAACCAGCGTTTCTATCCCTGGAGACCCTATCTCGCCCAAGAGGTGGATTCACGAGGGAGAGAAATAAAGGGAAATAAAGAGGAAAGGATCGACAGTAGGATTTACAAGTGATCAGCTTTCTGCAACAAAGAGGAAAGATAACAACGTGGCCGTCGTTCGAGTAAATGCTTCCATTAACGTGTCAAGACAAAACAAAATGAAAAGAACAGGAAATAAAATTAAATAAAATCAATACATCAAGAATTCCAAGCCCATCAGAATTATACATATACACATATATATACATATACATATATATATATATATATATATATATATATATAGAGAGAGAGAGAGAGAGAGAGAGAGAGAGACTGGTGCTCTCTGACCCCAAGAAAGTTCGCCCCCCCCTCCCATTCCTCCGCTTCTTGCAGCATTACATAAGCGTGAAGGGGCAAGCTTATGGTGGGTGAGGGGATACTGGGGGTACTAGGAGGGGGGAGTGTGGGGAATGGGGGGAATGGGGGGAGGGGTTACCACCCATAAGGCGTTCCAACGAGGATCCAAATTACCGGGACCCGAGCGGGCACCGACATCTTACTGCCTCGATGAAAGGGAGGGCGAGTGGAGGAGGAACAAAATGAAACTATGAAGAAGAGGAAGAAGAAAAAGAAGAAAAAGTAGCAGACCATGCTCAGGACGGGGGTAATACACACACACACACACACACACACACACACACACACACACACACACACACACACATACATCATAATATGTATAGATAATCATTTATTATGTATCATATATGTTAATCCTTCTTACATTAATATGGGTATTTTCAGCCTTCGGCTGCCATTTTTTCAATAAACCGTTTATTATTTTAATTACTATTATTATTACACAAACAGACTCACACACACACGCGAATACACACATACACACACACACACACACACACACACACACACACTCACACTTTCCAAGACAGAAACTGTGAGCGAAGACTGAGACCCGTCCACGTGAATCAAAACTCTTGGTCCTAAGTCTCAAATTGCTTCGCAGGAGAGTTCTCCCGGCGTCTTCCGGTTGAGCAAGCGTGTTGTGGGCGAGTCTCACACTATGGCCGACTGTACAATGCCACGGGAGGATCGCTGGGCGAGACAAAGGGAGAGCGCATCGGGGAAATGGGAGTCAGGTTCGCTGGCGGGGAACCCGCGGTGATTCCAATCGAGAGAGTGAACCAACCATCCCAGGGAAACACCTTTCTTTGTTTCCTCTGACTCTTTCTGACTCTCTCTCTCTCTCTCTCTCTCTCTCTCTCTCTCTCTTCTCTCCCTTTCTTTCTTTCTCTGTCTCTCGTGTACGAGAATGGTTGTTCATCTCATGTTTATGGGTGTGGCATGTCTATGTATGAATACTGATACGTGTTGAGAGAGGGGGAGGGAAAGAGCGAGAGATAGAGAGAGAGACAGAGAGACAGAGAAAGGGGAGAGAGAGGGGGCGAGAGGGGGAGAGAGAAAGAGAAAGGGGGAAAGAGCTAAAAAGAGAGAGAAAGAGAGAAAAATAATGGGCGATTCGTCGAGTTAATACAAGCCTGAGGGAACAAACGAATGACCACAGATTCAAAAGTATAAGTCTTTGAAATGAGAACGGTAGAGTGAGTGGGTGTGTAGGTGAGTGAGGGTGGGGGACTGAGGGAATCAGAGTTAACGAGTGTGGGAGTGTTAGAAGGCGAGAGGGAGTTGGGGTGAGTGAGGAAACGAACTGGTGGGGGGAGGGAGGGAGAGAATTCGTCTGTGAGTACGTGGGAGTGAGGGTGGGGGAGTGAGGGAATCATGGTTAACGAGTGTGGGAGTGTGGGAGTGCGAGAGTGTGGGAGCGTGGGAGTGTGAGAGTGCGAGAGTGAGTGTGAGTGAGTGAGGAAACGAACTGGTGGGGGGAGGGAGGGAGAGAATTCGTCTGTGAGTACGTGGGAGTGAGGGTGGGGGAGTGAGGGAATCATGGTTAACGAGTGTGGGAGTGTGGGAGTGTGGGAGTGCGAGAGGGAGTGAGGGTGAGTGAGGAAACGAACTGGTGGGGGGTGGGAGGGAGAGAACTCGTCTGTGAGTACGTGGGAGTGGGGGTGGGGGAGTGAGGGAATCAGGGTTAACGAGTGTGGGAGTGTGGGAGTGCGAGAGGAAGTGGGGGCAAACAAGAGTGTTGAATTTGTGTAGAATTCCACTCCCGAGGCCGGACTGGGCACATTTTGATGTAAATTGTCCAGGAGACAGACTGAAACTGGCTCTAACACAATATTTTAGATTTCTGCTGCAATATTCCCCGGCGGGCGGCGGCAGGGACAAAAAATTTCACCCAAAAACTTTTAAACAACGATTTATTTTACTCCTGGTTTTTTATGGCAAAGACATTATTTGACGCTTGAACGGTCTGCAAAGTAAATTATTTCGTCACAATATCTCTGGGGGCGAGCGAACTTCATGGCACAATTCCAAAGGCAAATTTGACAGAGGACACTGACGTAAAGCAAGTGCGTCTTATATGGTGATGTACGAACTTTAATACGCATATGTACCTATAGGACAAAATTTGACATCTCATATGGTGATATACGCACTTCAATACGCACATGCACCTACAGGACCAAATTTGACAAGAGGGCATTGACGTAAAGCGAGTGCGTCTTATATGGTGATATACGAAATTTAATACGCACATGTACCTACAGGACCAAATTTGACAAGAGGACACTGACGTAAAGCGAGTGCGTCTTATATGGTGATATACGCACTTCAATACGCACATGTACCTACAGGACCAAATTTGACAAGAGGACACTGACGTAAAGCGAGTGCGTCTTATATGGTGATATACGCACTTTAATACGCACATGTACCTACAGGACCAAATTTGACAAGAGGACACTGACGTAAAGCGAGTGCGTCTTATATGGTGATATACGCACTTCAATACGCACATGTACCTACAGGACCAAATTTGACAGAGGACACTGACGTAAAGCGAGTGAGTTTAATATGGTGATATTCGCACTTCAATACGCACATGTACCTACAGGACCAAATTTGACAAGAGGACACTGACGTAAAGCGAGTGCGTCTTATATGGTGAGATACGCACTTCTATACGCACTTGTACCTAGAGGACCAACTGTAAGTGCGTCTCATATGGTGGTATATGCTCTTCTATACGCAAATGCGTCAACAGTTCATTGACTCACAGGGCATCATATATCGTGACTTATGCTCTTCTATAGGCACATGTGCCTAGAGAGAGCACAAGTGCGTCTTATATGAGGGAAATACGAATTCTATACGCAAATATGCCTGAAAGCAAAAACGAGTGCAATTCTATATGCATATACGCCTGGGAGACGTTGACGCAAGTACGTCATACATAGGAAGCGTGAGTCTGTGTTACTATGTATTCCTGTATCTTTTTTCCTATTTGTATTTCCGTTGCTTTCCAATTTGCGTTAATGATCGCAGTTTGTGAGCACACGCACCCTTCACGAGCCCTCATCCGCGAGGTGCTAATAGGGAACAGGTAATACTACCGTAACATACCATTAATCCTCGCTCTCAGTCAATAAAACCTTTCACATAAAAATAACCGTTCTAATAAGCTCACCTCCATGCCTTCGTTCAATCTTCCCCCAAACAATTCTAATCAGCTTCAGAGAATCCACCTTTCGTATACTTTCGGGGGGGGGGGGTACATGCAACGCTAAACTTCTTCCCCCCCACCCCATCCCTCCCTTTAACTGCATCCAAATTAATTCCGGTCGAGGCGGCCTAATTTACGACACGATTTAAACGATTACAAACTCCTAGATATTCATTAAAACTAGTCGAGGGTAATTCTCCTAATTTAGGGAAACTGAAAATCTCCGGGAAAAATGGGAAAATCTCCTTAGTCTAGATCTGCCGGGTAAGTCTCACACAATTTGCACTTTCATCATCTGCCGTCAGGCGATTTTATTCGTATCCGTGATAAAATCAAACTCGACTACTTCCAGAACGGAATACATATACCACCTAGGATTTTGTTCTTGTGAACAACACGTGTTGTCGATTTGTTCTCCAAAGAACACCTGACCAGTTCGGGATGAACAGTTGACCTTCATCAACTATCTCCTGTTCACCGGAATGATTCTTGAACATTTACAGATTTTTTCCTGGTTAAACCACAAGAGTTTGTTATTATTTGCCCGTTCATTATCTGCTTGATTTTCATATATTATTATTTACATGTCAATCTATTATTCACCAATTACCTGTTTGTTTATAATTTAACTATACCTATGAATTTATTATATTTATTATCTATATCATTATAATTTATTCTATTTTATCTTTTTTTTTTATCATTATTATATATTTTTTCGCATCCGACCTAGTTATGGACCAAAAGGTCTCCTGTCGGTATGCTCCGCCTTTGTAATCCTTTGAATTTAACTCAACTATGAGGACTCTAGAGAGTGTGAAGTTAACTTCCTGACGCTTTGAGGTTTCCTTCGTCTGAATAAAATCGGCTGGCGGCAGCGATAGTAAAGACAGAAGTCTAATATAGACGACAATGGGTTAACTGTTAACTTAATTTTTAACCCTATTGGTACCCATAGGGTGTTCCAGCACCTACATTAAGCCCCATCGTGGAAACCAAAGTAAATACGTGAATCAACTCCAGACGCCAAGGAGCTAATCAAAATTTCGTGAAGAATTGTAAAAAAAAAAAAAAAAAAAATCTAATCACAATTTACCTGATCGTAAACGGACTAGTTCATAATTGGTCACTTTTTGCCTTAGAGCAAAAAACAAAGCAAGAAAACGAGTCACAAGAAAAGATATGCTATTTATATAAAATAATCCCCAAGCACATTTTAATTCCTTCACTACAGGAAGATACTCTGAACCATCATTCCAGCTACATTACTTCCGCCCCCCCCCCAAAAAAAAATCAATTCCAGAAAAAAAAGCGAACAAATATGTCAGACGAAATTGAAAACTCAAATCCTCATTTACACTCCAATGTTAAAATATTATACAATGTACATAGTAACGAGCCATGATGAGCGGACACAGCGGCGGGCAGAAATTATCAAGGCGAGACGTTTCGATAACTGGCGAGAGTCTGCAATAAGAGACGTCTGCAATGGCGGCCGACAACGATGACGTCACGTCTACTAGAAACAATGACGTCACGTATACTAGAAACGATGACGTCAGGCTTACTTCACGATAATGACTAATAGAAACCGAATTTTACTTACAGAGGTATGTACATATGCAAAGAGGCGGGGCTTATGAGTGACGTCACATCCTGTGATGTCACGTCGAACCCAAGAACATTTTCTACATATGTGAACAAGTTATAGCCTTCGAAGTGTGTGTGTGTGTGTGTGTGTGTGTGTGTGTGTGTGTGTGTGAGTGTGTATGAGTGTGCGTACGAGTGTGTGTGTGTGTGTGTGTGTGTGTGTGTGTGTGTGTGTGTGTGTGTGTGTGTGTGTGTGTTTTAAGCTTGTCAAGCGTGTTGCATGATGTATATCAAATTATAGACTAAACGACAAAATTCTAATAGCTAATTAACTCCAAGTGTATGAAGAACACAGTTTAATTTCCCAATCAAATGAAATTCTAGATTTTTCTTTAAAATCCACTGTTGTTAGCTTGAAACTGAAATAGAATACTTGTGTTCACTGCGGAATATTATATATATATATATATATATATATATATATATATATATATATATATATATATAATATATATATACATATATATATATGTATATGAAAAATGCGGAAAAAGATAGTCACGGTTCTCGTTCCGAGTTTATTCCTGACCGGTTTCGCTTGTAGCTTCTTCAGAGGAATGTTTCGCTGGTAGCTTCTGAAGAAGCTACAAGCGAAACCGGTCAGGAATAAACTCGGAACGAGACCCGTGACTCTCTTTTTCCGCCTTTTTCAACTTGTCACAATGTCTCAACACACACACATATATATATATATATATATATATATATATATATATATATATACACGCACACAAATTGTTACACCTGGATCTCCTAGATGTAAGCACACTATCACATGTCATTTTCGGTAGGGTTGGTGTCAATGACGTCATGGTAGCAGGCCTACCAACATAATGTACGAAATCACTTTCCAGAAAGTATCGCTCACATTCAATGGTGTGCCAATGACCTTTTCATTTGGACCCTTTCATTTACATTATTTTTTTTGGGAAGGAGGGAACTGCCCCGTCCCCCCACCGGATAAACCTCATTAAATGGCAACATTATGAAAACAGTCCTACCAACACAACACACTCGACAATATCACTTTTCATAAAGTTTCGTCCGGTATGTCATTATGTATTGCTCACTTTGTTTACCGATATATAATTTTTTTTTTTTTTTTTTTTTTTTTTTTTTTTTGTGGGAGGGGAGTGTAATCTACGCCTCCATACACATTCCTACGTCCAAATTATCCTAACAAACACAGACTTCCTTATATGGTCTTTGGACGTGCAATTCTCAAGTACTTACAATCTTACCAAACCCGGATCTAGTTACACAATATCTATTAACATCGAAAACAGTTCCACAATAACAGCAGCTAATATCAAGCTCTCTAGTCAATATTGAAAGCAAAGGGGGGGGGTCTTGTAGTGGACCATTAAATATTAGCCCGTGACGTGCATGTCACAAGGGCATGACATGTGTCACGTAAATGCCGACGTGACAAAAACTTTGTTACGTGACAGATTGTCATTTGGACGATGGGGGCATCAAGGGTGACCGAGTCGGTATCCTTTCCTTTATTTTATAATTCATTTATCTATTTATTTATTTATTTTTATGCTGAGCCCTTCGTCGATAATCGTTGCCCTTAGCTGAATCGAATCGCCAGACGGTAACGAAAATAATTTACGTTACTGTATCCACTGGTACGAACGAGCAATAAATAAAAATAAATATATAAATAAACAACGTAGGTAATACCATTTTCAATTCACCTAATAATAACACACACACACACTGAATGATCCAGGTAATTATATTATAATAACTTATTCTATACTTTGCATACGCGTCAAACACACACACACACACGCGCGCGCGCACTCTTACATATGCGCGCGTGCGTACGAGCCTTGTAGTGGATAGCATCGTGACCTTCTGCTCGAAAGATCCCGAGTTCAAGCCGTGCTCACATATACAAACTGTCACTTTCCCCATTGAGGAAGGGTTGGTGTGTGTATGTGTGTGTGTGTGTGTGTGTGTGTGTGTGTGTGTGTGTGTGTGTGTGTGTGTGTGTGTGTGTGTGTGTGTGTGAGTTTGTGTGTGTATGAGTGTGTGTGTATGTGTATGAGTGTGTGTGTGTGTATGTGTATGAGTGTGTGTGTGTGTGTGTATGAGTGTGTGTGTGTATATAAGTGTGTGTGTGTGTGTGTGTATGTGAGTGTATGAGTGCGCGCGTTTGTTTGTAAGTATCTATGTATGTATATATGTGTATGAGAGTGTGCGTGCGTGTGTCTGTGTGTGTGTGACCATGGAGGTAAAACACACACAGACAGACACACACACGAACACTAACTTACACAGACACACACACACATACACACTAACTTACACAGACACACACACACACACCAAATGAGTTCGCTAATCGCCTTCGTACTGTGTGCCCGTACTACTACTCTCTTTCTGGGGCTGCGCCAGCCAATTCCATTCAGCTCTGTGTCGCCCGGCCACATCCCTCCCCTGTCGGTAATGAAGGTACTGAGCCCTGTACTTCATTAGACTAATCCCACCGCTGGCTTGCCTGACCCGTCTGGCGCCGTCTTAATTAAACCGTCTTCTGCTCGGGACTGACGCCATTTTTATTCAGTTCGAAAGGGAACCGACACCAAGAAACGCATCGACCAATCTCATGGCTCCATTAGACAACTTCATTAACTTGGTTCTGGTCTAACGCCAGACGATTTTATTATATATATATATATATATATATATATATATATATATGAAAACCTATTGGTATACAAATACATATAAATAGATCAAATTAATAATAAAATAAAATCCATATATGACTACTACGACTTCGTGGATACACACAAAACAAAAGAAATCTCGATATCGGCGTGAAAAGAACCACACCAAGAAAAATTACTCGTCTTTACAAGCTTGAACACAACACAATACAAGGCCTTCACCAACAGATACAGTATCTGACACCTTACAATAAAAATTATATATATAAAAATATATATATATATATATATATATATGTATATTATATGTATGATGTAATATGTATTTACCTAGTTGTATTTTGCGGGAGAAGAGCTATGCTCGTAAGGACCCGCAGTTGTATCTTTCCGCATCCAATTCTTTTTTAAAATCATGTATGGTTTTAGCACTCCCTGTTTTCTCTTTCAATTTGTTCAAGTATCTATTACTCTGTGTAAAAAGCTGTTCTTTTTCAAATCTCTTCAGTAACTGTCCTCCTTAAGTTTCTTCTCGTATCCTCTTGTATTTCTTCTGTCCCATTTAAGTAGTTTTGTGTGTGTGTGTGTGTGTGTGTGTGTGTGTGTGTGTGTGTGTGTGTGTGTGTGTGTGTGTGTGTGCATGTGTGTGAGAGAGAAAGAGAGAGAGAGAGAGAGAGAGAGTCGCGTTTGACGGCCTTGGCACATTGTGTTAGACAAGTGGCCACACTACGTTCTGCGTAGCACATTCATCCCCGACCACGAGAAATTTCCATTACGATATCCATCCGAGCTGCAATGCTCCCAAAAACTATTCACAATACGTGTCGCTTAATCACTTCATGATCTCCCTTTCCATTTATTCAAACAAGACTTTGGCTTTCAGAGGATCCTAAAATGATCATCCCGCACGTAACAGCTCCGGGAAAGGGTCAGGCATGGACCAAAAGGCCGTCACTTATACGATCTGACCCCATCAGGTGTCACTTGTTTATCATTCCAACTCCGTCACCCGGCAAGGTGGACTCCCTAGCACTCCATCAGCAGAAAGAGGATGTAGCTTATCTCAATGAACACTTTCAGGACCAAATGGCCATTCTCTCTCTCTGTACACCCCCTCTCTCTCTCTCTATCTCTCCCTTCCTCTTTGTCCCTCCCTCTCTCTGTCTCTTCCTCTCTCTCGATCCCTTCATCATTCCCTCTTTATCTCTCCCTCTCTGTGCCCCACTCTCTCTCTATCTCTCTCTTCCTCTTTCTCCCTCCCTCCCTCTGTCCCTCCTTTTCTCTTTATCCTTCCCTCTTTCTCTCTCTGTCCCTCCATCACTCCCTCCCTCTTTCCCTTCTCTCTCTCTTTCTCTCTCTCCCTTCCTCTTTCTCCCTCCCTCCCTCCCTCCTTCTCTCTCTCACTCTATCCCTCCATCACTCCCTCCCTCCCTCTCTCTGTCCCTCCATCACTTTCTCTCTCTGTGTGTGTCCCTCCTTCCCTCTATCTCAACGACTTCATACACTAACCGTGTTCACGTGCTACATTTGCTCAAGTACTCGACGTGGTCATACACTTGTTATGTTCACACACCAGCCGTTTTCAATCCCTCACTGCGTTCACACACTTCCCGTGTTCACATACTATTGGTATTCGCAAAGTTCATTTGTGCAGACCCATACAGCGTAAAGCGTTCACGCGCTGAACCTGTTCAACACGCTCCACTTGTTCATTCGCAAACTATCAACTCGAGGACAGTATTGATTCAGCACATTACACTGTACCTATTTGTCTTGAAGCTGCAAGCTGCTGTTTCGCTGCAGCTGCATTCAGTGTTCGCAAACAGCGTTGAGCAGCTGGGCCGACGCGGCCAGCTGTGGTCGTGTTCTTGTGATGGGGAGTGTGGGGAGGGGAGTAAACGGATGTGAACAACTCCCCCACATCCCCCTATTGAACAAAAACAACGACTAAGCCATGATCCACCCTTCCGTGCCTGGTGGCACTTTCATTCTGGCGCCAGGCGATTTTAATCATCTCCATGGCACTCTGCCTACGGCCGTCACCAGCCAGACGGGGTCTTTCACTGGTTCCTGAGGCACTCCGTTCGATGCAAAGTGGATTGACAACTGGAACTGTACATTCTTCGGATTGACCCCGCGGCAGAGTCCAGTGATATGCAAGAAGGGGAAGAAGATTTGGCAACCCCTTCAATCGAAGGGAGGAGGATCATGGGCTCCTGATGAGGTTATGGCGTGGAGGAAGAGGCGGAGGAGGCGGAGGAGGCGGAGGAGGAGGTGGAAGTTCTCATGACGGGGGTGAAGTGTCTGAGGATTATTTGCAGGAATTCTCGTGATAGGTCGTTGGGGGGGAGGGGAGGGGAAGAGGGGAGAAAGGTAGAGAGGAGGAAGAGGTTAGCGAAGAGGAGGGAGAGGTGAGAGAGGAGGTAAAGGTGAGAGGGAGGTTAGGGGCAAAAGAAAGATAGGGAGAGGAAGAGACAGAGGGGGGGGGAGAGAAAAAGAGAGAGAGAAGTGAGAGAGAGAGAGAGAGAGAGAGAGAGAGAGAGAGAGAGAGAGAGAGAGAGAGAGAGAGAGAGAGAGAGAGAGAGAGAGAGAGAGAGAGAGAGAGAGAGAGAGAGAGGGAGAGAGAAAGAGGGAGGGAGAGATAGATAGAGAGAAGTGAGAGGGGCCAATTCAGCAACTACAACAAAACGCTCTACCTCATAGTCTTTCTTCTGGCAGCAACGACAATCTATTTCATTCAGCTGAGGAAAGTCTCTTCCTCCGTCTTAGATTTTCTCTGCTCATTAACATCACCCGTATTTGGTCGGAACAAATACATGATTCGGCTACCCCTCTTATGAGGGGGAAAAGACATGTTGGTATATAAGTACATGGAATATGTCGTTATGCTGACAAGAATCTTGCAGTGACGTGAAGTGAAATGCATTCCGTCAGGGAAATATATACATGATACCACGCCTTCTTCCTCGAAAAAAAAAATATATATATATAAATAAATAAATAAATAAAGACAAATAAGTAGACAAATATATAAATAGACAAATAAAAATAAATAAAGACATGGACAAATATAAAAATAAATAAATAAAAATAAATAAAGACAAACACAAATAAATAAATAAAGACAAATAAATGAAAAAATAAATAAATAAAAAACAAAAAACTAAAAAGTGTAAGAAAACCAAGCCTGCGTCTCGGCCCATGACACGCTCTTCTGACGACGACGACGTCGACGACGATTCCAATTAGGACCACCCTTGTCCTCCGTCGCCTGTGGTTATGCGCCACGAAGGCCATGACATCGAGGGCGAGGGCGAGGGCAAGACGATTCCCTCGAGGTCACTGCAATCTGAGCAGTGAAAAAAAAAAAAAAAACACGACAGACGCAGAGGTAACTTGAGACTGTGGCACTGATGGAAGAAGAAGAAGAAGAAGAAGAAGAAGAAGAAGAAGAAGAAGAAGAAGAAGAAGAAGAAGAAGAAGAAGAAGAAGAAGAAGAAGAAGAAGAAGAAGAAGAAGAAGAAGAAGAAGAAGAAGAAGAAGAAGAAGAAGAAGAAGAAGAAGAAGAAGAAGAAGAAGAAGAAGAAGAAGAAGAAGAAGAAGAAGAAGAAGAAGAAGAAGAAGAAGAAGAAGAAGAAGAAGAAGAAGAAGAAGAAGAAGAAGAAGAAGAAGAAGAAGAAGAAGAAGAAGAAACTGCTACCTTTGGGTCTTTTACATACAACATTACTTCGAAATAAAAAGTAGATGTCCTCGCACAAGGAGGCGCTTAGCTGCACACATAAATAAATAAATAAACAAAAGACCTGTACAAACATTCCATCCTTAACAGCCTTTATAGTTATCGTGTACGCCCAATTCCCTACCAACTATCGTTCACACTCCGCAACCTGTTGTAGGTGTGGTCTTCCTCCTACTCTTGACAACAAATTTAGGTGTTGCCCTCCTCCTCCTCCCTCGAAGGTCATCCTCGAGTTTTCCGGACGGAGACCACCTCCTCCTCGAAAAAGGTGCCAAGCCAGTGCCACTTCGAGAGGAGGAGCCTCTCCTTTGGCACTGGCACCGAAGAGAGGATGTGGAAGAGAGGCGTGAGGGGCTGTTGATCCAAACCGCATTGACCTTCGAATTACGGCATCGTTAGGTCATGACATGACACAGGTCACCACTTAATGACAGATGACAAGTCCGGGTGAAATAGGGAGGGAGGGAGAGAGGGTTACACGACACGAGCACTCTGTTCCGGAATATCTAGACATCCTCCGGATATCCTCCCGGATATCCTTCGTCATCTCCTTGCAAGAAGCACTACGCACTAAGGATCTTTGGACATCCTTTGTCGGGGTGGGGGTGGGGGGGGTGACAATCCCGGTAGACAAAGCCGTGTTGCACATTGGTTCTGCTACAAACACACTCGCACGGTGCAATAGAACACTCCGACACACAGCACCAAAACGCAGAGTAAAAATAACAATAACTTTTATAATATAAAAACCCGCGTTCTTTAGACTCTACAGGTCTAAGACACATATGCGTACACAGGTAGATTACTCGAGGTTCCTGTGTTCTTCCACGTGGTACACACAAGAATAACAAATACAACACCAGTTCGGTCACTCTCGAGGAAAGGTGGTCCTTGTGGCACTCCACACGCAGAAGCACAGAGCCAGGAAACTCCGCTGTCATCCACTTCCTGAAGAAGGCGTGACGACAACACGCCCTCTTGAACGAGAGAATGAGGTGGCCGGACAACGATCACATTTAAGATTCCCCCGCCCCTTCCCCCGGGGGGTGAGGGGGTACAAAGGTGTAGGGCGTATGTCCCGGGACACTGCACCCCACCTCCCCAGGGGTGCGGTGCCGAAGGGGACCGAGCACACTAAGACCCTGGGGTTACGCCCGGAGGGGAGAGGGTTTTGCCCACGGGTGCCACCCGGTGTCACCACCCGTCCAGGGGTTTCCGGAAAAGGCACGTCACCAATAATCCCCCCAGCCCCCCTTCGATGACCGAGAACGAAACACTACGACCTTTCCCCCCTCCTCCTCCCCCTGGGGGAGGTGGGTGTTGTGCCCCGTGGCACTGCCCGCCCAGGGACTCCGTGTACCAGAAGGAGGAGCAGAAAGAGGACACGACTCGTGCGTCGGTCGTGGGCGTCGGGCGGCCAATGGCTGGGAAGCGACGCCGTCGCCGCTTACCCGACCCAGCGAGAACTGCCTCTCCTCCCCCACCCCCCACACCCCCGTAGCCACCACTGCGCACCGCTCAGCCACTCCGCCACCACCACCGCCGCCGCCTCTGTCACCACCACGCCCTCGACTTGCCATAGCGTCCGAACTAAGGCTCTGTACCTTCCCGTTCTGGATCCAGACTCTCTTGGTCTTCGGCATTAATGGGAGTCTGTGCCT
Source organism: Oratosquilla oratoria (assembly GCF_046742065.1). NCBI lineage: Eukaryota > Metazoa > Arthropoda > Malacostraca > Stomatopoda > Squillidae > Oratosquilla > Oratosquilla oratoria. Next base: position 51,669,445 of record NC_134787.1, read on the forward strand.
CTTGTCTCTTCATCAAGGCTCACCTTCCTCCGGAGGGAAGACCTACCTCCTCCTCCTCTTCAGTCAACATCAACCCAGCCAATACTATCACCATTACCACCACCCCCACTAAATCCATCACCACTATCACTACCGCCACTAACATTATTCGTCACTTTCCCTTAGCGTCCCTCCACACTAAACTCAACCGTTAATTTCTCGCAATTAATTCATAATTCGCCCACTAACCATAACCACTACCACCACAACTACCACCGCCTACCTCCTACCTCCGTCATAGCCAGTACCACATTTTCACCACAATTCCTCCGTTTCTTCCCCGCCATCATCTCTTTTTCCCACCACCATCTTACCCCTCATAAACTAGTCATTCTAGAACTTTCTACTATCTTATCCTATTAGGTGTACCTCAACGCCCCCAGGTGTGTGTGTGTGTGTGTGTGTGTGTGTGTGTGTGTGTGTGTGTGTGTGTGTGTGTGTGTGTGTGTGTGTGTGTGTGTGTGTGTGTGTGTGTGTGTGTGTGTGTGTGTGGTGTGTGTTTGTGTGTGCGCGCGCGCGTATGTATGTGTGTGTGCTTATATTATACACACACACACACACATATATATATATACCCGGGGCCCTTTTTCCCTTTAAATAGGGTGGCCGAATATAAATCTCATAACAATTTCATACACATTAAAACCCATTCAACGCCTCTTCCTTCACATCACCTGGATAAAGGGCCATCCCTCCTACCCGCCACATCGCTCAAATTAGGGGCAATGCAGCGAGGCGCAGCTTTTTACCTAAACCTCTGTTACAAGTAATCCCTTGATTCCTCTTAACACAGATCTCCTTCAGCGGGACAAACGCAAAAGGAAAATAAATGACCGAATATGTAAATAATTAAATGCACTGACCAATGATTAAAAGAAAACAGGAGAGAGTGTCTTACATTCGTTTTAATGGACAGAAAGGGAGAAGGGTTCGTTGCTTTCCCTCTGGGCCTCGGTTCCCCCCTCCCCCTTCCCCCCCGGGGGAGAGGAGGGGGAGAGGGGGAGATCTCGAGAGCCCCTCTCCAGGTAGGGAACCGTTACCTATTACTCCACTTCACTCCACTCCGATCCACTCCATTCTATCTCCACCCTTTCAACTCCCACTCCAAGTCCTTTCTCTCTGCACCTTTCAAAGAAGTTTCCTTTCTTTCCCGCCCGGCCGGCAGGCGATTTTATTCAGTAAAGAGAAACCTTTCCCTACAGTTGAAGGGTTGACCCTTTGGCTGGGTTTTGAGACATTTATCGATTAACTTACCTGGCGCCAGGCGATTTTATTCAGCTAAGGAAGCGACCATGGCCAAGAACGTTACTCCAACTTATCTCAAATTGAAATAAAAAAAATGAAACAAACAAATTGATAAATAATAAAAAAAACAGCAAAGTCCATCAACACCCACTACAGCCGAAAGTGGTCCCCTTTGGGTGCCGCTCGCCCTCACCTTCGGCCTCGCCTCACCCACGCCCTTATCCTCGCCCCCACCCGGCGCCCTTCCTCTCGCCCCCGCACCCTCTTCCCATTCCGACTGGTTGCAAGAGGAAACTCGCCCTCAACTGTTTTAAGCCGAAAACTCGAAGTCCATCGCAAAACCTATTAAAACGGCGCAGGGGCAGGAGATAGGAGCGCGGGGGAGGGAAGGGGAGAGGGGGAGGGAAGGGGAGAGGAGGAGGAGGAGGAGGTGGTAAAAGGGGAGAGGAGGAGGAGGAGTAGGTGGGCGAGTAAAAGGACAAGGAAGAGGTGGAAGGTGGTGATGGTCGGGGAAAAGGAGGACAAGTAAGAGCAGGAAAAGAAACAGGAAATAAAGGAGGAAGATGAGGAGGAAGATGATGATGATGATGAGGAGGAGGAGGAGGAAAAATGGAGGGGAAAGAGGAAGAAAAAAAGGAGGAAAAGAGGAGGGGAAAGAGGAGGTGGAGGAGAAAGAGGAGAAAGAAAAGGAGAAAGAGGTGAAAGAGGGGAATGAGGAGAAAGAGGAGGAAGACGAGAGAAATAGGAAGGGATAGAAGAGAAAAAGGAAAAATAGGAGAAATGAGGCGAAAGAGGAGGAGGAGGAGGAGGAGGAGGAGGAGGAGGAGGAGGAGGAGGAGGAGGAGGAGGAGGAGGAGGAGAAGGAGGAGGAGGAGGAAGGGGAGTCACACCATAAAACCCTGGTGTGGCGGTCCGCCCTGCCAGGAAGGCCAAGGAGGAGCATGAGGAGGAGGAGCATGAGGAGGAGGAGCATGAGGAGGAGGAGGAGGAAGAGGAGGAGGAGGAAGAGGAGGAGGAGGAAGAGGAGGAGGAGGAGGAGGAGGAGGAGGCACCGATTCAATTCCGGCGGGAGGAGGGAAACAGCGAGAAAGAACGCGCAAGCGAGGCATCATGCAAGATAGCTACCTCCTCCTCCTCCTCTTCCTCCTCCATCGCCACTATCACCATCATTTGACCTGATGTGTTTTCGGGACCAAACATAATCTTTGATTTGAAATTCGAAGGCAAGAGGAGGAAGAAGGAGAGGTGACGACGACGAAGAGGACCATGATGACATCGACGGCGACGAAGACAACGAAGTCGACGACTCTGACGTCACCCAAAACTTCGAATTCCGAGGGCGACCCCGTCACTACGCCCACGAGTAACAAGTCAAGCTTCCTTTTTTTTGGAAAGAGAGAAAGAGAGAGCGAGCGAGCGAGAGAGAGAGACTGAGGGAGAAAGGGAGACTGAGACCGACAGAGAGACGAGATAGAGAGAGGAGAGAGAGGAGAGAGAGCGAAGGAGACAGAGAGGGCGACGAGATAGATAGGTAGGGAGAGAGGTGTGATAGAGAGGTGAGAGAGAGAGAGAGAGAGAGAGAGAGAGAGAGAGAGAGAGAGAGAGAGAGAGAGAGAGAGACAGAGACGAGATAGGGAAAGAGAGAGAGATGAGAGAGAGCGAGGGAGACGAGGTAGATAGGTAGAGAGAGAGGGGAGAGAGAGGGTAGAGGAGACAGAGAGAGAGAGAGAGAGAGAGAGAGAGAGAGAGAGAGAGAGAGAGAGAGAGAGAGAGAGAGAGAGAGAGAGAGAGAGAGAGAGAGAGAGAGAGAGAGAGAGAGAGAGAGAGAGAGAGAGAGAGAGAGAGAGAGAGAGAGAGAGAGAGAGAGAGAGAGAGAGAGAGAGAGAGGATGCCCAGCCGTCTCAGGCATCCTGGCCCATTTTGCAAAAGATCCCATAAGGCTGTGCTCCCCATCTTCCCTTCCCTTCCGTCCCGGGTGGCCCTCTTCCTATTAGCGCGGCCTCCCGTCGTGGGATTTTATTCAAATCCTCCTCCTCCTCCATCCCCTTCCCCCGGGTACCAAGGAGGATTGACAGCGAGGTACCCTCGTCCGTGCCCTGTACCACTTGCATTATGGCTGCCGTCAGGTGATTTTATTCATGTCCACTGAACACGTATGACCTCAGTCGTCCTTCAACTCTCTTTCACACACACACACACACACACACACACACACACACGCACGCACACGGACACAAACGCACACGCGCGCACTCACACAAACGCACACCCAAACTAGACACTGCGAGATACAAGGGCGGGACCCCACGAGCCTAGCTCCCTTTCCCGTAAGATACACACGAACACAAACGCACACACATACACACGAACACAAATGCGCACATCCACACACACACACACACACACGAACACAAACGCGCGCACACACACACACACACTCGGATCATAGTCCTGCAACATTATTTTACAATTGTGAGCTAATTTCCACTCAAAATAGGAATTCTGACCACTTTCGTCTCGCATCACTCTTCTCGTCTCTTCTACACGCGGTTGTTCTCCTCGGGGACAAGAGATGGATTCGCCCGGGCGTTTATGAACACAAGAGAAAGATAACGGAAGATAAAAGTCATCAGCATTACTTTTTGATTGGAAACTGGCCCATCAATGATTAAAAATAACTAAATAAAATAGTAATTCTGCACGACTCTGGTCCGCCAAAGTGTCACATAAGACGCCAAAATGATTCCATAAAACGTGTGCATACATATGTAAATATATATATAAATATATATATATATATATATATATATATATATATAGACTGTATATATATATATATACATATATATACATATACACACACACATATATATATATGCATATATATATGTACATTTATATATATATATATATATATATAATTAAAAGTGATGGCTAATTGTGCATTTATTATTTCCTTAAAGGTATTTTCCATATACCCTACTATGGACTTAAGTTCCTTTGAAAGGATTTTTATGACTTCACTATAGGTGGTCATGAAGTTTGTTTGTTTGTGTGTGTGTGTGTGTGTGTGTGTGTGTGTGTGTGTGTGTGTGTGTGTGTGTGTGTGTGTGTGTGTATACATATATATATATATATATATATATATATATATATATATATATATATATATATATAAGGCAAATGGTCGAGTATATCCCGAAGGGAGCAGCGCATCGAGCATTCAATCCCGAAGGAAGACGAAGCAAAGAAAATACACCAAGACTCCCCCCCACTCCCCTACTCCCACTCCCGCCCCCACCACCCAACCAACCAACCAACCCGCACGCCCAATTCTCCGCCCGGCGTTTGCCGACGTTTTCTGCATCCCCGACGGCGGCAGAGGACGAAGAGGAGGAAAGAACAGGAATGGAGAGGAGGAAGAGGAGAGAGAGGCGAAGGGAGAGGCAAGAGTGATGGGGAGGAGGTGGAGGAAGAGGAGGAAGGAGGTAAAAAGAGCGAGAGGAGGAGGAGGAGGAGGCAAAGGGAGAGGCAAGAGTGATGGGGAGGAGGAAGAGGAGGAGGCGAAGGGAGAGATAAGAATGATGGGGAGGAGGTGGAGGAAGAGGAGGAAGGAGGTAAAAAGAGCGAGAGGAGGAGGAAGAAGAGGAGGCAGGCGGTAAAAGAGGGATTAGAGGAAGAGGTAAAATGTGGGAGGGGAAGAGGAGTAGGAGGAGGCAGGAGGTAAAAGAGGGATTGGAGGAGGTAAAATGAGGGAGAGGAAGAAGAGGAGAAGAAGGCAGGAGGTAAAAAGAGGAAAAGGGGCAGGAAAAGTGGAGGATAGGAGGAGGAGGAGGAGGTGGAGACGGAGAGGGAAGAGGAGGAAGAAGAGGAGGAGTAAAGCACGTTTCGGATCCTTCTAATCTAGTTAACTCCTTTCAATATGGCGGCTTATGCTGCAGCAGCATTTGTGACGCTGCATTACTAAACACCACCATCGCTTTTACTCCTCGCTTCGGGTGGGACCACATCTCCCTTAATAAAATCGTCTGCCGCTCCTCAAAATAATATCAATCCCTTTAATAGGATTTCTGACTGGCTTCCTCAAAATAATATTCATTAATTCCTTTAATACGATTTCTGATTGGCTAGGATGCTTATGACGTCAGGTCGCCTCACCTCCGCTTTTCGATGTTAACTTCACATGATATCAAAAGGAATGTCGTTATACATAAAAGTAACAAAAATTAGTTATTAAAAATATGCAACATATTGAAAGAGGCCAATTAAGCCAATAATTACGGAAAGTGCATTCTGCAGTTTTATTTTCCTTTTTCCTTATTTTTGCTAAAAGCTTTTTACTTATAAAAAAAGGGCTCCTCATTAAAAAGGATTACCAGGGTAACACACAAACACACACACACACGACTCAACGACGCAGTGGTAGCGTTCGCAACCGCTGCTACAGCAGTCCGAGTTCGAATCCCGTCCAGGGCGGGGAGTTGTGTGTGTGTGTGCGTGTAAGGTCACAGCATTATCCATAGATCGGTCAAATATGAGCTCTGAGCTCTCTTCCAGGTGGGTAATAGCTGTCGATCACGAGTCCAACACGTGATCCAAGACCTTGGTGAATCACACACACGCACAAACAACTTCATGACAAAGTCAAGACATGCACTTGAAAATAAATAAGAAAACGTGTTTACTATCCATTTCGAGAGCAATGAAACTATTATGTCTTTTAAGAGGTTATATAATTTTATGGATGGGGATGATAGTTGGTCATGGACATGGAACTGCCTAGTGCAGGCCTTATGGTCTCTAGCAGTCTCCTTCACTTTTACGTTCGTATGTACTTAAAAGTTACGCCATGCAGATACTTATGACCCTGTAACATGACCTTCAGCTATGACCTCGGACGTGACATCACGCTTAGGTCAAGACGGCAATGACCCAAGGTCAAGCCAAAGTTGAACAATGCAAATGTGCATTTATTTGACAAAAATACAAAAAATATCTACATCGAGGAGTGGGTTTATAGTGAGGTCTTTCTTCAACAAAGCTGTATTGATGGGTACTAAAGATGATAAAATAGGTCAGTTTCTGGCGCGCGTGTGTGTGTGTGTGTGTGTGTGTGTGTGTGCATGTGTAAGGAATGCATACATCTAATACTCCACAAATAGAGCCACATCTCATTAACATATACACACATCCACATACATACACACACACACACACACACACACACACACACAGACGTACACACACACAAATAAAAAGATAAAGAAGTAATACATCAAAAGTGGGCAATAAATTTGTTTTCTAACTTTATTAAAAAAATGCTTCATTCGAACTGCTTGTAGACAAGGAAGGCGGGCGAACTCTCATCCTCTTGTGCTAGGGCCGCCGGGGAGCTTTAGAGTTGCAGCCCCCGCCGCTCTTCTCCAAGTCGAATTAAAAAAGTTTTTCTCAAACAGATCCACACACAAAAATGTCTCGTTACCCACTGCATGCAACTTTGTGCCTGGTAACAGTGCACGATATCCATACGCGCAGGGAAAGGGAGAGAAGGAGAAAGAGAGTGAGTGAGAGTGAGAGTGAGAGAGAGATGGGGAGAGAGATGGGAAGAAATATGGAAAGAAGGAGAGGGAGGGGGTAGAGGGAGGGAGAAAAGGGGAAGAGGGATGAGAGAGAAAGAGAGAAAGAGAAAGAGGGAAAGAGAGAGTGAGAGTGAGAGAGAGAGGAAGGAAGAGAGAGAGGAAAGGTGTGTGTGTGTGTGTGTGTGTGTGTGTGTGTGTGTGTGTGTGTGTGTGTGTGTGTGTGTGTGTGTGATTCACCATGGTCTTGGATCACGTGTTGGACTCATGATCGACAGCTATTTCCCTCCCGGAAGAAATTTCAGAGCTCATATATGACCGATCTATGGGAAATGCTGTGACCTTACACACACACACACACACACACACACAACTCCCGCCCACGAGAATTGGAGTAACAACCCGCAGCGCAGCGATGCTGAAATTATTTCAGCACAGGGCGGGGTTCGAACCCAGACCGCCGTAGTGGCAGCCGGGAACTCTACCACTGCGCCACGTGTGTGTGTGTGTGTGTGTGTGTGAGGCAGAGAGAGAGAGAGAGAGAGAGAGAGAGAGAGAGAGAGAGAGAGAGAGAGAGAGAGAGAGAGGGAGGAAGAGAGAGAGGAAGAAAGAGAGAGGAAGAGAGTGACAGAGAAAGGGAGATAGAGATAGGAGAGAGTCATATACTGTAGAATGACTTCAACAAATTCTTTATTCTTCATCTACTTTGAAAATCAGAACGAGTTTATGATCATGAATTACGGCCACGTGGTTCAGAATGTTTTAATATTGACAACGCACAAGATTTATAACAATTTGTGTCGTTTCTAAACTGCAGTATATCAGCATGAAAAATGGCCAGACAGGCAGTTTTCACTATATTTCGTAACTTTCCCATAATGTTTCGTACGTACTGCAAACTGATTTCTCTTAAACCAAGATTACAAAACCATCAGGAGTAATTGATTACTTAAAAAAATAATAATAATAAAAAATCATAGCAAAACTATTTTATATTCACATCAATTAATATCAATCGTTATTCTAGAGTAAGTCTATTTTAGATGAAAGAATAAAATATAGTTGACATGACGTCATGTCGCCATCAGACTGCTATTTCGGATATAAACAAAAGAATGTGACGTCATAAGCCCCGCCTCCCCACACGTGGACAAATATTTCATACATAGACCTCTCTATTACGACTCTAACATTCAGAAATATCAATCAGTACATAAAATAAAATAAAATAAAATAGATAAATAAAAATTCTAGAAAATGCCAGACGCCGTAGATAACTACGTATACAATAACAATTTGATTACTCTCTTAGCCTTAAGGGTTTTGTGTGTCTTCTTAATCGCGAATTCGAGTCCTGCACTTCTCTTCGATTCGGCCGCTACGCGCTTCCTGGCGTATGCTCCTCACTATCCTCTGTGCTAGTGGAAACGAAATTAAACTTAGTGGTTTGGTTAATTCTTTCTGTGAGAATCTGGAGAAGCTGCCATCTCTACCATCTGAACTTTGCAGAGGATTTTAACCCAAGGGGATTATCTCCACGGTTACGGATAAAAAAGGATTAGCAAAAAAAAACATGGCACTCATTGCAGTAGAAAAGCCTTTAATTGGAACGAGATTAAAAAGAAAGAAAAAAGTATTGCATTCTTTCCTGCAAGGCTGAGGGAGGCGTCAGTTGAACCACTAAGCTCAGCTGTTACTCGTTCCTTCATCCTGGCCCCATCTGGGGCTGACCACCTTGTCGGGATTGTAAGTCCAGTGTAACCGACTATCGCCCCACGTCTTCCCGTTTTTGGGACATCTGACTTCAATTTATTTTTACATCACACAAGAAAAAAATTAAATGTGTGATAGGAAAAAAATAATAGTAATAATAACACTAAATCGGGTCGCCCGTCTCGAACTTAGCTATGAGAATCTCACTACAGAACACATTTTCTTTTATGCTTATTTTTTCTACAACAGTCTTATAATAAACTGGAGGACTGTGAATGAAAATGCGCCAATAGATTAGCGCAAAGAGGTCATATCTGGGTCGTTACGCCCAGAACGGGCGAAAAAGTTTTGTCTTACACTGTGTATATATATATATATGTATATATATATATTATATATGTATATATATATATTATATATGTATATATATATATATATATGTATATATATATATATATATGTATATATATATTATATATATATATATATATATATATATATATGTATATATACGTATATATACACAAAAAATAGCAAGTATCACTCCTCAGATATACTACTCCGTTTCAGCAAGTTTTAGAAAATTTAGATTCACTTATATGGCAAGAACGACAGCTGCAGCCAATAAGCAGAAGGTACTGCCATATGGCGAGTTCAACTTTTCTCAGGCCCGCTGAAACATGAAAATTCCCGGGTCCTCCAGCACTAAAATTAACATAGTGTAAACAACCATTACATAACCTGTCATTTCGTTGTTTATATCTACACAACGGTAAGCTAACTGTGAGAAATAACCAAGTGTCTGAGAAAGATGGCTGTACAAAGAGGTTGTGAAAGTTACCTGTAGAAGGTGGAATTGTATGTATGTATGTATGTATATTATGCGACTACGGAGTCCGGATACAAAATGTTGTCTCTACTTTAAAAACGTTTCGTCCATGTAATGCAACAACTGCCGCTCTTGTCCGAAACTTCCTAGTAAACAGTGTCATCACTTACTACCACGGCTGGACAAGAAGGACGTGAGCATTTGGGATTCTCGGGGTTATAGTGTGGCGTGATTCTGAAGATGGACTCCTGTCTGGGGAAGCAAGGAGGGCCTCCCATGACGGACTAGGAGCTTCAGATGGAGGAAGAGGTTCTCTTCTGCTGAAGAAAGGGGAGGTCTTGTACTGGGAGGAAAGGGAGGGAGAAAACAGTCTTGTGTTGGGGGAAAGGGGAGGTCTTCTGTCTCGGTGGAGGAAGAAGGTCCTATTGTGTTTGAGAAGAAGGAAGTCTTGTGTTGGGGGAGGAAAGGGGAGGTTTTGTGTTCGATGTTGGAGATGTTTTGTGGCAGTGAGGTAGATCACATGCGAAGAAAGACGGGTACAATTTGGAATGATGGGTTCTCATGAAGGCAGACGAGGAACACCGATGACGGGGGGCGGAGAAAGAGAAAGAGAGAAAGAGGAAAGAGAGGGAGAATGGAAGGAGAGCGAGTATATGAGAGAGAGAGAGAGAGATCTTAAGGAGCCCGTCGAGGAGTTGCCTAGGCCACCAAAAAGAGGATTAGGAGTCTCCACCGAAGTGTGGACTTCGAGTCTGCCGAAGAGAAGAGTTGCAGAACCCGCCGAAGAGTCCGACGAAGGAGAAGCGAAAACTCTCGAAGTGGAGGAGAAACCATCTCTCGCTCCTGAAGCAGCGGATGAGTTCTCCTGACTGAGGAGGAGGAGAACGAGGAGGGCAGGGAGGCCGCCTCCTTCGGCTGCGGAAGTAGAACTCCCCTGGGGAAGGGAGTGAGAGAAAGAGTGTGTGCGTGTGTGGGAAAGGGGCATTTTACGACGTGGGCAGAGTGGGAGAGCACTTTAAAGAAGGGCAACAGACCGAGGGGAGACTGAGGGGGAGACTGAGGGGAGACTAAGGGAAGAGTGAGGGGAGACTAAGGGAAGAGTGAGGGGAGACTGATGAGGGCTGAGGTGAGATCCATGGCGGGAATAAGAGGAGGCAGCTGGGGGCAAGGTCGATTAGAAAGGGGCAGGTGAAGCTGTAGATGGGATATCTATGGAGAGGGGAGAGATGAGGGGAAAAGGTAGCCTGTGTGCACGAGGGCGTGGTCGATGGTGATGGAGTTGGTGGCTGCTGGGAGGGAGGGGGAGGGGGGAGGGGGAGGGGAGAGTAGCATTGGTGGCTATCTGGGGGGCTGGGGGGGTAGGGGGGGATATTGGGGCCATAGAAAGAAATCTCTCCCAACCGTAAGATTTGTCTAAGTCATATTAACCCTCCTTCACATTCCTTTGCTGTAGCTTTGGACCAGAACCATAGTAGAGTATACTCGTGGTTTTTTTTTTCCCCTCTCTTACTCCAGTTCCTTGTCTGAGTATCTTACGCTGCACTTTTTCCGTGCGCGAGTGTGTAGTCTGGCTGCAGTACGATGGGATTATAGGAAAATTGTGGAACTGGAAGGTCCTCCGATTTTGTGTAGGATACCCTCAATATTATTTTTTCATTTATATTTTTGCCCTCCTTTTACTAAAAACTTACAAGAGAACGGGAGGGGGCAGGAATAATAGGAATGCGAAGAAGAAAAAAATATATAAAGAAGAAAAAAGAAGAAGGTAAAGAAGAAGAAAAAGAGGAAGAAAAAGAAATAAAGAAAAAGAAGAAAAAGAAAAAGAAGAAAAAGAAGAGGAAGAAAAAGAAGTGGAAGAAAAATAAGTGGAAGAAGAAAAAGAGGAAGGAAAAAAAAAAAAAAAAAATCACGGACACAGCGGGAAGCCCAACAGCACAAGCTCCTACGATCCCTAACGAGGTATCCACCCTTTCCTAACTGCCGCCAAGCAAATTTATATATATAAAAAAAGTCCCTAGCACTGTGTACTACAAGTGCTACATAAAGGCGCCTGCTGGAAGTGTGATATCAGACGCGGAGAAAGAGTGAAAAAGATTCAGAAATTCTTTTATGGATTTAACAAGTGTGTAATGTACATACATGTACGTTTACACATAAATACATGCATATAGAACTACAAACACGTACACACACACACACACACACGTATATATATATATATATATATATGTATATATGCATATGAATACATACATGCATATATACATACATGCACCACATACATCCATGCATGCATGAATGCATAAACAGATGGTTGGAAGCATTCAAGTGAGAGAGAAAACATTAGAAATACGAAAGGTTTAACTGAAGAGAGAGGGGAGAAGAGAGAGGAAGAGTGAGTGAGGGAGAGTTAGGGAGAAGGAGAAACAAAGATAACGAAGTGGGAGAGAGAGAGAGAGAGAGAGAGAGAGAGAGAGAGAGAGAGAGAGAGAGAGAGAGAGAGAAGAGATAGAAGGGAAAGAGTGGGATGAGAGAGGAGAGGGAGGGAGGGAGAGAGAAAGAGAGAGAGGAGAGAAGAGAGAGGAGAGAGAGAAAAATAATACAAAGGAAGAAATGGAAAAGGGGAAAGAGGCAAAGAGGTAAAGTGAAAGGGGTGAACGAAGGCCTTGATTGGGGAATGAAAAAGGAGGACGGAGGGCGGGCGGGCAGACGAGGAAATGGAAGACAAGTTGGAAGGACGGAAAAGGGGGGGGGGAACAACACGAGGGATGGAGCCAAAGGAGGAATGGAATGGAATGGAATGGGGGAAGCGGGTAAGGGGAAAGGGAATCGGGTGAGGGGAAAGGGAATCGGGTAAGGGGAAAGGGAAGAGGAAGGGAAGAAGGAAGTGGAAGGTCAAGAGGTGGAGGAGGGAGAAGAGGGAGAGGAGAGGGGGGGAGGAGGAGGAGGAGGAGGAGATGAGGAGGAGGAGGAGAAGATGAGGAGGAGCAGTAGGAAGGGGAGGAGGAAGGAGGAGATGAGAAGGAGAGGGGGAGGAGATGAGGAGGAGATGAGGAGGAGAGGGGGAAGGAGTTGGAAAGGAGATGAGGAGGAAGAGGAATACAAGGAAGAAGAGGAGGAGCAGGAAGAGGAGGAAGAGGAGGAAGAGAAGGAAGAAGAGGAGGAGGAGGGAGGAAGGGATGGGAAGGAGGAGCGAGAGGAGGAGGAGAAGGAGGAAGGGGAGGGGAGGAGAAAGAGGTGAAGGAGGAGTTGAAGAGGAAGAGGAGAAGGAGAAAGAAGAGGAGAAAGAGGCGAAGGAGAAGGAGAATGAAGAGGAAGAGAAAGAGGTGAAGGAGGAGGAGAGGAAGAGGTGAAAGAGGAGGAGAGGAAGAGGAGAGGAAGAGGAGAAGAAGGAAGAAGAGGAGGAGGAGGAGAAGAAGGGAGAGAAGGAGGGGTGGAGGAAGAGGAAGAGGAGGAGGAATCGGGGTAGGAGGGCAGATTTTATACAAGGGATGCAACAGATATCGGAAGTAAGCCAGAATGAGCGGTTTCACAAGAGAAAGGATACTGAGGAATGTAGTATATGGAGAAGAGAATGGAAGTGATAGAAAATGAGAACAAGAGAGCCGGAAAGAGAGAAAACGGGGAACAGAGAAAGGAACGAAGAAAACGGCGCGCCGGTCCCAAACATCCTATAGCCGAGTTTTTAAGATTCCCATTTTAATGTTTGGTGCCGTCAGGCGATTTTATTCAGTCCAAAGAACCTTTCCTCCTCCCTATTCAGTGACGAAAGGGTTCATGTGGAGTGGTTAGACTCCTACGCATAGGCAATGTACTGCAGTACACGTGTAGTCTTCAGTGTACATATAACCCGGCTCCCACGTACCCGCGGCGTATTTACACACACCTCCAGCTCCAACCTTCCGCAAACAGACCCTCCGACACTTCAACCCTTGAGGGTGAAGACTCCCGTGACGATTCCTCCGGCTTCATCTACGAGAGGTCTCGTCCTCGAGTGAGTGCGAGCCAGGTTAAGGTTCTTATTCAACAAAAGCGAGGACGACTCGAACAGGTCATGCTGGGTCAGGTACCTAACCACGGTTGAATGGTCCCCGTTTAATGTTTTTGTTCAGGTTAAAGACAGATGATTCTGTTCAGGTGAACAATCAAGAAGACGGCAGATTGATCAAGGTTGTTAGCTCCCCTTTCGTACCCGGTGGTACTTTTCCTGGCGCCAGAGGATTTAATTCGTCTCCATGGTAACGGCAACTCCCCCCCCTTCCCTCGGTGCCTCCTCCTGGCACTCTCACTAAAACTACCACAATGGCCGTTTCCTTCTTCCTCCTCGAGAGTATCAACATCAACACCTTCTGTAATACCTACTCTACCACCATTTACCACCACCACTACCAATTCCAGTACCAATGAACCTAAAACACCATCACCACAGCCACCATTATCACAACTCCTATCACCCACCACACATAATTACACTAAAACCACACAACAAGGCCTTTTAGTGTCACGGTGATGTCCGCGGTGCCAATCACAACAACAACCACGTCATAAGTAAAGAGCCTCTTTATCCGAAGGTCGTCCTCGAATCGGAGTGCTCCATCAAGCAGCGTCATCACATCGCCATCGAGGTCCTCCTTGTCCTCCTCGTCACAAGTGTCCGTCTTCTTGGGGTCGTCGGGTCCCCGAGTTCCAGAGCTTCCAGAGCTTCTGGAAGTCCCAGGACGATTCTCCAGGACAGCTGAGGCTTCCCCCACCCCCCACCCCTTCCCCACTTAGGCGCCATCTATTGTTCTCCCCCCCCAAGCCATTTTTTTGGGGGAGGGGGGGAGGTCCCAAATGCTTTTCGGTCCTCGTCTTCGCCTCCATCTTGGTCTTTGCCTTCGTCTTCGTCTTCGTCTTTGTACTCGTTCAACTCGACCCTTTAGATTCTATTTTTTTTTTCTTCTGACTTTTTGGAGCCGAACTTTCAAACACTTCGCCAGCACTAGAGAACAATTTGTACCATTAGAAAGCCTAATTTTACTCCCTTTTTTAAGGTTGATCTGGCTTATCTATAAAATCCACCTATAATTCTGACAAGTAGAGACAATGAAGTTAGTAAACAATGTAGTCAGCGGCGTACGCAGGAATTTTTGTAGGCAGGGGCAAAATTAAAGATATTATACATATATGGATATTATACATATGGTATATCATACATATAGATATTATACATATATAAGGTTATATCAAGATATTTCAAATTACGGTAATAAACAGTTGATAATATATGTTACTTTATTCATTTTGCATTTTCCATGTATTTTTTTTATTCGTTTTCCATTTTCCTTACATTTTTCTTATTTTCAATCAATTCCAGGGGGGGGGGAAATGCAGCCCCCTTGCCCCCTCCCCCCTGCGGACGCCCATGGATGTAATAAAAATCTACTTTATGGTAGTTTCTGACGACAGGTCTTTGATGTACGTCTTCAAGGGTCAAAACTTATCTTTTTCCCTCCTCTTAACACAGATTCCTACAGCAAGCGGGCACCCCATAGTACAGGTGACCGATGTAAGGTCGACACAAGAACAGGTCACATAACCCCAGGAAAAATAAAATGAAGATATTATGTCGTGACATACGACTGCGCCGTACATCACGTCTCCACAAGACATTTTGTTTTCCTCCTAAACTAAAGTGATCTTGTTCTTGCTCTGATTCTGGGTTAGAGGCATCGTGCCAGAGAAAGAGAAAGAGAGAGAGGAAAGATAAATAGAGGAGAGAGATGAAAAAGATATATAGAGGAAAGAGACGAGAAAGAGAATGAAAGATATATAGAGGAGAGAGACGAGAGAGAAAGAGAGAGAGAGAGAGAGAGAGAGAGAGAGAAAGAGGAAAGATATATAGAGATGAAAAATATAAAGGAGAGACGAGAGAGATAAAGAAAGATATATAGAGGAGAGAGAGAGGGGGGAGGGAGAGAGGGAGAGAGAGAGAGAGAGAGAGAGAGGAGAGAGAGAGAGAGAGAGAGAGAGAGAGAGAGAGAGAGAGAGAGAGAGAGAGAGAGAGAGAGGACAGAGAGAGAACATGCCATTACAGCGCCTGGGCTGAATTCCATCAACTTCGGCCACCGGAAACAAACTCAATCCACACGACCTGAAGGCCAGCGGACCAGAGATCTCCCGGCGACATTACAACGGCGGTGTACAGTTGGGGGCACAAGTCCTCAGCCGCTTTGCAAGAGCACGTAGAAGCGAGTTTCAATTCACGAAAGACTAAAGATCGTCCGAGAGCAGAAGTCCTGGAAACTGAATTGATCTGTTTGCTCCTCTGTGATGATTTACATTACGAGAGTTTCCCCCCGTCCTCCTGTCTTTGTTGGTACCATATATCGAGACTTGCACACCAAAAGACATCGAGGAACTCTTCTTGTGAATTGTACCAGAGGCATGAAATGTGGAGTTAGGCCATTGTAAGAAAGGAGGAGAGGAAGGGTGAAAGGGACGGAGAGAAAAAGGGTCCGAGAATGGGGAGAGAATGCGGAGAGGTCACACAGTAAAGAAACTGTATGTATGTATGTGTGTGTGTTTTTTGTGTATGTATGTGATTCACCATGGTCTTGGATCACGTGTTGGACTCGTGATCGACAACTATAACCCTCCTGGAAGAAAGTTCAGAGCTTGTATATGACCGATCTATGGGTAATGCTGTGACCTTACACACACAAACAACTCTCTGCCCACGAGGGTTGGAGTACCGACTCGCAGCGCAGCGATAATGAAATTATTTCAGCCATGGGAGGGATTCCAACCCAGACCGCCGTAGTGACGGCCAGTAACTCTACCACTGCGCCACGAGTTGTGTGTGTGTGTGTGTGTGTGTGTGTGTGTGTGTGTGTGTGTGTGTGTGTGTGTGTGTGTGTGTGTGTGTTTGTGTGTGTGTGTGTGTGTGTGTGTTTGTGTGTGTGTGTGTGTGTGTTTATGTGTGTGTGTGTGTGTGTGTGTGTGTGTGTGTGTGTGTGTGTGTGTGTGTGTGTGTGTGTGTGTGTGTGTGTGTGTGTGTGTGTGTGTGTGTGTGTGTGTGTGTGTGTGTGTGTCTGTGTGTGTGTTTATGTGTGTGTGGAACAAGTATTGATTAAAGAAGTGAAGATTTCGAGTGGATTCGTAGACCCATGACACGACGTGAAGTGGACGAGGAGGAGGAGGAGGAGGAGGCGGAGGAGATGGTCGAGGGAACCTGAAGGAGGCTGTGAAGGATGACATGTTCAAGTGGGACCGAAGTAGGCCAAGGCCGAGTAGGACATGAGGCCGAGCGGGAAGCCAAATGTCAGGATATCTAGTACTCTCCAGCTTAACAACAATTTCATGATGTAGACAGATCCAAGCCTATAGGTAGAAACAACCCCACCAACAACGCAGTCAAGGACTTCAGCAAACTTCCCGCAGAAACCTGTAGTTCGTTTTTCGGTTTCAAGTGTCAAGATTAAGTTTGGTTAACATGAAAAAATTATACTTCCATGTCTGTTAATCAGTTTACCTAAGTCTGTTTCCTAGTTTCTCAGCGGGGTTTGCTTTTATCTTTCCTTCTTTGCATTTGATCTCTGTATGGACCAAAAGGTCTCTTGTTGCCATGCTTTGCCACTGTAATTCGTTCTGATCCACTGTATTGTAGGTAGGTTACATTAGGGTAGTTAAATCTAGCTAAAATTCCATTATGGATTTTCTAAAGTTTTGATGAAATATTTTATTTCAAAACGTGTTTATCCTCTGTATTAATGAGCTCAATGTCCTACGCGTACATCTACAGAAGAAAAAGAAAAAAAATAGGAAAAATAAAATAAAAAAAAAGGGGAGAAGAATAACATTGGACTAAAGGAAAGAGAAACTATCCCCACAAAAACGAGAGATAGAGAGAGAGAGAGGAGAGAGAGAGAGAGAGAGAGAGAGAGAGAGAGAGAGAGAGAGAGAGAGAGAGAGAGAGAGAGAGAGAGAGAGAGAGAGAGAGAGAGAGAGAGAGAGAGAGAGAGAGAGAGAGAGATAGAGAGAGAGAGAGGAGAGAGAGAGAGAGAGAGAGAGAGAGAGAGAGAGAGAGAGAGAGAGAGAGAGAGAGAGAGAGAGAGAGAGAGAGAGAGAGAGAGAGAGAGAGAGAGGGGGAGAGAGAGAGAGAGAGAGAGAGAGAGAGAGAGAGAGAGAGAGAGAGAGGAGAGAGAGAGAGAGAGAGAGAGAGAGAGAGAGAGAGAGAGAGAGAGAGAGAGAGAGAGAGAGAGAGAGAGAGAGAGAGAGAGAGAGAGGAGAGAGAGGGGGGGAGAAAGAGAGAGAGAGAAATGGCCGAAGTTGGGTTCCGAAAAGGGGCCGTCATCAGAGGTCCGGGGACCTGGCCAGACAGAAGTCCCGATAGGGATGCAAGATCCCTCGACGGCGGTCACTTGAAGAACCAAGAGATCCCCAAGTCGACCCAAGAGATCTTGAGGACTACGGGTCTCCCACAGGTCAACTCGGGTCAGAGGGACCCATACGGCAAATTCAGGGTAAACCCCAAGGGGGCCAACGGTTCAAACGCTGTGGCTCTACCGAGGCCCCTCGAAGGTCCCACGGGGGACAAGAGGCACGCTGCGATAGGCCACGGTTAACCTGAGAGAAAATCCCCCCCGGGGGGGGGATTAGGGGTGAAGACCTCGGTAACCTCAGGATCCTGGATGTCAGGCAGCACTGAGAAGAACCTTTAGAGATAAAGTTATGTGAAGTTATGTGGAAAACAAAGCTGAATGGAGTCATGGGATTTGTCTAATTGGAGGAGCACGCAGACAGATGTGAAGGAATGTGGAAGAAAAAGAGAGAAAAAAAAATGGGGCCACAAAATCAGAGAACTGGACATATATATATATATATATATATATATATATATATATATATATATATATATATATATATATATATATATATATATTCGTGAAGAGCTGGAGTCCAGAAAAAAAATTACGGAAGAAAGTACACACTGAACTTCAAACGACGAATCCAGTGTGTACAGTACTTTCTTCCCCCCAAAAAAATATATATATATACACACACACACACACACACACACACACACGAGAAAAAAGACGAGACAATTTCAAAAGAAATATGGCAGACGGGCGGGTGGGCGAGGACAAGAGATGGAAATGGCGGGAGGCAAAACTGAATTGTTGTCATTTTCATTAAGACGGTGACTCCAATAAATAGCAAGGAAACGGGAACCCAGATTGCGAGGAGAAAAAAGAGGAGGAGGAGGGGGGGAGGGATAAGAGGAGGAGGAGGAGGGAGGAGGAGGAGGAGTAGGAGGAGGAGGGAGGAGGAGGAGGAAGAGGATGATTAGTAGCTGGAGGAGACCGACGAAGAGGAGGATTAGGAGTATTAAGAGTGACGAGAGGGAGGAGGGGGAGGAGGAGGAGGAGGAGGAGGAGGAGGAGGAGGAGGAGGAGGAACAAGAAAGGGAAAAGAAAAAGCTAGGAGAGGAAAAAACAAGAAAACGAAAAGAAAATGATGAAAAATAAATCATCCTGTTCATGAAGAGAAGAACAGGGGAGAGTGACATGGAGAAAGAAGGGCGAGAGATAACTCGGAAGAGAAAAGGAAGAGAGAATAGGAAGAGCCAGGAGAGAAATAGAACAAAAAAGAGAGGAAGAGAGAAGAGAAAATGGCGAATAAGCGACGAAAACGACTGTCGGCAACACTCGATTTCATTTCAGATAATGGAAACCTCCTACAGTGACTGACTAAGAGGAGGAGGAAGAAGAGGAGGAGGAAGGGGAAGAGGAGGAAGAGAAGAGGAGGAAGAGAAGAAGATGAGGAAACTGTGAAGGAGGGGGAGAAAGAGGAAAAGGAGAAGGAAAAAGTGGAAAAGGAGGCGGAGGAAAAATAGGAGGAAGAGAAGAAGGGGAGAGGAGAAGTAGGAGGAGGAAGAGGAGGAGGGGAAGAAGTAGAAAAGGAGGAAGAAGATAAGAAAGAGGAGAGGAGGAGAGGAGGAGTAGGAGAAGGAAGAGTGGGAGGAGGAAGAGCAGGAGGAGGGGGAAGAAAAAGAAGAAAGAGGAATTGAAAGAGGTGGGGGAAGGAGGAGGAGGAAACTGTGAAGGAGGAGGAGAAGGAGGAAGAGGAGGAGGAGCTGGGAGGACGAAGAGGAGCGTTATGAAAGAGGACAGGCGCGTGGGCAGAGATGGACGTTCTGGGACCCGGCTGGCCTTACTTTCCCGACAAGGAGATCAGGCCTCATCCCCACAGTGCCAACAGCAGAACTCATGACTGACCGATTGGTCGAATCTCTCTCTCTCTCTCTCTCTCTCTCTCTATCATTAAAAAAATCCTATAACGAGTGCGAAAAACCACTGGTAGGGCAAAGCTCTGTTAGTTGCGTAAGTCGTTGGGTTTTTTAGGCCGATGTTAGGTCGCCTCCCCGCCTGGCCAGGGCTGTCTGGAATACTCAAGAGGGAACTCCCTCAGGAAAAAAAAATAAAAAAAATAAAAGAAAAAAAATAATGCATAAATAAATAAAAATAATAATAATGAATAACCAAATAAAATAAAAATACACTAAATCAAATAAAACCGCCAAAGCTTATTTCGGTTACCCCTTCCGTACCGAGTGGTACTTTAACTTCTATTAGGGCTGCCGCCAGACGATTTTATTCGTCTCCGTGACACCCGCTCTCTCGATGACTAAGGGGGTTTATAACCTCCTCCTCCTCCTCCTCCTCCTCTTCTCCTTCTTCTTTTTCTCCTTCTTGTGGAGGAACGGAAGGTGCTCAACCGCGCCATTCAGAGTTCGGGAACGAGATTACAGGACAAATCATGGGCGCATTCACGCCCAAACACTCGCGGCTCAACCCCGCCCGGATCTTCACGCCCGCTTCGCCATCACGGTCAACGGTGGGGGGTGGGGAGGAGGGGTGAAGAGTGAGGGAGTAGAAGGTGGGGGATGTCGGTGGAGGTTATTTGTATTTATGAGAGAGAGAGAGAGAAAGAGGGGGGTGGGGGTTATCTAGGTATTGGGGGGCGTTATTTGTATTCAAAAGAGAGAGAGAGAGAGAGAGAGAGAGAGAGAGAGAGAGAGAGAGAGAGAGAGAGAGAGAGAGAGAGAGAGAGAGAGAGAGAGAGAGAAGGGGGGAGAGGGGGAGGGTATGTCCTCATCACATCCACCCCCCCGAGTCGATACGACTTTATGTCGCATTAAAGACATTATTTCATACGACATGACGTCACACCCATGGCCCCTCCCCCGCCCGATTCCCTATTACACATTCATTTCAACTTTGGTCATTTTAACACAAAAAGTTGTACGAATACAATTTGCTGTTCACTGCACAACCCATTACCTCAAACCTACAAAGTCTGTAGGTTTAACATAACACAATAAAGGTTAATTAACATATTCAAATCACCTAGGACTAGCGTTACCTACGAAAGACAACTTACATTTTTTTGTGTATATTTTTTCCGTAACCTCGTCTACGCCTCATATCACATTGAAATTAATCCATGATCTACGTCCTTTGAAATGCTTTTTACGTAACCATCGGCCGTCATGAAATTCATTTAAGTGAGGATTTCACTAAATTAATTCCTTGCATGACAGCTTAGTATTGGAATTGTGTGCATCATAATGCAATATCCCTCATCTCTCTCTCTCTCTCTCTCTCTCTCTCTCACGGAGAGACCAACCACATTATATGGGAGATATAAACAGTGTTAATTAAAGACAAAGAAAAAAAAATGCAACACACAAAAGTAGGGCATCATCAGCGATAGCGGCAATGATAATTTCTCACTAAAGAATAAGAAAATTAAAAACGAGGAATAAAGGGTGCTGAAATGGGCCACGCGACTGAAGGCAACGGGAAGCGCGCCAACAGCAGACAGGGTGACAATGAGGAAGAGGAGGAAGAGGAGGAAGAGGAAAGAGGAGGAGGCGGGAGAGAAGACGTGGAGGAAATGGAGGAATTGGATGAAGAGAAGGAAAATGAGAAGGAACTGGAGAAGGAGGAGGAGGAGGAGGAGGAGGACGAGGAGGAGGAGGAGGAAGAGTATGAAGAAGACAAGGGGGAAGATGAATAGGAGTGTATGAAGGAAGAGGAGGAGCTTCAGGAGGAGGAGGAGGAGGAGGAGGAGATAGAGGAGGAAGACCGGAATATGGCCCCGGAAAGAGACAGATGCTTTGAAGGGTGTGGCGGGAGACGGGGGGTGGCGGGTGGGAGTGGGAGGGGGAAGAGCCTAAGAGGCGCGCAGAAGAGGACGAGGAGGTACTAGAAGGCAAGGGGAGAGGTGGGAGGGGAGGGAGAGGGAGAGGCATGGGAGGGAAAGGGAGAGCAAGGAGAGGGAAGGGAAGGAGAGGGAAGAGAGAAGGAAGGGAGAAGAATGGGAGGGAGGAAGGGAGAAGAGAGCGGAGGAGATGAAAAAGAGAGGGAAGAGAGACAGGCGAGGGAAGCGGAGAGAGAAAAGGAGAGAGCTGATAGAGGGAGGGGAAGGAGAGGGGAAGAAGAGGGGAAGGAGAGGAGAGGAGAGAGGAAGGAGAGAGGAAAAAGTGGGGAAGGAGAGGGGAAGGAGAGGGGAAGGAGAGGAGAAAAGGACACGTGTAAACAAAAGAACGAATAAACGGCGACAGCTGGCCAATGGGAAGATGGGGGTCGGGCAAGAGCGAAAAGAAAACGGAGCGAGGGGGGACCTGATGTGACCAATCGAGACCAATTCCAGAACAAATACGAGACGCTGCGAGAGGGAAGGAAGGAGAGAAGGACAGGTGGGAGGGAGGAAGGCGAGGAAGGAAGGGTGGGAGGAAAGAAGGCGAGGAAGGGGAGGAAGAAGGGTGGGAGGAAGGGAGGAAGGAAGGAAGGACGGAGAGGAAGAAAGGAAGGTGAGGAAGATGCGTGGGAGGAAGGCGAGGAAAAAAGGGTGGGAGGAAGAAGGGTGGGAGGGAGAAAGGACGGTGAGGAAGAAAGGAAGGCGAGGAAGAAAGGAAGGGACGACGGGTGGGAGGAAGGAAGGAGAGGAAGAAGGGTGGGAGGAAGGAAGGCGAGGAAGGGACGACGGGTGGGAGGAAGGAAGGAGAGGAAGAAGGGTGGGAGGAAGGAAGGCGAGGAAGAAGAGTGGGAGGAAGGAAGGCGAGGAAGGGTAGGAAAAGGGAAGGATGGACAAAAAAAAGAATGGGAGGAAGGAATGACGCAGGAAGGAAGGAAGGGCAGGAAGGAAGGACGCAAAGGAGAGAGAAAGAAGGAGAGACAAGGCACAAGAGGAGAGGCCTAGAAAAAGGATGGTAAGGAAGAAGGCAGAAGAGAAACGAAGGAAGGAAGGAAGGAAGGAAGGAAGGTTGGAAGTAAGGTAGGGAGGTAAAAAGGACAGGAAGACAGGTAGAGGTAAGATGAGAAGGAAGGCGGATGGGATGGTTGGAAGGAAGGAGGTAAGGAAGGAGGTAAGGAAGGAGATAAGGAAGGAGGTAAGGAAGGTAAGGTACTTAGGTAGAAAGCTAGGAGGGAAGAAAAACATGAATAGAAGAAGTAAAGGAAGAAAAAAGAGAGAAAGAAAGGTAGGAAGGCAAGAGTGAGAGAGAGAGGGGGGGGAAGGAGGAAGGGATAGAAGGGAAGTAGACGAGGAGTGAGAGAAAGAGGAGATAGACAGACAGACAGGGAGAGGAAAGAGAAAGAGGAATGGAAGGGGAAAGGAAGGGAGGGAGGAGGGAGGGAGGAGGGAGGGGGGAGGGAGGAGGGAGGGAGCGAGTAGGAAGAAGAGGGAGAAGAGAGGGAGGAGAGAGGGAGGAAATAGGGAGGAGAGAGTGAGGAGAGAGTGAGGAGAGACGGAGGAGAGACGGAGGAGGGAGGGAGCGAGGAGAAAGAGGAGGGAGGAAGGAGGGAGGGAGGGAGGGAGCGAGAAGGTAGGAGAGAGTTGTGAGGGGGGGAGAGGGGAGGAAAGGAGAAGAAACTACACACTAGTATCCTAAGCCATCCACTATGGGGGGTCGTGGGATGACCTCTGGCAAGATGGATCGATGGATGGCGGGAGAGAACAAGGAGAAAAAAAAAAAAAAAAAAAACGAAAGGAAAAGAAAACGAGAACGGACGAAGAATGGACAAGCGGGAAGGGAGAGGAGGAGGAAGTAATGTAGAAAAATGAGCCGGCAGAGGGGAGGAAGTGTGCATGGAAGGGCCGAGGAAGGGGAACGGCGGGGAAGGAAGAGGAAGAGGGAGGGGGACGGAGGTGAGACGTGATCGGAGAGGGAGACGAGTGAGAGGACTGGATGGGAGAGGAAGGGATGAGGGAGGGAGGTACCGAAAAGAGAACCGAGAGGGAGAGATGAGTGAGGGAGGACGATGAGGAGAGGAGAGTGGAAGGGGGAAGAGAAGACCATGGGAGAGGAGAGAGGAGGAGAAGAAAGGAGAGGTGAGGACAGGAGAGGAAAGGAGAGGAGGGGACGGAAGTTGAGGAGTTGAGGGATAAGGAGGGGATGAGTGGAGGAAAGCGGGGATGAGTAACAGGGAGAGGAAAAGAGGGGATGAGTGGAAGAAAGAGGGGATTGAGTGGAGGGGAAAAGAGACGATGAGTAGCAGGGAAGGGAAAAGAAGGGATGAGTAGTCGGGAGAAGAAGGGAGAGGAGGAGGAGTGGGAACAGGGGAGGGGAGGAGTGGGAAGAGGAGAGGAGAGGAGAGGAGAGGAGAGGAGAGGAGAGGAGAGGAGAAAAGAGGAGAAAAGAGGAGAGAGGCGAGGTGAGGAGAGGAGAGGAGACGGGTAGGGAGGGGAAAGGATGGTAGGGTAATGTTGGGGAGGGGAGGGAGGACTAAGTTATTTCCTTCGTCTCCGTGGCATCCCCCTCTCTCCCCCCCCCCCCCGGTAGCACTCCAACCGACCCCCTTCATGGACCATCCACAACTTTTCTTCAACTTGTCTATTCTCAATCTTCAACCGCAACCGTCCATCGCATTTAATCCCTTGCAATCGTGTTTCTCTCTCTCTCTCTCTCCCTCTCTCTTATACAACTTTCACTCGGCCTTTCTTGCCCGGAACACTTCACACCATACATTGAAACGCTTTCCTTGACCAGTAAAGGGATATATATATATATATATATATATATATATATATATATATATATATATACATACACACACACACACACACACACACGTATATATATATATATATATATACATACATATATATATATATATTCACACATACATATATATGCAATAAAACATTGGAAACGCGTGGGTAACCACTATGCAGAGAAACAACCGGAGGAGAGCGATTTCATGTATTACGTCAGTGCAGAAGTACTAGGTGTAATACACGAAAGCGCTCTGCTCCGGTTCTCTTCATAGTAGTTAGCTTACATATATATATAT
This sequence comes from Oratosquilla oratoria, assembly GCF_046742065.1. Classification (NCBI taxonomy): domain Eukaryota; kingdom Metazoa; phylum Arthropoda; class Malacostraca; order Stomatopoda; family Squillidae; genus Oratosquilla; species Oratosquilla oratoria. Next base: position 51,694,188 of record NC_134787.1, read on the forward strand.
ATATATATATATATATGTGTGTGTGTGTGTGTGTGTGTGTGTGTGTGTGTGTGTGTGTGTGTGTGTGTGTCAGTTTACTGCAAACTCGCTTGCATCCACGCAAGATTCGATCTGACTCCGCCACAATTAACAACGCTCTAACGCATGAGAGAGAGGGAGGGGAAGGGGAAGAAGAGAGCAAAGGGGAGAGGGAAGAGGATAGAGCATGGGAGACGGAACAAGATTGGAAAGGATAGGGGAAAGGGGAAAGGGGAGAGGGGGAGAGGGAGGGGGAGAGGGAGGGGGAGAGGGAGGAGGAGAGGGAGGAGGAGATGCGAGGTCAGAAGAAAGAGGGAGAGAGGTAGAGATGGAAGACTGGAAATGGAAGGACGAAAAAGCAAAGGATAGAGCACGAGAGAGAGAGAGAGAGAGAGAGAGAGAGAGAGAGAGAGAGAGAGAGAGAGAGAGAGAGAGAGAGAGAGAGAGAGAGAGAGAGAGAGAGAGAGAGAGAGAGAGAGAGAGAGAGAGAGAGAGAGAGAGAGAGAGAGAGGAGTCCTCGAACGTCCCCCCCCCTCTCCCGGCACCCCATCATCTGGAAAACACTCAGTCGTCCTCGCCTTAACTTCCAAGTACTCTGGAAAGTTGCCGCAACTCTCGCGCCTCCACAACACAATATATTCACCTCACGCACAAACTATAAAATTGTCGACTGGCTCGGCCCCTTTCCCACCCCAAACACTTTCCCACAACCTCCCCCCCTACCTTGGGCGTTCCTATCGACCCCTTGGCTTCCTCAAGCCCCCCCCATAACCCCCTTCCCCCAAAATCCTCCTTCCAGCCACCCGATCCCTGAGAATTACAAGTGTGGACATCGGTTACCCGGACCGTCTCGACGCGGTTGACATCTGTCCTTTTTTCCGCCGTCGTGGGGCGACATTTGTCCTTTTTTCCGCCGTCATGGGGGCGACATTTGTCCTTTTTCCGCCGTCGTGGGTGCGACATTTGTCCTTTTTCCGTCTGCGTGGGGGCGACATTTGTTCTTTTTTCCGCCGTCGTGGGGGGGGGCGACATTTGTCCTGTTTTCCGCCATCGTAGGGGCAACATGTGTCCTTATTTCCGCCGTCGTGGGGGCGGCATTTATCCTTATTTCCGCCGTTGTGGGCGACGTTTGTCCTCTCTTTTCCGCCGTCGTGGCGGGTTCTGGCTCCTTCCCAGCCCAAAACACTCAGAAGACCTGTGACCCCTTGAGCACAAGGATGAAATCTTCCTTTAATATCGTTTTCTTTTGGCTGATACAAGACTACTTTATTCAGCTTAGGGAGGGAGAGGGCGAGAAAGAGAAGAAGAGAGATAAAGAGAGAAAGAGTGGGAGAGATGGGGGATAGGGATGAGAGCTGCAAGTAGGAAGGGGAAAAGGACAATTGAGGAGGGAAGAGGTAAGAGGAGGGAAGAGGTAGGTGGAGGTATGGAGGATAGAATGTAGATGGAGTAGGAAGGACGAATGAGAGAGAAGACGGAAATAGAGGAGAAAAGAGAAGAAGGGAGGAGGAAGAAGAGAAGAGCGGGGAGTAGGGAGTGGGGGGAGACGAGAAGAGGAGGGAGGTAGGTGGAAGGAGATGGACAGAAGAGGGAGAAGGGACATAGGAAGGCTGAGCAATGAGGGAGGAGGAGGAAGAAGAGGGAGGAGGAGGAAGAAGAGGGAAGAGGAAAGAGAGGAGGAGGAGGGAGGAGGAAGAGGAGGAGGAAGAAGAGGAGGAAGAAGAGGAGGAGGAGGAGGAGGAGGAGGGAGGTGGGTGGAAGGAGATGGACAGGAGAGGAAGAAGGGAGCGAGGAAGGCTGAGCAATGAGGGAGGAGGAGGAGGAAGCAGAGGAAAGAGGAGGAGGAGGAAGAGGAGGAGGAGGAAGCAGAGGAAAGAGGAGGAGGAAGAGGAGGAGGAGGAGGAGGAGGAGAGGCGTCTCCAGATGGGGCCTCGCTGACCTCGCGAGGACGGGTCTCCCTGGCCCTCACGTCACTGCAATGCAGTCTCAGCGATCTCACGCCACAGTGAGACAAGAGAGAGAGAGAAGTCTCGAGTTATGCTTCCCGTTTTCTCACGACGGTGAGACTTAAGGACCAACCATCCCTTCCGTGCCGGGTGGCACTTTTCTATTCATTCTGGCCGTCGCCAGGTGATTCTATTCGTCTCCGTGGCAAATTCCCTTCCCCGTGAATGAATTAAAAAGAGAGAGAGAGAGAGAGAGAGAGAGAGAGAGAGAGAGAGAGAGAGAGAGAGAGAGAGGTGGGAATTGTGTGAGGGGGGTTACAGAGAAAGGGAAAGAGAGGAAAGTGGGGAGAGGCGAGAGAGGCAGGGGAAAATAGTGAGAGGGAAGAGAGGAGAAAAGAGAAGGTAGAAGGGAGAGGTGAGATGTGAGAGGCGAAAGAGAGGAGAGGAAAACATTGTGGAAAGGAGAGAGGAGAGAGGGGAGAGAAGGAGGATAGAAATAAAGGAGAGGGGAAAGGGAGAGAGGGGAGAAAGGGGAGAGAGGGGAGAGGAGAGAGGGGAGATTGTGAGAGGCGAGGGGAGAAAGTAAATGATGGGAAGAAAAAGAGAAGGATGAGAGGGGAGAGAAAAGAGGGGAAAAGAGAGTAGAAAAGAGGAGAAAGAGGAAGGGGAGAAGGTAGAGGGCAAGGTTCAATGAGGAGAGCGGCTGTCGAAGACAGACTTGGGCAACGCAAAGAGGGGAAGAGGCAAAGAAGGGAGGAGGGAATGAGGGGAAGAGGAGAGGGGAGAGAGCGGTGGCATAAATAACTTTGCGCGGACAGGAGACTGAGACGAGACACGAGAGAAGTGGGGAAAAGAGGGGGAAGGAAGGTCACGGAGAGGGATAGGGAGGTCAGGGGGAGGGGGAGGGAGGGGAGAGAGGGGAGGAAAGGGAGAGGAAAGGGAGAGGAAAGGGAGAGGGGAAGGGAAGGGAGAGGGGCAGGAAGGGGAGGGGGAGGAAGGGGAGGGAGAGGAAGGGGAAGGGGAAGGGGAGGAGGAAGGGGAGAGGGGGAGGAAAGGGAGAGAAGGAGGAAAGGGAGAGGGTGAGAAAGGGGAGAGGGGGAGGAATAGGAGACGGGGAGGAAGGGGTGAGGGAGAGGAAGGGGAGAGTGGGAGGAAAG
>NC_134787.1:51709808-51759808 GCF_046742065.1 Oratosquilla oratoria
CACTCTTGAATGAATGTTAACGATATGGCGTCATGATATGGCGTGTTGTCACGTTAATTTTATTTATTCATTTATTTATTTATTTTTCTTAAACAAATTTACTTGTTCTAGTATTGACATTGAACAGGTTCCAACGCCTTGTGACGTCATAGCGTTATTTTCTTTTCACAAGAGTGAATCGACCTGATCTTGCCTTGACCTTGGACAGCGGTACTGGCGCTGTGTGGCGGCGGGTAAGAATGGTTCCAGGGAGAGCGTTGGAACGACATGACGTCACGGCGAGGGGGCGGGGCTTCGGGAGGCAGATGCATGACGTTTCTGAGGTATTCTACTGTTATTTTTCGCGACTGAAGATAACACTTGAATCATTGGTACCTGAAGCCTTCGTGCAGTTGTTCAATTAGGTTTTATACTCATTCATGAGTATTATTGACTTCTGTTAATTGTTTAGATGGAAAAGTGAAGTTCATCTTAAATATCCAAAATCAGAGCAACAGGGTGGTTTCGTCCATCCCCCACCCAAGGCCCTTGGGCGCCGATGGAAGCAATTTCCCCTGTCGACCGCGTGGCGGCGCTTCTGTCTGTAACCACGAAGGGACCCATAAGAGCGAATGTACGTAGCGCGAAGGCCAATTCCAGCCCTTAACGACAACCTATGGGGGTGGAGGTCCAGGAAATGGACGAACAACACCTTGAGTGCCAAGTGGCACTCTTCCTTTTCTTCAGACTCCAGACTATTTCATCCACCTCCGTGGCACCGAAAAAGGTTGGTGCCAAGCCACCTTCCCCTCCACCTTGGCGCCAAGCCAGGTGACGGACCATCACGTATGCAGATGAGGAGGAAGCTGACAGGTCACTACTCCTTGCCTGGGGTCTACCGTGCCAACCTTAACGGCCCAAGTAAAAGCTCTTCAGGCGCCCGAGTACGCTTCCTTCGGCCGAGTAACACCGCCCTACTTAACGTTAAGACACGCAACAACACAGCACCTCTTCAGAAGAGCGGTCCCGGGTTGTTATCCTGTCCCCAAACATCATTTGCATCTCACATACCACGCCCCTTCCCGTGTTGAAATTAAATCACCAACAATCCTTTGCGGATTTAAAGTAGGATAATTTAAACATTTAGTGATAAAATAGAGTGTTGGTGGTTTATTTGATTATATTTAACAAGAAAAGGTTGAACTTTTATTGTCATCAAGCACACGAATACAAAGATAGCTTACTGTAGACACATATGACTGTCACCAAGCGATTTTATTCACCCGCGAAGTCTCCAGCAATTGAATTATGCAAGGTTCATGCAACCCTGTGCTTATCACAAATCGCGATCTCTAATCTGTCATTATTTTTAATGAGTGTGTCAAAATATATCGGACACTGCTCAGTTCAATTATGAACATACTAATGACGTGAGGGACGAAAAGAAATTAAAAATGTTCAACTGGATTATCTTACATTGACACATACACGCGCGCGCACACACAAACACACAGTCGTTACTGCCCCACTTGAGAAATGGGATGTGATGTGTGTAAGGGCTACAGCATTGCCATAGATTAATCTACATTTGAGCTCTAATCAGAGCGTGACCAAAGACTGGTTAATTGCACACACACATACACACACACACACACACACACACACAAACACGAACACGTACACACAAACGAACACACAGACATACACAAACGAACACATACACACACGCGAACACACACTCAGCATGCCACTTCTATTCAGAGAGACAGAGAGAATGAGAATGGAGAGAGAGAGAGAATGAGATGGGAGAGAGAGAGAATGAGAAAGGAGAGAGAGAATGAGAAGGGAAAAAGAGAGACAAAGAGAGAGAGAAAGAGAAGGGGGAGAGGGAGAGAAAGAGGGAGAGAGAAAGGGGGAGGGGAGAGAGAGAGAGGGGGAGGGGAGAGAGAGAGGGGGAGGGGAGAGAGAGAAGAGGGAAAGGGAGAGAGAGAAGAGGGAAAGGGAGAGAGAGAAGAGGGGAGGGGGGAGAGAGAAGAGAGGGGAGATAGGAGAGAGGGGAGAAAAGAGGAGCGAGAGGGGGAGAAATGGGGTAGAAATAGGGAGGAGAAAAGGAGAGGGAGGGAGGGGGAGATTGGGAGAGAGAAAGAGAGAAAAAGAGAGAGAGAGAGAGAGAGAGAGAGAGAGAACCACAAGTCAACCCCCTTGACCCCTCACTTCGTTTACACCCGTCCATAGCAGCTCACAAAAAATGTACATTTTTTTCTCTCCTTTCTCAAACACAATCCATCCCCGATTCTCAACAGAAAGATAACTTACGTCCGGAATCTGCTGCTCATCTATGGCTTCTGCTGCAGAAGGGGGAAGGGGGGAGGGCGTTCTAGCTCCTCCTCTGTCACCGGCCCAGGACCCGAAAGAGACTCACCTGGAAGACAAAAAAATGCAAATACACATGAGTGGCTGGACAATTGTACAGAGTGGGTCAGCGCATAGACTGGGTCACACAGGGAAGGTCAATGGGGTCAGGAGAGACGGGAGAGAGAAGAAAGTGGGTGGTGGTGGTGATAGTAATAGGTGGTGGAGATAGTAGTAGGTGGTGGTGATAGTAGTAGGTGGTGGTGATAGTAGTAGGTGGTGGTGATGGTAGTAGGTGGTAGTGATAGTAGTAGGTGGTAGTGATGGTAGTAGGTGGTGGTGATAGTAGAAGGTGATGGTGATAGTAGTAGGTGGTGGTGATGGTAGGTGTGATAGTAGTAGGTGGTGGTGATAGTAGATGGTGGTGATAGTAGTAGATGATGGTGGACGAGGATGGTGAAAGGTGATAGTAGTGTTGGAAGGTGGTGGTAGTGAACAAATGGTGGTGTATAGTGATAGAGGGTAGCGGTGGTGCACGGTGATGTTGGTGGGGTTAAGTGGTGGCGGAGGGTGGTGTTGGTGGTGGGTGGAAGTACTCTCTTGTCTCTGAGCGTGTGTGTGCTTCTTTTGTGCGCATGTGTGTACGTGTGCGTGCGGACTGTGAAGAGGCATGTAGAGGTTAACAGATTCTCTCTCTCTCTCTCTCTCTCTACCTCACTGTGGTAAAGCTGGTGCAAAGGAAGACGGGTGATAGGAGGAGGAGGAGGAGGTGGAAGGAGGGAGGAGGAGGAGAAAGAAAGGAGGAGAAAGAATGGAGGAGGAGGTGGAAGGGGGAGGAGAAGAAGGGGGAGGAGAAGGTGGAAGGGAGAAGGTGGAAGGGAGGAGAAGGTGGAAGGGGGAAGAGGAGGTGGAAGGAGAAGGGGGAGGTGGAAGAGGGGAGGGGGAGGAGGTGGAGGGGGGAGGAGGTGGAGGGGGAGGTGGAAGGGGGGAGGGGGAGGAGGTGGAAGGGGGAGGGGGAGGAGGTGGAAGGGGGAGGGGGAGGAGGTGGAAGGGGGAGGGGGAGGAGGTGGAAGGGGGAGGGGGAGGAGGTGGAAGGGGGAGGGGGAGGAGGTGGAAGGGGGAGGAGGTGGAGGAGGAGGTGGAAGGGGGAGGGGGAGGTGGAAGGGGGGAGGGGGAGGAGGTGGAAGGGGGAGGGGGAGGAGGTGGAGGGGGAGGAGGTGGAAGGGGGGAGGGGGAGGAGGAGGCGGAAGGGGGAGGGGAAGGAGGTGAGGTAAGACAAGCTATTGTTGAGGAGGATACAAATGCAAATCAAGGTCATCAAGAAGAATGGGCACTTTGGAGTAACTGTCTACTCGTTGGACCGACACCTACACACACCTGCACCACACACACACACAATATATATTTGCTTGTTGCCAAATTACAAATATCTTAAGAAAACAATTGTATATAGAAATATGATGCATATACCCAACAAGGAAAGATACATTCGACAAAAAAAAAAAAAAAAAAAAAAAAAAAAAAATGAAACTCAGCAACAATCGAAACATACACCCCGTCACCAACCATAACAAACTATGCTTTATTACACATACATCATTAATCACTTAGTACACATGTATATCAAACATTACCCACTCCAGATGCTGACCACAAGCACTGATCTTTCATGTACAATATGTTATCACTATATTGTTTCAGTCTAACGCTACGAGCTCCATTTCCCATTGTTACTAGTCTGGTGCCTAACGAAAATAATTTGGGTTTGGTGTTGAGAGGGGGCACCATTCCTAATCTGTGCACCATGATCAGGACTCGAACCTCCCTCGCAGGTTGCCAGACACTTGTTCTAACGTCCTTCCTGGGTGTTTCGCAGTGGGATGTCGCCATTTTCCAAACATCCATTCCAACGTAAGACATCAAGATATTCAGACGCGTGACAAAACTTTCGTCACACACTGTACAAGGTGTCAAAGCAAAGAAGCTAATAATAGTTACCTCTATTGGGAATATGGAAAATTCAAAACTTCAAATATTCAGATCGGAAAGTTCTAAAACAGAAATTCCGGAAACCAGAAGCTCAATGTATCTTCGTTCCGAATATTGGGGGGGTTTCCGATTTTTTTTTATTCCCAATACAGAGAACGATCCGTAGTAGAGTAGCGTGTGTGTGTGTGTGTGTGTGTGTGTGTGTGTGTGTGTGTGTGTGTGTGTGTGTGTGTGTATGTGTGTAATCACAACGACAAATCATGCCAACAGGAGACCTTCTGGTCCATAATATGGTCAGACATAAAAAGAAAATAAATAAATATACACAAATGGGTATGTCAACAAATAAACAAGTTAATTAGCTGACAGACGGAAGAGCATATTGCTTAAACATTTATCCAACAGAATTCTAAAACATCAATTTGGACTACATACAATTGACTTAATTTTTTTTTTACAGTCTATGAGGCTAGCTAGGTTGCCTCTACCTATTTCTGCCGTTCAATCAAAATAAATAAATATACAAATATAAAAAAAACCATGTAAATTCATACAAACAAATAACTAAAATAAAAAACACAAAACAAAAGAATAGAATAAAAGGCACTACCGTATCTGGCAACATCAACATGCAACAGTAACCACCCACATCACGTTGCTCCATGGGCGCAGAGCGAAGGGAACTACAGCCTAAGGCAAAGAAACTTGGCGGAAGCTAGACCATTACCTGCCATTAGCTAAGGCTCCTCCTCTCCTACACCGGGGACTCATCCTTAACCGCCCCCCGCCTCCACCTCACCCTTCGCCCCCCCCCCCCTATTTAAACGACCTTGTACCAAGTGACAATTCGTACACACAGACACAAACATGCAAATTATATGATATAATATATATATATATATATATATATATATATATATATATATATATGTATATATACATATATATGGCTCCAAGAGGAGCCAAGATGAGAAAGGGAAAGGGAGGGGTGGTGAATGGGAGTGGAGTATATGGGGATGAAATGAATGGGAGTGGATCTATCCCTTTCTTTGACTTTGGCTACCTCTCTTGTAAGGGGGGGGGGGAAAGCCGCTTGTATATATATATATATATATATATATATATATATATATATATATATATACATGCAAAAAACACAAAAACACATGATAATTTTTTTCGCAGAAACAACTGGTAAATTAAAATATTTGGTATTGAGGTGGCTTTTAAAAACAATGACAATGTTAAGAGCTTGTTGATCTAAACATTGCCGAGAGAAAAGGAAGGTTGTGTATACAGCATACCATGTAAAATTTGTAATTTTATTTACACAGGCCAAACAGGTGAAGGTTTGAACAAAAGAACAAGTCAACACAAATACAGCATTAGAACGGGGCAATTGTCAAGTGGACTGTTTGTTCACCAAAAGGACTATGGACATAACATTGACTGGAATAAATCAAAAGTAATTACATAGTGATAATATTGTAGAAAGAAACATTACTGAATCTTGTTTTATTAAAAGTAAAATTGAAAATAATATGAATTTGAGTTTGGGTTTATACAAAATGGAATACTTTTATTATTAACAAGGTTGTTTGTGATAATTTGTAAACTAGATTGTATTGAGCCTGTTCACATGGAAACTTTCCGAATCCCCCCTTTTTCCTTATGTATATATACTCACTTTTTGTACGACTACTTTGTACCTTTGAAGATATCTTAAATATACGAAAACGTTCGATAGCCATATATTTTATTTCCCAGTGGTTTCTGGAAATACACAGACAAACACACGCACAATATATATATATATATATATATATATATGTAAAGAAATCACAAAAACACGTGATTCACAAAGTATGCAAGTAACCACTAAGAAATTGAGAACTTGGTAACCGAACGTTTTCGTCTTTTTAGGACCTTTCCAAAGGTACAATAGAAACAAGAGATAAGGACATTATATACAGTACATAAAAGAAACTAGAGGAGGTCCTAGTGGTTACTTTATATATATATATATATATATATATATATATATATATATATATATATATGTATATATATATATATATATATATATATATATATATATATGTATACACACACACGCCTCCCTAACCTCATACACTTGCACCGTTAAGCGCCCCCGGAACAATCAATGTCATCGAAAATACACTAACTCAATATTATTGCGCAATATAATGTACGTATCCCCCTTGTATGGCTTCATCAATACTACCTTTATACTGCCAATGATACTGAGCAATACGGATTACTGTAGGGGCAGTTTTACGTTTACGAATGTATTCTGGAACTGCCGTATAAGATATGGTTTGCCTACTTTATTTGACGAAACTACATCTTGCTTATAAGAAGCTAAACGTGTTTAACAACAATCAGACTAACGAGACAAAGCGAAAGTGTATCTTCTTAAAATTTAATGGTAATAAACTGATACTCAGCTCAATTTGCAATAATTAACATTCCAGAAACAAATGAGAATATGATAGAAAAAATATAATTCGATTTATTTTTTTGTATATATTTATTCCAACATTTATGTTAAACATAAACTTAAATCTATCGAATTGTATTTTTCCTGTCATATTCTCATTCGTCCCTAGAATATTAATTATTGCAAATTGAACTAAGTATCAGTTTATAACCAATAACTTTTATACTCCACTACCACACCATGACTTCCGTAAGAACATCTCAACATTATGTCTAACATTCGCATTCTAGATTTAACATCTCTTAGATCGTCATTCGGTTTCTCACTACATGACGCAAGAATAATTTGACATTTGGAAATTAAAAAAAAAAAAAAATGTAACCGAAGTCGTTTCTACTCAATCTACGTAGCAAAAGCAAATAGCATGCTAGGAAGAAACGCCTAGTGTGCAGCCACCACAATTCTTAGGTGCGGTATGGGGCACCTCCCACCTCGTTGGGGATCTAAGACAGGAAACCTTCGAAGTTGGAATAAATCTCATAAAACCTAATTACCGTCTACCAGTCGAACCGCCCTCCCCGTTCTCATGGGAACCCAATTTGCTATTCAACCAATCTTCTACTAACGTAAGCACCTTATTATTTTCTCAATTTCCCTTCAAAGCTGTCTTCTTCAATAGACTCAACTTTCTAAATCGCCTGCCATTTTTCACAAGAAACTGTAAAGCCTGTGATATCATTTGTAAGACATGCGACGTCAATTGTGATGCCTATAACGTCAACTGTGAAGCCTGACGTCATACACGAAGCTGCTGACGTCATATCTAAAGCATGTGACGTCACTTATGAAGACGTACTTTCCTGCCAAACTATGATGTTTATCTATAAATTATGACGTCATCTGCTGACATGGCACTCTCGTCACCTGCTCCATTCCAAGATACTTCTGTTTACCCTCTCGCTGAGTTTTACTCCTTTGAGCGTTCATTCCACCTACCACCGCCAGGCGATTTTATTACGTCGAAGGAAATCCCCGGTCCTCAACAAAAGAATTAAATTAACGGCGGTATTCTTAATTTTTTTTTATTAATCTTTCCCTTCCAAGGATTTATATAAGATTTATATGGGGAAATATATTTTTTAAGAATACCACCGTCAGTTTATTGCCCAGGTTTATTACATATGGAACCATCCACTCAATTCTATAACATCGTTTTGCTAACATACAAGGGCACATTAACTAGCCACCACCCCACATCACAAGCTTTGTACATTTTGTTTCGCTCCTGTGATAGACATGTGTGTTACGCAACTGGGCCGTGATCCCGAGTTCATGCGAAACATCCAACACGGAAATGAAACAATATTTTTTTTTAAGTTAGGCCGATGCCGGAGAACTGGCCTGTCTACAACCGAAATACATCACACGAAACGTGCAACGCGGTATAAAAAAAAATAAAAAAAAAGGGGGGGGGCAGAGGGATTGAGCTATAGGTGTCATCAGGGGGGTCATTTCCCGTGAGAGGCCGCAATTAAGGCCGTCAAACGAGGGCTGGCACTGCCTCCAGGCACCTCATGTGGCACCATGGCAGCGGTCTTCCAGGCAGGCCTCTGGTAACATCCATTCCCCCCCCTTCCTCCCTTCTGCACCTGCAAGAACAGACTTCTCCTCCTCCTCCTCCTTGGTCATATAAAAAGACAATCATTCAATCCCTCATGCTTTAACAAACCATATTAATTACATTATGTACAAGCATGTATACATGCACGTGCTCCACGGCGAACAAGGACAAGACAGGGAAATAAATAAACAAAATAAATAAAATAAATAACAATAATAAAACTATTTCAGCTGGTCTGAGGAACGTTGAGACTCGCTTTACGGCAATACCTCCAGTACATCACCCGGTATTGCCATTCAACGAGTCTCTCTTTTCTCAGACCTGGCGAATTAGTCAAAGCAATGTCACTTACCAGTATGGCGACCTTCGTCGTTCTATAATTATTCTAGCTTCCGCCTGGCGATCTATGCAATGGAAATACCCTCACCTATTACTATTAAACCTTTATCTGTGCTTTTGGGAATTGGGTCACCATTCTAGCTGTCGCCAAGCGATTTCATTCAGCTTAAGAGACCCTCCCTCTCCCACCTTCACCGCGACGAAAGGGTCATATTTGACTCCTCTTGATTATTGACCCGTTTACATACTTTCTTCTAGCCAACGCTCGAGTATTCGATTTACAACAAAATGGGTTCAATATTTGTTTCTTTCTTCCCAAGGAGCCCCTCAGGTGAATAGAATAGCTTGGCGTTGGCGAGGAAAAAGAATACAACGTTACTGTGAACGTAGGGTTAATTTCCTGAAGCAGCGTCTATTCCAACAACCCCGCCCCTCACCCACCTGCCCGCCCTCACCTGCAGAAGCGTCTGGATGCCGCTGGGACCATGATGTCGGATGAGGTTGGTCACCGTCTCGAGGTTGTTGTTGTTGATGAGGTTGACCCCGACCGTCCCGAGGTTGATGTTGTTGTTGAGGAGGACCTGGTTCAAGTTCTCGGTCTCGCCGACCACCTCCCCCTTGGCCGCCGTCGTGTTGGCCGTGGTGGTCTTGGTCGAGGTGGTGGTGGGCGTGCCCCCGCAGAGGGTCGTCCTCGGAGGCACCGGGGGCGGCTCCCCGTTATTACAGATCCGGTTCCTGTTCTTACTGTTCATGAAATTGTTGTTCACTATGTTGGCGACAGCGCCTCCTCCTCCTCCTCCTCTCCCAGGGGTATCACTGGCGCCCTTGTTTTCCCCCGTGGCTGCCATGGCACCAGGGGGGAGGGAGGGAGGGAGGGTGAGGGACAAAACGTGCTATGGGGGCACTGACCTGACTCAGGGGGGGGGGTTCTTAAAGTGTCATTATCTTGGTCGACCGAGTGGCCGTCTTGATGATGCCATCAAGTTGATCAAGGAATTAGTGACACAGGAAGGATCAATTATCGTTGCTGGCCAACGGGTCGACCGAGGAAGTATTGTCATAAAGATGCCAGAGGTTTGCCCAAACCAGCATTTCTGTAGCTTTTTTTCCCGTTACATTTTCAAATTCAATACTCGGATTTTTCGTTTCCCCAGATAGACACTTTCACTTGTTCGTCACTTTTTGAATTAAAAGTAGAAAACAAACACGCTACAGATATTCAACAATGCAAGAATTTGATCACAACAACGTACATTTTCTTATAATCATTTCAACTCTGTAAAAAAAGAAAAAAAAAATCCTTGCGACTGCAACTTTATTATTTCTTTCTTGCGCCTTCCCTGTAACGGTCACAACTGTCCGTTAACGCTCACCGTTTCTTCCGTAACGGTCTACACACATGCGTACGCACGTACACACATACACACGCACAAACCCAGCCTTAGTGTGACGCCCTGTTCACCTCTTCTGTTGACCGGTGGCAGACGAGCACCCATTAACGGGAGGCGAAGAAAGAAAAGTGAAAATCTGATGCTGAAATGCAGGAAACCCAAAACTTAATGACCATGTCGACGTCATTAGGGGCAACATGGGGGAAGCATCAAATCAATAAAAGAATAATGATGTGCTCCCCACAAGCATAAGGGAGACGCCGGGCAGGAAGTTGCTCATTAAGACTCTCAAGTTTACTTATACTAATTGTAATAATAAATATAATAATAATAATGATACAGATATTCATAATAAAAATAATAATAATAATAACGATGATAATAATAATGATACTGATATTCATAATAAAAATAATAATGACAATAATAATAATAACGATAACAATAATAATAATAACAATGCCAAAAGCAGGCCAGGTTCCAGACCATGTCGCTTGATGACGCAATCTCGTTCCATGACGCAATGTCGTTCACTGACAACACCGTCCATTGACGTAATGTCGCGTGAAAATCTGTTTAGCACTTGCTCGCTTGACCATGTTCCTCGATGACGTAAAGTCGTTCAAACTTGTTTAACGCGCGCTATTCATCGGTTGATGACGTAATGTCTTACGCAAAATCGTTTACCAATTGCTCGCCTGTGTGTGCGCGTTTGTCGCGTTGAATTCTGCTTCCTGTTTATCAAACGTCCTGTTCATTTCACTGCTGAGGCCAAATAACTTTTCCCGTTAAGTTTCACTCACTTTTCGCTGCGTTTCATTGCTGTGACTTTACAGGCGATTTTATTCAGCTGAAGAAAAGACCCGGTAGATCTAATTGTGACCAACTAGGCTTCTAAAACCACTCCGGACTTCATACAACAAAATTTATTTCAAGACACTTTTCTAGATTTGTTCTGCAAGCTGCCTTTGTACAGAGTATAATGTATGCTTTCAACATGATTAAAATTATCTTAATACGGAGTGTCAACAACATGTATGCACATTTAACGAATTTGAAGACAATGGTATGAATACGGTAATAGTCATACCCACCGATACCACCATCACCTCCATCATAACTATTACTAATTACTATTACCCACAATATTGTCCCGTTCCCTAGCATTTACTATCATTATCAATTTTCTTATTACTACTAATAGTGTGCTGTGCCTTATACATTGCTTCTGAACCGAGCAATGTGGCGGGTGTGAGGGAGGGACCATCCACGAGGTGACATGATGGATGTGGAGACAAACGAAAATCTTATCTATAAGGAACGAGTATGCTTTGACTCGGCCACCCTCCTTATAATGGGGAAAAGTGTCATATTGTGCATATATATGTGTATATATATATGTATATATATATATATATATATATATATATATATATATACACTAGTTATCATTACCCCCTTTCCTGTCACCTTTCTCCTATCGTCTCACCGGAGCGTCTTTCATCCTTGGCAACGTGACGTCACGGCGGCGGCCCGTGTCCGTGGACCCCGTCGCTCCCGGCCGGGGTCCGCGCGCGCCGGACCGGGAGCCATAAATTTCCGGTTCGTGATCGACGGTGTTTACATTGTGTTCCGGGTTCTCTGGAATCGATCTATTTCCGGGTCTCCCAGACGGTGGGTGCTCACTTCCAGGAGGCGAAGAAGAGGAAAGGGAAGGGGGAAGAAGGGAAGAAAGGAAGAGGGGAAGGGGGAAGAGGGAGAATTATTTGTCTTTTCTACCTACTTCTATAGCCCACTTCCCCTCCTCCCAATCCTACACTCCCCCTCCCCCGGCCGGGTGAAAACATGACGTCTTGATAAAACACGGAACTCACAACTTGAACAATTAAAGTCAACAATTAAATTCTTCACCACCTAAAAGGACAAACTGGGACCATAGTACGAGAGAGAGGCAGAGAGGGAGAGAGAGAGGAGAGAAAAGAGCGATGCAAAAGAGGCAAGATATGTGCAATAAAGAGCAAGAGTGGCCGTGCAATAAGACGCAAGGGACGCAATTGAGGAAAAAAAAAAAAAAAAGGCAATTATTATCTCTCCTCCTGGCTAGCGCACGGGCTATTTTATTCATCTGTTGGAGTTATACACGACCACCTTAGGTTGCGAAGAGTTCCGCTTCTATAACACACTTTCATTGGCGCTAAGCTATTCCATTTCTTACCAATCCACAGTGTAGGAATCAACTCTGCTTGGATGAAGCCATTTGAATGGCAACACCACTGGTCTATCAGTGTTTGCAAGTTCTTGCTATCTTATACATCATCATCATCTCTCTCTCTCTCTCTCTCTCTCTCTCTCTCTCTCTCTCTCATTAACTACATTTCAACAAACACAAACAGACCACCATCCTTATGAACAGTCGCTACTGAAGGTGGATGGGGTGGCCACGAAAATGAAAGAAAAAAAAAATGCAAATAAATTTAACAAACAAATAAACAAATACATAAAACGCTCCTTGACGGCATCCAAAGAGAGAGAGAGATAGAGAGAGACAGAGGAAGGAGAAAGAGAGAAGCTCAACCCTCAACCCCTCTCTCTCCCTCCACTCTATGGCATTAGACACCAACCTGCGCGGTTGAGCAAATCCCTCTTCCATTTCCATCCCAACTCCTCCACCTCAATCATCATCTGGTACGTCTTGCCCGAAGTGCAACATGCTATACCAGACTTCAATTAACAGTTCCAGCATCCACTCCCCCCCACCCCTCCCTCGCCCCACCTCAATTGTTCCAATTACCGTCTACAAGACGAAATCTCGTAGTTCAAGACATCATTTCTAGTTTCCCGTCTATGCCTAACCCCTCCCGTGCCTGACAGTACTTTGCCTTCCATTCTTGCTACCGCCAATTGATTCCATTCAGTTGAGGCTTGGCCGTGAAGGAGGCTGAGAAAATCATCCTTAATCAAGGAACAAATGACGTAACTAATGACGTCATTATGACGTAACTAGTGACGTCATTACCATGACGTCACGGTCCCACCTCAATCATCCAGGACGGAAAGAGGATGGGCGGGGGGAGAGAGAGAGAGAGAGAGAGAGAGAGAGAGAGAGAGAGAGAGAGAGAGAGAGAGAGAGAGAGAGAGAGAGAGAGAGAGAGAGAGAGAGAGGAAAAAGAGAGACAGTGGGCGTCCTACGGACATGAATAGAATCGTGTGCTGGCGGGCGAGGATAAAGATGTTCGAGTCCCACCCGTGGATCGGTAAGGAGATTACCTTGCGCTGACGTCATCACGTAGCCAATCAAAACTCCACAAAACGTCCCCCAATCACCGAGAGACTATACTATTTCCTCGGATGAGACTTGAACCTTTAATTCTACCTGCCGCCAGGCGATTTTATTCAGCCGAGAGGGAAGCCCCCTTCCCCAACGAGGGTAACGAAAGGGTTACTTGGACCTGTAATAAATGAAATTACCCTCACGTCGTTCCCCGTTACTCTAAGTTACCCAGTAACCCGGGTATCCCACGGTATAGCGAGGTATTTCTCAACCAACGACTCAAAATATCTTCAATAACACGAAATCGCGGTTCTTGAGGAAGACAACAACAATTATAACAACCACCACAACCACCACCACTACCAACTCCTTCAATAAAAACACCAATTGCAAATTTTTTGAGTAACTCAAATTCGCCTCTGAAGTGTAAAGATGACAACGATGTTTGTCTATACTGACTGAAAATCTCTCTTGAGTCGGCGACATGACGTCACGTGGGCCGATTCGGTACAGGCGACATGACGTCACTCACAGGCCCGGCCCACAGCGGTCAGACTTTGTATATATAATCAAGGTTTCCATTTTGGCGTTACAAAGTCAGTGGAAATTGCTTTCACAAGCAATATCAAGGACCCAAAGTTTACATCATAATAACCAAAATGGTTGACAAACGATTTATGTCGACAGTTCAATCAATTATTTGCATTTATCAAATGCTGCCCAGAAAAATGTCTTTAAAACCAAGTTGAGGGGGAGGGGAGGAAAAAATATAAATATTTAGTCATGTTTTGAGAAAAGGGAAAAAAAAAAATAAATAAAATAAATAAAGAAATACGAAACGGATTTTGCAATCAAAGGATCTCGGATATTCGGCCGTTATTATTCGTTTGTTTTTCATTAATTTTATTTATTTTATTCATTCATCTATTCGGCCGTTATTATTCATTTGTTTTTCATTAATTTTATTCATTCATCTATTCATGTATCTATTTTGCTGGACGATTGGGGGGTTTCAGTAGGCTGGGTTAAATTTAGTTTAATCAAGTTGGTTTAAGTTAGGTCAGCTTATGACAGGTCAAATTGCACCGGAAGTACAACGAAACTTCTCGAGTATCTGTTCAGAAGAGTCCTCATTAAAAGATGAAAAAAATTGATTTTGTCCCACGTCAAGTGTGCGGGAACGAGAGAGGAAGGAGAGAGAGGAGAGCGGGGAGTGGGAGGGAGGGAGAGAGGGAGGAGAGAGAGAGGGAGATAGGGAGGAGAGAGAGAGGGAGGGAGGAAGAGGGAGGGGGAGAGAGAGAGAGAGAGAGAGAGAGAGAGAGAGAGAGAGAGAGAGAGAGAGAGAGAGAGAGAGAGAGAGAGAGAGAGAGAGAGAAGGAGGATATAGGGAGGACAGAGGGGGGAGGGGGGAGAGGAAGGATAGAGGGGGGGGAGAAAGGATAGAGGGAGGTGAGGGAGAGGGAGAGAGAGAGTAGGAGTTAAGACAGCATGAGGGAGGGAGAGAAAGGGAGGAAGGGAGAGAAGGAGAAAGAGAGAGGGCGAGGGAAAGAAAAAATCGTGACCCCACCAGTATTATTTCCCGCAATAAATCCAATTTCCAGAAACGTTTGCCTCAACGTTTCCATATCTCCCCACCCCCCACCCCCCGGTTCCTGGCACAAGAGGCACAAGAGGCTCTCCTAGAGAACTTGCAAACAAAGCCCAATGACGCTCCGCCAGGACTTTCCGCGTTTTCCGGAAATTGGGTCCGCCCACTGCTGGGCGCGCGCGCGCACACACACACACACACACACACACACACACACACACACTCTCGATGGCACGGTGGTAGCGTTCTCGGCCACCACTACGGCGGTCCGGGTTCGAATCCCGCCCAGGGCTGAAATAATTTCAGTATCATTGAGCTGCGAGTCGTTATTCCGACTCTCGTGGGTGTGTGCGTGCAAGGTCACAGCATTACCCATAGATCGGTCATATATGAGCTCTGAGCTCTCTTCCGGGAGGGAAATAATGTCAGTCACGAGTCCAACACGTGATCCAAGACCATGGTGAATCACACACGTAAATACACGGCAACAATGATTGTTGATCCAGTAGTTAGCACCTCAGGTTCCCATGCTAGAAGTCCCGTGTTCGAGCCGCATTCTCCAGTTGGAAAAGCTTTCACTAATACTACAGGTCGTTACTGTCCTCCTTGAGCGAGGGGATGGGGTGTGTGAGTGTAAGTTCGATTGATCGGCCAAAATTAGCCGAGTTCTCATCCGGGAGTTTAATAGCTGTCGATCATAAGTCCAGCACGTGATCCGAGAAAATGCTTAATCTCGGTCACACACACGAGAAAAAAATTGTGTGTGTATATATATATATATATATATATATATATATATATATATATATATATATATATACACACACGCACTCGCGCACGCACCTACCCCGTGCATTCCCCCCCCTCCTCTGCTTCGCCCCTGCCGACACAGCGTCTGGTCCAGGGCAGCAGCGGCAGCAGCTGCAGCAGCTGGCGACTTTCCACAGCAGCAGCAGCTGGCGCGCCTCGCCAGAAGGACCGACGTCGCGAAACTGCAAAGCTGCAGCGTAAGAGAATTGTAAACATCTTCAGCTCAATATTGAGCATTCCTGTGATGTGCCTACGCTCCCAAATCACTCAAGTGAAGATGCATCGGGCGCCGACCGTCTCCCCGTCTTTCCCACTGTCCCGCAGAGACAGAGACAGATAAAGACAGTTAAGGACAAACACTGGGCCTCTACTACCTTCGGACAAACGCACACAAGCATACACACACAGAGGAAGGAATGTACATATATTCACAAATTCGGGAAGATACATATGACTAGGCCTCACGCTCCTCCTATCCCCCTCCCCCCCACAGCCTCTACCCCAGCTCCCGACCCCCACTCTTCATCCGTGTACATCAGGGGGAAAAACTTCTCTGTCTTTTGTGCGAGACAGACAATTTGCCTGATACAAAATTCAAGATCTCTAGCACCCCTTGGTGCCAGGTGGCGCTTTTCTTTCGACCCCGACTGCCGCCAGGCGATTTTATCCACGTGGGTGTCGCCTTGATAACAAGAGGTTCATAATCTCACTCGAACAACCCCTTCCGTGCCGAGTGGTCCTGTTCCCTTTTCCATACTATTTTATTTTTCTAGGGTGTTCTTATTTCTTCTACAAACAATATTGTCAATTTGTTTTAGTTCTAAGGAATCAAGAAAATAAATCATCAATCAGTACACTTCACTTTCTTTTATCCTTCTAATAACAAGATAGGGGTGCTGGCCTGCTTAGACATGACAACAGGGGATGCTATGGTCGGAAAAGGTTAGGAAACGCTTCTCCAAGTGTTAACAACGAAGAATCTGTCCTTCATATAACATCTTCCTAAGCTCTTTCCTCTCCCATCCCACATAACATTTTAATTCTTAATAAATAATAGAATGTCTAGCGCTGTTCATTTTTTGTCATTTCAGCGTAATATATGTGAGCAAGTTTTAATTCACGATTTAAAATAAATCAACCAGTATCGACGGATTGATCTCAGACATAGAATTTGTTATAATGAACAGCTACGCAGTAATAAATCGTGTATCATTTGAAGAGAAGCTCTTGAAGACATAAACATAATATATATCATTACACCACCGGATACGTGCATACATTGTGTGCATTTTGGTGCACATAATTGGTTAAATAGATGTTTTTTTTTTTTTAAACAAAATTCACGCATAATATTGGCAACGCTCTGTATGTGTTTACCAACAAACGCTTGGCAAATATCCATAATTGAACTAATGTTTGCAAATTTCAATTACTCTATCAAACACCATTTTTTTTTAATTTCCATACACAGAAATTAATTTTCTATCAGCGGAAAATATGAGAAAAAAATCTAGTTTGGATTTGTCTCCATATTCAGGTTTTCTTCGTCAAATTGAGTAAAACTAATGTTGCAATCAATAATGCCATTTCATTTCGTTCATGATTTACATACAAAGCATTTCAATTCTCGATCAATACTAAAACGCAGTTTGCACTCTTCATTTTCGTCAGTTGTGAGTGCGAGATAATGCACATGACGGTAAAAGGGTCTAATTGATATTCCCATCGATAATGCGGATTTGTGTTTTGATCACATGTTCCCGTGTCCATAATGTGTGTTTGAGAGAGAGAGAAAGAGAGAGAGAGAGAGAGAGAGAGAGAGAGAGAGAGAGAGAGAGAGAGAGAGAGAGAGAGAGAGAGAGAGGGGGGGAGAGGGGGGAAAGAAGGGGGGTGCATTCGTATTTCGTTTCACCCAGTAGGGACTTCCCCCTACCCATCCTCCCGCCTTTACCGAAACTTGTTTTCAAAGCAAACGGCCTGATGGGCCGAGCTTCGATCACAGCAAGATGTATGTATGTGTATGTGTATGTGTGTGTGTGTGTGTGTGTGTGTGTGTGTGTGTGTGTGTGTGTGCCCGCGCGCCCGCGCGCGGGGGTGGGGCGAAGACATGGGGGTTGGGAACACAATAATTCTCGATAAATGGGCAGAGGTTGGCCGAGAAGGAGAAGGGAGACAAGGAGCCCGTAATGGGTGGGGTTGGGGGGGGGGAGAAGGAGAGGGAAGGGTGACGTAAGCAAGGAGAGCCTAGGGAGGGTGAAGTGGGGGGGAAGGGTGATAAGGGTGACGACAGCCTCGAGACGGATCGTGGCCAAAGAAGATAGGGTGATGGGAGAGGAGGGGAGGGGGAGAGGGGAGGGAGGAGAACAAAGGAAGAAGGGGAGTAGGGGGAGTGAGTACTGCGGAAGAGGAGTGTGGAACGGATAAGGGGAGGAAGTGGGGTGGGAAGGGAGTGAAATAAGAGAAAGGTGGGGGAAAATGGAACGGAATGGGGCAAGGTGGTACACGGCAAAAGAATGATGGAGGGAGGGAGCGAGGGAAGGAGGGAGCGAGGGAAGAAGGGAGGGAGGGAGGGAGGGAGGGAGGGAAGGAGGGAGCGAGGGAAGAAGGGAGGGAGGGAGGGAGGGAGGGAGGGAGGGGAGGAAGGTGAAGGGAGGAAGGGAGCGAGGGAGGGTGATGGGAGGGGGGTTGAAGGGAGGGAGAGAGGGAGCGAGGAAGGGAGCGAGAGATGGAGGGAGCGAAAGAGGAGGGAAGATAGGATGGGGAGAGTGTGGCTGAAGAACGACACGAGGTCAGGACGTTTCGTCTTTCCTTTTCAGAAGTGTCTGGGTTTTGGGTCCGTTAGGTTAGGTTAGGTTAGTTCAATTTTCACGGGAGATCCGGCGAGGCCTTTTCATGTCACTTTTGATTCAACGCTTCGGCGACTTTGTCTTACGGCGCGCAAGCTTTGAGTAAAACAAAAACAAACAAAATCGCGCACGAGAAAACAAAGAGAGGAATGGAAAAGGGGGGAATCACAAAGTCGAAGTGTAAGGGGAACGGTGGGAGGGATTGACAAAAGAATATAAAGAAGAGAATACAATAAAGAACTGAGGAGAATAGGAAGAAAGTTCAGGAAGAGATACAAAAAGGGGACTTTATCTGTGGGGGGAGGGGGAGTGGAAAGGAGTGGACGGAAGGAGTATGGAGGGGAGGAAGGGATGAGGAAGAGAGGGGAAGAAAGATGGAGAGAGGGGGCGGAGAAAGAGAGAGATAGAAAGAGAGAGAGAGGGGGAGAGAGAACGAAACCGTAAGAGAGCAGCGTCAACTAGAGAGAGGTTGACCAAGAAGCTCCACGAGGGTGAATAGAATAGCTTGACGGCAACCAAAACAAGGGATAAAGTGCCAACGGGTACGGAAGGTGCTCACAGACGAACGAACGACTTTATACACAAGACGGACGAATAAAGAGATGCGAGGGCGACAAGGACATACAATATACTCGAGCTGTCAGGATCTAATGGAGATGATGCGATGGCACTCTCGCGTTTGTATCCAGTGACGCTCGCGCGGGTCCTTGGCGGTACCCAACTCCATCGTGTGAGCTATATGGTACCCAAGGATGGGTACCTGGGTGGTACCCTTAGGGCCCAGTCACACCAAGCTTACGACCTGTTTCCGACCACCGGCGACCAGGCTGATGTGTGCTGTTCCTCTGTTTATGAAAAGAATTCAAGACAATGATGCAATTGGAATGAATCTCCCCTTCCTCCTCCCCTTCATGAAGATGGATATGAAACAGCCACCTGACGCTAACCATGAGAAAGTGCCACCGTCGAAGGTGGTCGGAAACAGGTCGTAAGCTTGCTGTGACTGGGGCTTTAGGTAGGCCTCCGCAAGTCGTTTCTTCCTGGCCTCCGAGGGGAAATGGCCTCGACGGACACGTGGGCAGTGCCTTGTCAGAGGAAACTTTATAACCAATACGAATGTGGACGAGATATGTGGGGACCCGTACGCGCGCGCACACACACATACACAAATGTATAAAAAATATAGGCTACAGATATACATGTGATTCACCATCGTGTTGGACTCGTGATCGACAGCTATTACCCTCCCGAAAGAGAGCTCAGAGCTCATATATGACCGATCTATGGGTAAAGATGTGACCTTATACGCACACACACACACCCACGAGAGTTGAGGTAACGACTCGCAGCGCAGCGATACTGAAATTATTTCAGCCCTGGGGGGGATCCGAACTCGGACCGCTGTAGCAGCGGTTGCGAACGCTACCACTGCACCGTCGAGTCGCGCGCGCGTGTGTGTGTGTGTGTGTGTGAGTGCGTGTGTGTGTCGGCGTGCTTGCCTTTGCGGAAGACGCTTCTCACAAATGTCGAAGACTTCCCAACCTCCATCTCTCGAGGACCGACAGGAAGATTAAGTGGTTCCTCATCAATCCCTTCCTTACCGAGTGGCACTCTTCCTTCCATCATGGCCGTCGCCAGACTATTCTATCAATCCCTGTTGTAGTAGACCAGTGGTTCTTAACCCTGGGGTACCTGTAACCCCAAGGGGTACGAGACATAACCAATGTAAGCAAGGTACTGTATATTTACAATAAGAAAGCAAAACAAGGTTTGTATCACTAATCCTTTTCGTATGTTTGCATTGTATTTGTATTGGATGGGAGTACGAGAAATTTTTCCGAGATATCAGGGGGCAACGGGAACTGGAAGAGATTAAGAACCACTGTAGTAGAACAATAATATGATGCTCAGTTTTGCCCTGAATCCTCCTTCTACTAAATAAAATCATCCAACATTAGCCAGAATAAATCTAAAGCAAGCCATCGTGTTATCCCATCTGTCCCTATTCTTGTATATCATGGATAAGGAAAGCCTCAAGGGATCAAAGGGAGTAAACCTATCTCCTTCAGTAACACTGATGTCTATGATTTCTTGTGATCCTGACACACTGCAAGACCGGCCTACCCCTTGGGGGCGACGACACAGCCCCAGCATGCATCCATAGTGGTTAGCACCTCCTTGAAGTCCCACTTTAATGACTTTGTTCTGGCTACCGTCGTCTCGACCTTTCGAATCAGTTCAGGGTAATCTTTCCGAGTTTCCGGGTGGCTAATCATCCTCTTTGGTGAGGTTCCACGTCTGGTGAGGGCCGGACCCATACGTCCGGGGCAAGAGGAGAAGAGGAAGAAGAGGAGGACCGAGGCTTCTTCTTCTTCTTCTTCTTCTTGTGGGGAACACCGACGGCCGCCATTTTGCCAAGTTCCTTTGCCGGTCGACTTAAAATTTGGTAAAGAATTTACAAGTTAAGGAGTTTACATAGGATGGCTTGCGCGTGGTCAAAAGACCCGTGGGATTCCTCAGTATGGATGTGGACGTGGTGGTAGATGTGGTGGCTGATGTGGTACATGGAGTTGTGGAGAATGTGGATGAGGTGTTAGATGTGGTTTGAAGGTGGTGGTGATAGTGGTGGTTGTGGTAGTGCTGGTGATAGTACTGGAGGCAGTGGTGGTGGTAGTGGTGGTAACGGTAGTGGTAGTGACAACGGTGGTGGTGATAATGGAGGTGGTAGTGGTGGTAGTAGTGCTAGTGATAATGGTGGTGGTACTGGAGAAGGTGGTGGTACTGGAGAAGGTGGTGGTAGTGGATTTGATGGTGGTAGTGTTGGTGATAATGGTAGTGGTGGTGGTGATAGTGGAGGTAGTAGTTGTAGTGGTGGTGGTGGTAGTGGTGGTAGTGGTGGTGGTAGTGGTGGTGGTGGTATTGCTTGTGATGAAGTTAGTGGTACTGGAGAAGGTGGTGCTACTGAAGAAAGTGGTGGTAGTGGAGTTGATAGTGGTGGTAGTGGAGTTGATGGTGGTGGTAGTGCTGGTGATGATGGAGGTGGTGCTGGTGATGATGGAGGTGGTGGTAGTGCTGGTGATGATGGAGGTGGTGGTAGTGCTGGTGATGATGGAGGTGGTGGTGGTGCTGGTGATGATGGAGGTGGTGGTGGTGCTGGTGATGATGGAGGTGGTGGTAGTGCTGGTGATGATGGAGGTGGTGGTGGTGCTGGTGATGATGGAGGTGGTGGTAGTACTGGTGATGATGGCGGAAGTGTTGGCATTGCAAGCCGGATTTAAGGAGACTTCGCGGAACGGGATTGAGTGATTGGGTTTCAAGAGTCCGTGATCAAAGCCCAAGACCTTCCCCGAGAAGCCTCGGTAGGGAGGGAGGGTGAGGGGCCGAGGCGTGCCCTCCGGAAGCTTCTTTGGCGAGAATTTCTTCAAAAAATTTCTAGTGGCCTCGGGTGAGTACATTTTTCGAACTGCAAAACTTTAGCATCTAAAGAGCGAGCGAGCGAGCGAGAGAGAGAGGGAGGGAGAGAGAGAGACTGGGGCTATTGAAGCTTGGTAAGCGGAAGCAAGAAAGTTGTACTAAGACTTTTTTCAGACAAGTGTTGACTACCAAACACTTCTGTTGACACAACCTTAACCTCTGGCCTACCGCGTGGCACTTATTCCTTTGATGCCAAATGCCGCCATGCGATTTTATTCCTCTCCGTGGCACCCCCTTGATGGCGAAGGCGCAAAGATTCAAAGAACTTATAGCGAGGACCCTTTGGTGGCTGCTGGAGGCTTTGGTGGCTGAGCGGGTGGCTTTGGTGGCTGAGCGGGTGGCTTTGGTGGCTGAGCGGGTGGCTTTGGTGGCTGAGCGGGTGGCTTTGGTGGCTGAGCGGGTGGCTTTGGTGGCTGAGCGGGTGGCTTTGGTGGCTGTGTGGGTGGCTTTGGTGGCTGAGCGGGTGGCTTTGGTGGCTGAGCGGGTGGCTTTGGTGGCTGTGTGGGTGGCTTTGGTGGCTGAGCGGGTGGCTTTAGTGGCTGAGCGGGTGGCTTTGGTGGCTGTGTGGGTGGCTTTGGTGGCTGTGTGGGTGGCTTTGGTGGCTGAGCGGGTGGCTTTGGTGGCTGAGCGGGTGGCTTTGGTGGCTGTGTGGGTGGCTTTGGTGGCTGTGTGGGTGGCTTTGGTGACTGTCCGAGGCTATCAGGAAGGCTTCAGGGAGGCGTCCCTGGGTCACTTCAGTGATCGCGCAAAACCAATTTCAGGGAAACCTATTGGGCCGAGACGCGGAAATCTGAGGGGAAATAATAAATATGGCGACTGACCCATTCAGGGAGTTGGCGGAAGAGTGTCTGGTAAATAAGGGAATAACGGATCTCATAGAAAACGGAAAAACGGTTCCCCCATCTTCCCACACACAAAGTAGACGCGAAATTTCGTCTTCAATGCCTCGGGAAAGGGGAAGTTAAGCGTATAAAGGATAAGGCAGAGTAACTGAATAAAAGGGATTTTTATTTTTGGGGGGGAGGGGATAAAGGGAAAAGTGGGTTAGGAAGAGACTTCGACCCAAAACCCTGACCTTGAGGTGGGATTATAAATAAGGTCATTGCAATAACAACGCCAACGACGACGACGACGATTGCACAGGCACATGAAGCAACAAGGATGTTGCATCGACACAGCCTCCGCCTTCCATGGACGTTGGACTCGATGATGCAACATTGCAATGTGACGTCACATGTCATCATGACGTCACGGTGACCTGGCGCGTCTTCAGTGTTACAACACAGATGGAAGTCTGGAGGGCCAAGAATACCACCACCCCCCATTTTATTTATTTATTTATTAATTTATTTATTTTTATTTATTTATTTTTATTTGCTGCCTGGCAATTACATTCTTCACCACGAGAATAGGCTATGGTCGTCAACAGTGACATGCGCAGTTAAAGGCAAGATCGCCAGGAGTCGCTTCTCTGTTACAATCTGTATCGTGAGATGATGAATGGCGTGAGAAGGGTGAAACAAGTGCCGTGATCCAGGCGAAGGCGAGGAAGGGGAAATGGGAAGAGGGGAGGGGGGACTTACCTGCCATCTCTCCCTGCTTCTATAACCCCCCTCCCCCGGGCCGGGTGAAACTATGACGTCTTGATAAAACAAGGGAGTCACAACTTGAACAATTAAAGCCAACAATTATCTCTTCACTACCTAAAAGGACAAGCTGACACCTTATTGAGGAAGAGAGAGGGGAGGGGGAGTGAGGGGAAGAAAGGGGGTAGAGAGAGGGGTAGAGGTGGAAGGGAGAGAGGGAAGGAGAGAGGGGGAGGGAGAGGGAGGGAGAGGGAGAGAGAGGGAGAGGGGGAGAGAGAGAGAGGGGGGGAGAGAGAGAGAGGGGAGAGTGAGGGGAGAGGTGGAGGGGAGAGAAGGGGATGGAGAAAGAGGGAGGGAGGGAGGGAGGGAGAGAGAGAGAGAGAGAGAGAGAGAGAGAGAGAGAGAGAGAGAGAGAGAGAGAGAGAGAGAGAGAGAGAGAGAGAGAGAGGGGTGGGGAGAAGAAGCAACGACGACGGTGACGGTGACGATGACGAATACGACGAGGATGAACTAAAACAAAAAATGGTGTTTGGGGGCGGGGGGAATTAGAAATGACGCAATGATGGCGGAAAATGAGAAGTGCGAGGAAAAATATAAAATCCGATTACGGGAATAAATGAAAGGGAAGAAAATGAAAGGAGGAAAGAAAATGAAGAAAGAAGAAGAAGAAAAAAGGAGAAACAGGGAGGGAAAGGAGAAGAAAAAGGGGAGGAAAAAGAAAATGGAAGAATACTAAGGTAAAGAAGAAAAGGTAGAAAAAGGAGGGAAAGTGAGGAAAAAGGTAAAGGGAGCTCAGTCCGCTCGTGACCGCTCAGTCCGCTCGTGTAGGCTCAGTCCGCTCGTGACCTCAGCTCCAGTCCGCTCGTGACCTCAGCTTCTAGTCCGCTCGTGACCTCAGCTCAGTCCGCTCGTGACCTCAGCTCAGTCCACACGTGACCTCAGCTCAGTCCGCTCGTGACCTCAGCTAGAGACCTCGTTTTTCTGCATAGACACCAGCTAGTGAATACCTGTGAATTTTATATCTCCTAATAGTGTTAAGTGATTGTGTTGTGTTTTTGTAATTGTATACGTATAGCGCTATACAGTTACAGATATAAGATAAAGTGCAAGGTTCTATCTAATTTCAAAACAGTTTTTTGTTACCGTATTCCAAAGGTAGGAGAAATAGTATAAGGTAAGCAGAGTAAGCTTCGCGTATTTAGTTTATTAGAGACCGCTTTGATTTGTTGTTGTTGTTGATTTGTATTTTCTCTTTGCCGTTTTTATTGCTAAAGGGGGAGCGAAATGGCTTGTGAAGGTTGCGTGAACCTCGAGGTCCGTCTCAGGATGTGTGAGAGGAGGAAATTCGGCTTCTCAGGAGTGCGCTCTGTTGAGAAGAGTGAACCCTCCCCACAACCCAAAGAGCGTTCCACTTCTTTACCTACTGTCACTGCCATGAGCGAGTGGCGCTCCGTGGGTCCCCGTTTGTCGAGCCCGCGTTCGGTAGACGTGTGCCCTGTGGAGCAACCGCTGGCTCTAGTCAATCGTTTTGCTCTCCTGGAGGATGAAGTGGCTGAAAACCGGGAGTTCTTGGTGGTGGGGGACTCCATGGTTCGAGGCTATGACGACATCCTGTAGCGAAAGACTAAGCGACGTTGCCAAGCTTGTATGTCAACCGGGCCGTGGGATCGTTGATTGTACCCGGTCCATCAGGGAGCAAGGACGGAAGAACACGGTTACGATTGTACATACGGGTAGTAACGATGTAGGTAGGGTGAGATCAGAGGAGCTTGTTCGGAATTACAAGGTCCTCCTTCAGGAGATGAAGGAACGTGGGAGCCGTCACGTAGTCTGTGGGATCCTTCCGAGGATCTACGTGCAGGTTCGTGTTGGAAACAGTAGAGCCATAGGGATCAATGATAGGATATCGCAGTTGTGCACACAATTGGGATACCACTTTCTTGATCCTTGGTATCTCTTTTTCTAGCGCCATGACCTTTACGCTTCTGATGGGATCCACCTTACCCGCAGAGGCAAAGATGTTCTTACAAACCTCATTGTTGGAGATTGTAATGAACTAGCTACTAATTTAGGGTAGAAGGCCAAACGGAAGGGGAAATAGAATGTACTTGGGAAAACAGTGTAGAGTATATCATTAATGTAGAACAAAGTACCAGAATAGGACAAAATATAATTTTAGGATATAATGTCGCTAGAGGACGAAATGTCACATTAGGATATAATGTCATAGGACAAAATGTCGCAATGGGATATAATGACAGTGGAGGACAAAAGATCACGATGGGAAGTAATGATAGTGGAGAACAAAATATCACGATAGGATGTATAGATAATGCAGGAGAAAAATATCACGGTAGGATATAATGTCATTGAAGGCCAAAATGTAATTTTAGGAAGGGATACCGGACAGAATGTCAATGAAGGCCAAAATATCATGATAGGATTTAATTTCGCTAGAGGACGAAATGTCACATTAGGATTTAATGTCTTAGGACAAAATGTCTCAATGGGATTTAATGACAGTGGAGGACAAAAGATCACGATGGGAAATAATGATAGTGGAGAACAAAATATCACGATAGGATGTAATGATAATGGAGGAGAAAATATCACGGTAGGATATAATTTCAGTGAAGAACAAAATATAATTTTAGGAAGAGATACCGGACAGAATGTCAATGAAGGCCCAAAATATCAAGATAGGATGTAATGACAGTGGAAGACAAAAGATCACGATGGGATGTACCAATTATAGTGGAGGAAAAAATCAACACGGTAGGATATAATGTCACTGGAGGACAAAATATAATTTTAGAAAGGGATGCCGGACATAATGTCACTGAACGACGGGAGGCCGGCGTGAATCACGGTGACGTAGGGGGACAAAATGTACAAAATAGATCGGATGACCGTAAATCGACCAGATGTCCGTGATGGGGGAAATGTTAATTTTTTGATAGGAGAAATGTTAATGAGACATTGAATGTCAATGAAGGACCAATAATAATAATATAGAGCAAGGCATAAATAAAAAACAAAATGATAATATAAGACATGATATTGAAACTCAAAATGTGTCAAAAAGAAATAATCAGGAGTTTCTTAAAACTATGTACTTTAATGGCTCGTAGTATTAGGAACAAATTTCAAGAAATACAGGCGTATGTCAAAAGCGAAAATCTCGATATGATAGGAATAACTGAGACATGGTTAAATGGTACAGAGTTCGAAGAAGCTGAATTTAATATTGCGGGATTTAAACACTTTCATCAGGATAGAAACCACAAGAAAGGTGGGGGTGTTCTATTGTACGTTAAAAAACAATGTTCATATGCTTGTGTTTTAGAGAAAGTGAAACAGGTTGCATATGACAGTTTGTGGGTTGAGTTAACCCAAACAAATGGACAAAAAATGAAAAAATGAATATAGGTGTAATATATATGCCAAAGACATTATCATTAGCAGACGACAAAAACTGTTATTTCAAGAACTGTCTAGTTTCTGCAACCGGGATTTATTGATAATGGGTGATTTCAATTTTTACTGACATTGATTGGATGACCCTTGAACATTGGCCATATAGGTAGTCGCTTGATTGATTTTCTTGGTGACAATTACTTAATTCAGCATGTAAAAGAGCCCACAAGATATGGAAACTTACTCGATTTATTGATCACTAGCCGCGAAAGCATGGAAACTGATGTAGAATGTCGGTGAATCTGTTTTGCAAATAGCGATCACAACTTAGTCAGATTCAAACTCCTAAACAATTTTAGAATAGATTACTTGTGCTTCCTAAAATACCCGATTTCAGTAAAGCTCAGTTCATAGAACTACGTCAGGAAGCTTCAGCTTACAGATTGGGAGGAAAAAATTAAACGAAAGGCCTGTAGATCAGATGTGGGAAATATTTCAAAATACGCTCACCAAGATGATTCAAACTTACATTCCTTTTTAAGGACAGACGTCCCCCCAAATCAGGCTCGCCCCTAAGTGGCTCGACAAAGAAACTGAAAAAAGTATTGCTAAAAAGAGACAGGCTTATAAGAAAATATAAGTGCTCGGGTGCATCTAATGACTATGAAAGTTATGTATCAATACAGAGAGATTTAAAAAAGACAATAAGAAAAAGGAAAAACGACAATACGAAATGAACATCGCTGTGAGAAATCCAAAGAGAATCCCAAAGAAATTCTATAGTTACATTAGAGATAAAAAGGTTGTTAGGAATCACATTGGTCCACTATTATCTGGCTGACGGTCAACTTGAATATTCAAATGAAGGAATGTTGTAATCTTCTTAAACAATTATTTTAGCTCGGTATTCGTAAACGAAACACCTCAAAGTGAATTCCAAACTGAAACCTGTGAAAAGTCTGGGGTAAACTTACTCACTACGGTAAATATAACAAAAGAAACAATTAAAAGGTGTATAGACAAACTCAAAGTTAACAAAACACCAGGGCCTGACGGTTGGCATCCAAGAATCTTAAAGGAAATTAAAAATGAGATTGTTGTTCCATTAGAAAAAATTATTTTCAAGAAATCCATCATATCCGGAGATGTCCCAATAGAATGGAAGCTAGCTAACGTTACTCACCATATTCAAAAAAGGTGACAAAAAGAAACCAAATAACTATAGGCCTATTAGTTTGACTTCGATCGTAGGAAAAATAATGGAAACTATCATCAGAGATGCTATCGAATATCATTTAGAAAGTAACCGTTTTGATAAATGATAGCCAACATGGTTTTCAGACGGAAACGTTCTTGCGTGACTAACTTACTCGAATTCTACAACACAGTTATCTCGAATTATGACAAAAGAAACAATATAGATTTAATATATCTTATCTAGACTTTGCAAAAGCTTTTGATACCGTCCCACACGAAAGACTACTTACTAAATTAGCTTTGCATGGAATAAGTGGTAGCCTATTAGGTTGGACTAGTAATTGGTTGAATGGTCGAAAACAGAGAGTTGTTTTAAATGGAAAAACTTCTGGATGGAAAAGTGTTGCAAGTGGAGTTCCTCAGGGTTCCGTTCTTGGGCCACTTCTATTCATAGTATATATAAATGATATAGACCATGGACTAAAATCTACTGTTTCCAAATTTGCTGATGATACAAAACTGTGGCGGAGTGGCAAATGATCACTCAAACCAATTAGATATTCAAGAAGATTTAGATCAATTACAGCAATGGTCTGAAAAGTGGCTAATGAAAATTTAACACAAGTAAATGCAAGGTAATGCACATAGGTAAAAATAACAGCAATTACGATTACAAATTATTTGGAAATTCGTTAACAAAAGTGGATAGTGAAAAAGATCTCGGCGTAATTATCAGTAACGACCTCAAATCATCCAAGCAGTGTATTTCAGCCTCTGAGAAAGCAAATAAGATTCTGGGATTGATTGCGCGATCGTTTGATTTCAAAAGTCCATCACTCATTAACAAGCTATATAAATCGTTAGTTCGTCCACATTTGGAATATGCTGTTTCCGTATGGTCACCGAATCTCATTAAAGACATTGACAGACTGGAAAAAGTACAACGGCGAGCCACAAAACTGATTCCAAATATCAAAAATAAATCATACGAAAATCGACTTAAGCACATGAATCTGTTTTCCCTAAAAAAGCGTAGACCTCAGAGGTGACTTGATACAGGTCTTTAAGATTTTAAAGAGAATTGACAACATCAAAAGTGACCAATTTTCACATTGAATGAGAATCAGACAAGAAAACAATGGTCTCAAACTGTCCGGAAATAGATTCAATTTGGAAGTAGGTAGAAACAAACTTTTGCCAACCGTGTAGTTAATGAATGGAATAAAACTTCCTGCACAGGTAGTGCAATGTAGTTCAGTTCGAAGCTTTAAGAATCATTTAGATAAATACCTAAGTAAGAAGGCTGTAATGATTATAATTTATGTTATATTATTTGTTTTTGTTTTGTTATAATTTGTCTGTCCTGATTTTCATTTATTATTAGTTATATGTCAATTTATTATCATTTACTATTTACCTGTTTGTTTGTTATTCAACTATACCAATGCATTTATTTATGTATTTTAATTGTTATTTTTGTTTTGTTTTAATTTATTATTAATATGAATTTTTTTTTTTTTTTTTTTTTTTTTTGCATCCGACCTAGATATGGATTCAAAAGGTCTCCTGTCGGCATGCTTTGCCTTTGTAATCCTTTGTAAATGAAGGAAAATGTAGAAAACGGAGGTAAAAGAAGAAAAAAGAAAAAAGAATGAAAAGAAACTTTAAGAAACGAAACGAGGGCACAGAATATGAAGAGGAAAGGCAAGCAAGGATGGCATAATTATCACAAAAAGAGAAAAAGAGAAAAGAGCGGGGGAAACGAGAGAATAAAGAAGAAGAGCAAAGTAGAAACACGGACAAAAGAACACTGGTTTCAGGTGTTCAAATGAACAAGATGGAGGACACGGGGAAACAAAGGAGGTAACAGTGAACAAGTAATGAATACATACACACACACACACACACACACACACACACACACACGCACACACACATACACACACGCACGCACATATACACACACGCAAGCACACAAACATACACACACACACACACACGGAGATAGAGAAAAAGAGTGAGAGACAGAGTGAGATCGAGAGAGAGAGAGAGAGAGAGAGAGAGAGAGAGAGAGAGAGAGAGAGAGAGAGAGAGAGAGAGAGAGAGAGAGAGAGAGGGAGAGCACGAAACGGCCCGGGCAAATAAAACCGTTTCTCTACACTCGCAAGACAAAGGAGAATAGACAAGCAAAGACAAGAGAAAAGCTCGGAAAGGGGGGGAAGGGGGAGGGGATAGGGGGGAAGGGGAGAGGGGCGGGGGAAGGGGAGGGAGAGGAGGGGGTGGGTAGGGTGGTGGAGGTGACGGGAAGGCCTGAGAGCAAGACCGCAATTTAAAGAAGGGAACAAGGGAAGGAACTAAGATTACATAAAACTAAGGAAAATAAATAATAGAAGGAAGGGAACGATGATGGTGTAAATGATGGACGGATGGAGAGAGAACAGAGCAAAACATTAGCAAATGAGGTGGATAGAAGAGAGAGAGAGAGAGAGAGAAACGAGAAAGGGATGAAAGAGACTAACCTAAGATAAAAGGATGCGTAGTACAGTGGAAGGAAGTGAATAGAGGGGGACAGGAGAGGGCAAGAGGAAGGGAGAGAAAAGATCTAGAGAGGAGGGAAGAGAGGAGAAGAGAAAAGAGATGTCAAGAAACTTGAGCACAAACGAGTGCAGAAATGGCGGGTCCAATTTGACAAACGGGGGGGGGGGGAGAAGATTCATCAAATTGGGTGGGTGGATGGGAGAGGGGGAAGGGTGAGAAAGAGTGAGAGAGTGGAGAGAGAGAGAGAGAGAGAGGAGAGTGAGCGGTGAGAGAGGGGTGGGAGAGAAGATGGTTAGGAGAGTGGGCGGGGAAAAAGAGTGGGCAGGAGGGAGACAGTGGGCGGGGGGGGAGAAGACTCATCACATTGGGTGGGTGGGTGGGAGAGGGGGAAGGGGGAGAAAGAGTAAGAGGGGGAAAGGGGAGAAAGAGTAAGAGGGGGGGAGAGACAGAGACTGTGAGGGGGAGTGAGGGAGGAGAGACAGAGAACGAGAGAGAGAGAGGGAGAGAGAACGAGAGAGGGAGAGAGAACGAGAGAGAGAGGGAGAGAGAGAGAGAGCGAGAGAGGAGAGTGAGCGGTGAGAGAGGGGTGGAAGAGAAGATGGTTAGGAGAGTGGGCGGGGGAACGAGTGGGCAGGAGGGAGAGACAGTGGGCGGGAGGAAAAGTGAACGGGGAGAGACATTGGGCGTGAGGGAGAGTAGAGTGAGAGTGGAAAGGATAGGAAGTTAGAGGGAGGACTGGACGTGAGGGGGAGTGGGTAGGAGGGAAAGTGGGTGGGGGAGGTGAGTAGATATAAAGGGAGCGTGGGAGAGTGGGAGAGAGAATGGGCGTGAGGGAGGGTGGGTTGGAGTCAACGTGGGCTTCAGATATGGTTATCTATAGATGGGCGTGCGGGGGCGTGAGCGAGAGCCGGACGAAGGGGGGCGGCGGCGGTGGCCAACGGGGAGAGATATCTGTCATTGCCATGGAGATGAGGATGCTGCTGCTGCTGTCGCCTCCTCATTATGATGCACAGATTGGTTCAATAGAGAGACACAGAGAGAGGGGAGAGAGAGAGAAGGGAGAGGTGGAGAGAGCGGGGGGAGAGGGGTGAGGAGGGGAGAGAGAGGGGGGAGAGGGTTGAGGAGGGGAGAGAGGGAGGGAGAGGTGGAGAGAGAGGGGGAGGGGGAGAGGGGGAGAAGGGGGGAGAAGGGGAGAGGGAGGGAGAGAGAGGGGGAGGGGGAGAAAAAGGGGAGGGGGAGAGAGAGGGGAGGGGGAGAGGGGAGGGGGAGAGGGGAGGGGAGAAAGAGGGAGGGGAAGAAAGGGGGAGGGGAGAAAGAGGAAGGGGGAGAGAAAGGGGGAGGGAGAGAGAGGGGACGAGGAGAGAGAGGGGGAGGGGGGAGAGGGGAAGGGGGAGAGAGAGGGGGAGGGGGGAGAGGGGAAGGGGGAGAGAGAGGGGAAGGGGGAGAGAGAGGGGGAGGGGGAGAGAGGGGGAGGGAGAGAGGGGGAGGGGGAGAGGGGGAGGGAGAGAGAGGGGGAAGGGGAGAGAGAGGGGGAGGGGGAGAGAGAGGGGGAGGGGGAGAGAGGGGGAGGGGGAGAGACAGGGTGGAGGGGGAGAGACAGAGACAGGGGGGAGGGGGAGAGAGATAAGGAGAGAGAAGAGGGAAGAGGGAAAGACAGACAGGCAGGTAAAGAAGAGTGGGAAAGGGAAAGAGAAAGACAGAGGGAAAGAGAGAGGAGAGAGAGGAAAGACAGAGGGAAAGAGAGAGAGGAGAGAGAGAGAGAGAGAGAGAGAGAGAGAGAGAGAGA
This sequence comes from Oratosquilla oratoria, assembly GCF_046742065.1. NCBI lineage: Eukaryota > Metazoa > Arthropoda > Malacostraca > Stomatopoda > Squillidae > Oratosquilla > Oratosquilla oratoria. The sequence continues at coordinate 51,742,454 of NC_134787.1, forward strand.
GTATTGAGCACAGGGTGGGGGAGGAGAGAGCGAGAGACGCTTGGTGATATCCAATACTCGTTGTTTCAATTCCTTTTGTTGGCGTTGTCGAAGTGTTTCACGCACACTGAGCATCGCTATTTTTCCCCACCTATTGTATAGAAGATCCTATGCTGCCTAACAAACACATATATATACAAAACAAATCAAATTTATACACTTCAGTGAAGAATATAATTACACCTATATTGTGTGTGTGTTGACTGTGTGTGTGTGTGTGTGTGTGTGTGTGTGTGTGTGTGTGTGTGTGTGTGTGTGTGTGTGTGTGTGTGTGTGTGTGTGTGTGTGTGACTATGGGTGTGAATCGCCATGGTCTTGGATCACGTGTTGGACTCGTGATCTACAGTTATTACCCTCCCGGAAGAGAGCTCAGAGCTTATATATGACCGATCTATGGGTAATGCTGTGACCTTACACGCACACACACACCCAACTCCCCGCCCATGAGTTGGAATAACAACCCGCAGCGCAGTGATACTGAAATTAGTTCAGCCCTGGGCGGGATTCGAACCTGGACCGCCGTAGTGACAGCCAGGAACTCTACCACTGCGCCATGAGGTGTGTGTGTGTGTGTGTGTGTGTGTGTGTGTGTGTGTGTGTGTGTGTGTGTGTGTGTTGGCACGACACTGCGGACACATGAACCTGGCCCACCTCTTGTCACAGCCATGAAAATATGTACATCACCCGCTGTCGATCTGACACACTTTCACGTGCAGTAATTTTCTTAGAATAAAAAGCTTTTTTCCCGACAAAGTTGTGGTAATGTGGAATCAGCGAAAGACATTTTTGCATATTTTCGAGTTCGAAATTTTATATATATATATATATATATATATATATATATATATAAAGGGCGGTGACTTTCGCTTGGTCGATGGTGATACACAGACGGGACCCTACGAGCGTAGACCTTATCTTGTAGATATCAAGTAAGGAATCACTATACTTGGACGCAAAAACCTGCGCTGACAGGAGGGAAAAAAAAAAAATAGAATAAATAAATACAAAATAAATAAATTAAAATAAAATAATCATGATAATAAAAATAAAAATAAATACTACTACTAATAATAATAAAACAAAAAAAAATAAAAAAATAAAATAAAAACGAAACGAAATACATTACTTCGCCGAAAATTCCTTCGTCGTCGCCCCTGAAGGCCTGATTAAGGAACTTGGTGATATTGGTTTCTTCTTCAAGAGTTGGACGCCAAGTTTACTGCCGCCTTCGAACACGAAATGGCGCGGATGAGTCGTCGCCCAGTTGTCGTCGACAAATTTACCAAAGTCGCCGAAACGCAAATCCATTCTCAAAAAATCACGTCATCCATGTTTGCATCGTTATCCGATAATCCATCTCAATCTCTGACTTACCATTTCTGTAATTTCAACATATATACACAAATCTATATATATACCTCTTACAATCCCGCCCAGGGCTGAAATAATTTCAGTATCGCTGCCCTGCGAGCCATTACTCCAAGTCTCGTGGGAGGGGCGGTAGGTGTAGGTGTAGGTGTAGGTGTAGGTGTGTGTGTGTGTGTCCCCGCGCGTGTAAGGTCACAGTATTACCCATAGATCGGTCATATACGAGCTCTGAGCTCTCTTCCGGGAGGGAAATAGCTCTCTCTCACATACACACACACACACACACACATATATATATATATATATATATATATATATTTATATATATATACATATATATTTATTTCAATAGACCTTGGTAATTGTCCCATGTGTCCCCTGCAGTTCAGTTCTGGAATGTTGGTGTCCTGGCTAACACTTCCAAGGATGGATATATATATATATATATATATATATATATATATATATATATATATATATATATATATATATATATATATATATATATATATATATATATATATATTGCCACAGGATTTATTCTTCAGAGTGAGCAGCAGCCTGTGTGTACGTGTGTGCGAGCACGCGTGTAACCTACCAGTCTCCATCCAAGAAGACAACACAATTGGAAGCGAATTCCCCTTTTCGAAATGAATTTTTGACGAGCCAATGCTCTGCTTGAAGGTCGTTACAGTGGCTGGGATCAACCCGCGGCCGGGATCAGGCCACGGCCGCGGATCGCCGCCGCGCTTAAACCGCGCATTCCTGTGATAGGTTGGCATCACTAACACGCCCATGCGCCCATCCTCGTCCCTCATCCCTCCTTCGAAAAGAATAAAAAAAGAAATACACAAACAAAATCAAATATTAATGACAATTACACTAATAGAATAACAAAAACAAAAACTAACGATAAAACTAGGAAGCTCGATGGGTTAAGGCGTCGTTACTTGTGGCGAAGACCGTGGGGATGGCGGTTCGAATCCTGCCACCGGCGAAGTTGAACCAAGGGCATGGTTAATTAGATTCCACGCTACAAATCTCTGTGAGGGGCACCGTCCTAGCCTTCCGATAGGGGGGGGGGGAGTTTGTGACGTTAAACCATATCATCAATGATAAAACCAAATCGTCCTTCATAAAAAGTAAACACGAATTTCAGAACTGAAGAAGGCCGAGTGCGGCTATGCGCTATTTATCCACTGTCTATTGATTGGTTGCTACAATAATGCTTCTACTGTTCAGTTAAAATTATGGTTTAAGCGCGCACGCACACACGCACACACACACACACGCACACACACACACACACACACACACACACACACACACGGCGCAGTGGTAGCGTTCGCAACTGCTAACCCAGCAGTCCGAGTTCGAATCCCACCCAGGGCTGAAATAATTTCAGTATCGCTGCGAGCCGTTACTCTAAATCTCGTGGGCGGGGAGTTGTGAGTGTGTGTGTGTGTGTGTGTGTGTGTGTGTGTGTGTGTGTGTGTGTGTGTGTGCGTGCGTGTGTGAGAGAGAGAGGTCACAGCATTACCCATATATCGGTCATACATGAGCTCTGACCTCTCATCCGGGAGGGTAGTAGCTGTCAATCATGAGTCCAACACGTGATCCAAGACACATGCAGTCCTATTCTCAACCCAAGGTCTTAATCCTGTCTTCCGTCCATTTCTTTTTCCATGACTTTTCCTATGGTGACACTTCTTCAATCCCTGGTCATTCCTTCCTCCCCAATTTCTCCCAAAGGAAGCACCCTCCCCACTACCCCACACGTTTCTAAGTCATCCCTGGTCCACTCCCCCCCCCACCTCCCCACGCCCACGCCCAAAGTCCCCAATGGCATATGTCTTCTTCTGACGGGAGAACCGGGCTATCTCATCTTGGTTAACTCCAAACCACTTCTCTCTATCATCCAGACTTTATCACAGATCACCATCACCACCACCACCACCACTGACCACCACAACACCATCACCTCCACATGATCCTATCACCAATAATAATTTCTCCTCTCCTTGGTGTAAATTATAGATCTATCCCTCCACCTTGCACTACCTCCATCAACACCATCAGCATTATCACCAGTAATACTGTAACCACCACCACCAACACAACCATTACTATCAACACCACTAACAGAAACACCATCACCAACATCACCACGACCAATACGCATCACCACTACTTCTACCTTCACTATCACCACCACTTCCATCATCACTATCACCACCACTTTCACCATCACAATCACCACCAATTTCACCATCACTATCACCACCACTTCACTTCCACCATTAATATCACCACTACTTCCACAAATCACCAACATCACCACGACCAATACGTTCATCACCACCATCACTATCACCTCCACTTCCACCATCACTATCACCACCACTTTTACCATCACCTCCACTTCCACCATAACTATCACCACCACTTCCACCATCACCACCACTTTCACCATCACTATCAGCACCACTACCACCAGTGGCAGTGGCACCCCGGCTTCCCCGAGCCCCCGGCATATCATTCCAGTCAATGCTTTACGGCCACTTCCACGTTATATTAAACAATGTTGTGGTCCCTTGCACGTCCGCATAACCTCCGCTGCCGCAGATGGGCGGGGAACTGAACTAAATGAAAGAGAAAGAGGGGAAAGAGAAGGAGGAGGGGAAAGGAGGGGAAAGGAGGGGAAAGGAGGGGAAAGAGGAGAAGAAGGAGGGGAAAGAGGAGAAGGAGAGGAAGGAGGAGGAATAGGTGGAAGAGGAAGACATGAAGATGAAGTGCAGGACAGCAAGGAGGAAGTGGAGGAAGAGGAGGAGGAAGAGGAGGAGGAGGAGGAGGAGGAGGAGGAGGAGAGTGTAAGAGAGGAAGCAGAGTGGAAGTAGGAGATAATGTGAAGGAAGAATTGAGAGTTGACGAGATTGAGATTGAAGGAGGGGGTGAGGAGGAGAAGGAGGGGGTGAGGGGGAAGGAGGGGGTGAGGGGGAAGGACGGGAGTTGAAGGGGACTGAGTGAGTGTCCAGCTGAGATAGCGGGAAAGAGAGGAGGGGATATGAAGACGGAAAGAGAGAAAGAGAGAGAGATCGAGGATAAAGTAGGTTAAAAGAGAATTGGAAGAGATTGAGAACGGCAGAGAGGATGGAGGAAGGTAGTGAGGGGAGGGAGGGGAGGAAGGGGAGAGTGAGGTGAGGGAGTGAGGGGAGTGGGAGGAGTCGGGGAGTGGGGGGGAATGAAGAAAGTAAGACAAACGAGGGAAGTGTGGGAATAAAGGAAAGTAGAGGGAGTATGGGGAGCAGGGGGAGTGAAGGGGAGTGAAGGGTAGAAGGGGGAGTTTGGGGAGTGAAGGGGAGCAGGGGGAGTTTGGTGAGTGAAGGGGAGCAGGGGGAGTTTGGGGGGTGAAGGGGAGAAGGGGGAGTTTGGGGAGTGAAGGGGAGAAGGGGGAGTTTGGGGAGTGAAGGGGAGAAGGGGGAGTTTGGGGAGTGAAGGGGAGAAGGGGGAGTTTGGGGAGTGAAGGGGAGAAGGGGGAGTTTGGGGAGTGAAGGGGAGAAGGGGGAGTTTGGGGAGTGAAGGGGAGCGGTGGGAGTTTGGGGAGTGAAGGGGGGTACAACTGATGACAATATGATTAATAAATGGAAAAAAAGGTTGGGAAAGGAAGGGGAGTGAAGGGGGAGTTTGGGAAGCTTGGGGAGTGAAGGGGAGCAGGGGGAGTTAGGGGAGTGTAGGGGGATACAACTGACGACAAATATGATTAAGAAATGGAAACAAGGTTGGGAAGGAGGGGGAGCAGGGGAGTTTGGGGAGTGAAGGGGAAGTTTGGGGAGTGAAGGGGGAGTTTGGGGGGTGAAGGAGGAGTTTGGGGAGTGATGGGGGTACAACTGACGATAAATATGATTAAGAAACGGAGAAAAGGTTCGAAAAGGAAGAGGAGGAGTGAAATGAGGGAGCAAGGGAGATGGGAATGAAGAGGAGGCGAAAGGGGAAGATGATACGGGAACTGAGACGAAGGAGGAAGGGAGGAAGGACGGAAGGGGGAGGGAAGGAGAGAGAGAGAGGGAGAGGGAGAGAGAGAGAGAGAGAGAGGGAGAGAGAGAGGGAGAGGGAGAGGGAGAGAGAGAGAGACAGATGAAACAGGGGAAGAAAAAGAGCAAGAACTTCAGGAGAGTGGGAAGAAGACTGGGAGGGGGAGGAATGAATGAAGGGAGGTAGAGAGGGAGAGGAGGGAGGAGGAGTAGAAAGAAGGGGAGAGACAGAGTGGGATGAAGAGGACGGGAGGGAAGGAGAGAAGGAGGGAGGGAGGGAAAGAAGGTAGGAAGTGGGGAAAGAGACTGAAGAGAAGAACAAGAGAACAAGAAGAAGAAGAACAAGAAATGCCAAGGAAGAACCGAGGAGAGGACGCCGGGCGGACGTCAGCAGCAGCCCCTTGGAGTCGGACTCCAAGAACGCAGGAGGAACGCGGGGAGGGCAGTCGAGGAGGAGGAGGGGGAGGAAGTTGCTTGAGGTCGAGATGAGGTGAAGAGGTTTTGCAAAGACACGTAAACAAGTGGAGAAAGAGAAAGAGAGAGAGAGAGAGAGAGAGAGAGAGAGAGAGAGAGAGAGCGAGGCCCAGGACGGAATCGAGAGGTGGACGACAAGACACAGGAGAGAGGGGGGAGGGAGAGAGAGAGAGGGGGGAGGGAGAGAGAGAGGGGGGAGGGAGAGAGAGAGGGGGGAGGGAGAGAGAGAGGGGGAGGGAGAGAGATAGGAGGAGGGAGGGAGAGAGATAGGAGGAGGGAGAGAGAGAGAGGGAAGAGAGGGTGAGAGAGAGGGAAGAGAGGGTGAGAGAGAGGGGGAGAGAGGGGGAGAGAGGGGGAGGGAGAGAGAGGGGGAGGGAGAGAGAGGGGGATGGAGAGAGAGGGGGAGGGAGAGAGAGGGGGAGGGAGAGAGAGGGGGATGGAGAGAGAGGGGGAGGGAGAGAGAAGGGGGAGGGAGAGAGAGGGGAAGGAGAAAGAGGGGGAAGAGAGGGAGAGAAAGGGAGGAGAGAGAGGGGGAGGGATGGAGAGAGGGGAGAGAAAGGGGAGAGAGAGGGGGAGAGAAAGGGGAGAGGGGGGAGGGGAGAGAGAGAGAGAGAGAGAGAGAGAGAGAGAGAGAGAGAGAGAGAGAGAGAGAGAGAGAGAGAGAGAGAGAGAGAGAGAGAGAGAGAGAGAGAGAGAGGGGGGAGGGAGGGAGAGGGGGGATGCAGGAAGCGAGACATGGCGACAATTCCGAAAAGAAAGAAGGAAGGAAGGAAGGAAGGTCACTACAACGACAAGCGAGCCAACAAAGAGGGAAAGAAAAAGAAAGAAAAAGAGAGAGCGAGAGAGAGACAGAAGAATATGAGATAAGATAGCGAGAGAGAGAGAGAGAGAGAGAGAGAGAGAGAGAGAGAGAGAGAGAGAGAGAGAGAGAGAGAGAGAGAGAGAGAGAGAGAGAGAGAGAGAGGCGAGACATGACAGAGATAAGAGAGACAAGAGAGCGAGGGTGGAGGAGCACCTTGAGGAGATGGCCGGAATAGATGGAGGCGCTGCAGATCTTCTGGATTAAGTCCGGCCAGATGGATGACGAGCGGATTGCCTGTGCGGGTGGTGGCCCCTCCTCCTCCTCCTCCCCCTCCTCCTCCTAACCCTCCTCGTCCTCCTCCTCTTCCTACTCTGGGCCTCAGAAGGACCCAGGCCAGGTCTGGAATACCAAACACGCGAAGCGGAAGGAGGACGTGCCAATCTTCAGGTGTAGAAAGAAGACAAGAGGAAAGAGAGGGGAGGAACGAGGGGAGGGGGAAAGAGGGGGAGAACAGAGGAGGAAGAGGAGGAGGAGGAGGAGGAGGAGGAGGAGGAAGGTATATGAGAGTTGGGCAGGGGACAGAATAGGAAGAGAAAGGAAAGAATGTGCAAAATACCTCCCCCTGCGCCTGGTGATTCTATTGATCAAAACTGTCTATCTTCACTATCAGCACTATGCAGCATATGCTGCTCATACTGGAGTCATGCCATGGAGGCTGGCAGCATACAGGATGGCCTTGTTACAAAGGACCGCCAAAAGAGCAACCGTACTGGACCAGAAACAAAGGCCAAGAGAGACTGGGACAAAGGTTTCGAGGTACTGAGAGGGTGCTACTTCGTCGTCGTCGTCGTCGTCTTCGTCGTTGTCGTCTTCGGGCCCTCGAAGTCTCTTCGACCGATGTGACGCCGCCGTTCCCCCCCCCCTACGCCTCCTTTGGCCCTCTGATCGACCACCTCCCTCTCAAAGAGACCCTGGCAACCGATAACAATCCCCCAAACTCGTGGGGTCTCGTTCCCCAGGTCCCTTTCCAATATTATTTCGATCCTTTTTTCATTATTTCACACAGGCACACATATACGTAATACACACATATACAATTACACGTATGTACACGCTCACACACAGTTGATATCTCACCAGATTTTTTTACTATTAGGAAAAAGAAGTGACATGGATCAGCGATATGATTGAGAAACTAGATTCATTCAACTATTGATGAAAAAAAATATTATATATATATATATATATATATATATATATATAATTTCATTTCCCTTATTAAATACAGCATTAAACTGTCCAGCAAGTCCCGTAATCCCGTTGTATAAGGGTTTGTTCCTGTTAACTTTGGACCATTTCCCTCTGCATAAAAAAATTCTTTTCTCCTCTTCCTCCTCCTCTTCTTCCTTGAGGAAGAGGCTGGTCGAGCAGTTGCTCCTCCTCCTCAACCTTTTAACCTCGAACAACTAACATTCATGTCTAAGGACGTTCAACTCCGCCGTCACCGTCGTCGTCTTTTTCGATGCTCCTGGTCCTTCGCCTGCCTCCCCCCACCCCACGGTCCCCCTCGACCTAATTCGCAGAGGCTCCGACCGAATGTGACGCCACAGTAAAAAATAAATAAATAAATAAATAAATAAATAAAAAAGACAAGACAAGAAACTTGCCTCTCGAAAGTAGCCTCGTTTCATATTTTGCGAATTTTTGACCAAACCTAACCTACCTTATCACTAACTTGTTTTAATTTTGCAAGTATACAGACTTCAGTCCATAAAGTCAAGTTGCCAGGCTTGAAAGAGACACAATATAAAATCATACTAAAACAAGTATACACACTTTAAAAAATAACAATAATAAAATAAAAGAACAAATAAAAATATACACACAAAAAATAAAGAAAAAATAAAATAAGATGAAAATCTGAAAAACATCAATAATAAAATAAAAGAATAAACAACAATAAACACAAAAAATAAATAAAATAAAACAAATAAGATGAAAATCTGAAAAATAACAATAATAAAATAAAAGAATAAACAAAAAAAAAAAAACGCAAAAAATAAATAAACAAATAAAAATAAATAATAAATAAATAAATAAATAAGATGAAAATCTGAGGTGCCTACCGACGGCACAACCCTTGACGGGTGGCGGACCTACTTCTACCACCATCAACCACTACCGCCAGCACCTTTGAAGGACGACTCTCTCGACCACCGCGCCATAGTCATCCTCGTCCTGGAGTGGCACTCGCGTCTCCCTTCCCGAGATGGAGTGCCACTCGGCGAACAACCCTATTATAGGTGACACGCATATCATCCCGGGACCAACATCCTTATTTATTTATTTATTTATCTCTTTTTATCTATTTATTTTTTGTCTCCGGGAAGATGTAAACACAAATCGAGGAATAACGAAATATTACACACATGCATACGTATATATATATATATATATATATATATATATATATATATATATATATATATATACATATATATATATATATACATACATATATAAAATATCAAAGTTTATCAAAAGTGATCTAAAACTTGACTGCAACAAACCAGGCACTTGGCCTACACCCTGGCTGGGTGGCACTCTACTTTGTGACGTTGAAGAGTGCCATCAGAAGGAACTCCCCCTGTCATTGGTAACACGCATTGGTAACAGAGTCCCTTCAGATTCCTTCACTTCCAACGCCATTATAGGTTCTCAGTCCAACTTCAGTTCATTAAAATGCACGTGATCTCTCTCTTTGCCTCTCTCTCTCTCTTTCTCTGTCACACACACACACACACACACACACACACACACACACACACATACTTTCTCAAGCAGGCATACACACACAATCATACACACGCACAATCACACACACACACACACACACACACACACACACACACAATGCACGCACACACACACACACACTAATGCATATTTAAACACACATGCCCCTACACACAGACATACACAATGCAATTTTAAACAAACTATTTTTAATGCATAATCTCATTTTCCACAGTATAACCACACAATTCCCAACATGAACACAATTCTATGTAATGTAATAAAAATTTTACACATTATAATCGCGAGCCCATACATGCGCACAAATACAATAACTCCCTCAATACTTCCCCCTTCTCCTCTCCCTCTTCCCCCCTCCCCTTCACCTGCTATTTATCACAACCCTTCCTCACCTCCTCCTCACTCCTCATTCACCTCCCCAACTTCCTCCCTCCTCCTCTTCCTCTCATCGCAGCTTTTCATTAGCTCTCTCTCTCTCTCTCTCTCTCTCTCTCTCTCTCTCTCTCTCTCTCTCTCTCAAAAAAAAAAAAAAAAAAAAAAAAAATTATATATATATTTATATATATATTATATATATATATATATATATATATATATATATATATATATATATATATATATAACAATAATAATAATGCCAACAGAGTCGACATCCATAAGGATTAATTGAGTTTACCTTATCTGCCGTCAGGCGATTTTATTTATCTCCAAACATCTTCAACATTGATACTATATCGTGGGTAGTGTTCTTTAAATTATATTCTAATGAAATTAAAATTTAAGCAAATTATTTTGTGATGTATTCTAATCGTGGTGTAAATAAATAAATAAATAATGGTAATAATGTTAAACAGCATTAACAATGATAACAATAATAACAATGAAGAAAAAACTAAAACTTAAAAATAAACTAAATAAACAAATAAAAACATCAATGAAATAGCACAACAGCCTAAACAATATTCTTTCGACTTTACCTTCAACTTTGTCGCTAAAAGTAATTTGTGAGACATTTTCGCTTTGCAGAGAAATGGTAATCCGATTCCGAAAACAATAGCCCGGCCATCCCCCAATACAAAAGAAATTTTCGGCGAGAAGATGAGAGAGAGAGAGAGAGAGAGAGAGAGAGAGAGAGAGAGAGAGAGAGAGAGAGAGAGAGAGAGAGAGAGAGAGAGAGAGAGAGAGAGAGAGAGATGGGGAGAGGAGAGAGAGAGATGGGGAGAGAAGAATAGAGAGATGGGGAGAGAAGAATAGAGAGTGGGAGAGGGAAAGAGGGAGAGGGAGAGAAAGAGAGAGAGGAAGGAAGAGGGAGAGAATGAGAGAAATAGAGAATAGGAGAGAGGGAGAGAGACAGAGAGAGAGGAAGGGGGAGAAAATGAGAGGGGAGAGAGGGAGAATATGAGGGAGAGGAAGAGGGAGACAAGATGAGGGACATAGAGAAGGAGAGAGAGAGAGAGAGAGAGATAGAGAGGAAGAGGGAGAGAATGAGAGGGGAGAGAGGTAGAGAATGAGAGGGAGAGGGAAAGAGACAAATCAGAACTTGACCAATCCTAATTCCAATAAGCCCATTCTCCCCCCCATTCTCTTTCTCTGACACACACACACACACACACAACTTGCCAACTCCAACATCCTCCACTCGCTTGGCCCTCCACTCATTTGTTTCTTAAGCCGTCACCTCCTCCTCCTCCTCCTCTTCCTCCCCTCCTCCTCTCTCACCGACGCCCGACTCCTCTTCCTACTCCACCACCTCCTCCTCCTTCTGCTAATTCTTCACTCCTTTTCTCCTCTCCCCACCGATACTCGACACTTATTAAACTTTCCTCTTCTTTCTTCCTCCTCCTCCTCCTCCTCCCCCTCCTCCACTCCCACCAGCTATTCCCTTTCAGCTCCCATCTGCCAGTCCTGAGGTCCACGTGTTCCCCCGGGACTCGTCCCTCAACTTTCGTTCCCCTTATTAATTACTGTTTGGTTTCTGTCTCTGTGTCCTTGTTTTTTATTTTCCTTGTTTACCTGTTCATGTCTATGTTGACCTATTTACTACTTCCTTAACTACAATTTGTTTATTCACTGCTACATATAACATATGTATACATACTATACAATTAAAATGCAACGAAATAATATAATGCAAATAAAATTCAAATAATATAAATAAACAACAAATAAAACGAGGGCCTTCGAGCTCATCTTTTACCTTCACAAAGGAATCTCTCCGCTTCCTCCTTTCGGCCTTAGTCTCGTCCTTCGAGTCATTACGTACCTCTCCTTTCCCTCCCTCGTCCTCGACCTCCGTCTGTAGACTCTCTACGTTCCTCCTCTAGCCTTACCACTCCACGCCCTTCCCACGAACTCACTGTCCTCCTCGAGTACCTGCACGCCAATCACCAGGTCTTCTTCTTCAGAAGAAGAACGTCCCGAGTCTTGACCCAGTGAAGTCTTCCGAGGTCCTCTTCAGAAGACTCTCCCACTGCCCCGGCCCTTGCTTCCCCAAGATCCTTAAGGCAACTACTACCCTTCTCCCTCGTACTGGAAGAGGTTACCCGTTGTTCCAGGCTCGCTGTTCAGGTCTTCGGCCCTGAAAACGACCCTAACCATCCTCTGATCACAAACTTCGTCATGTCTCATCACGTTCCATTCCAAATTTACTTGTGTCTCGGTGTGCCGTTCCTTCTCTCCTTCGAACGACGGTCTCTTCCAATGTCCACCCAATGGTAATCAATTTTAGGTAAGGGGCATGTGTGTATGTGATTCACCATGATGATTCACCATGTTTTTGGATCACGTGTTGGACTCTTGATCGATAGCCATTTCCCTCCAGGAAGAGAGCTCAGAGCTCATATAGGAACGATCTATGGGTAATGCTGTGTATGTGTGTGTGTGTGTGTGTGTGTGTGTGTGTGTGTGTGTGTGTGTGTGTGTGTGTCGTAGACTACGACGACAAGGATGCAGCACCAGGTGGAGGAGCAGGAGGAGGAGGAGGAGGAGGGAGGAGGAGGAGGAGGAGCAGGAGGAGGAGGGGGAGGGGAGGAGGAGGAGGAGGGGAGGAGGAGGCTGAGGAGGAGGAGGTGGTGTTGCGGTCGGCCTTCTCCCTGGCCCTTGGCCCTTGGCGTGCTCAGTAATTCTAATGAAGCTCCCCACACTTGGGGCGCACCCCCTCCGCCCTCGGGCCGCTTACGTGAATACCTTCAGGCCACATCTACACCTGCGAGGCACTGGGCCGTGTACATTTTAGGCGATAGTGTCACTGTACGGGGACTTGGCGTACCTCGTACAGGGACTACGGTGAAGTGCATGCTATTATCATGTGTACACGAACTTATTTACACTTGTGTGATACTTTTGATTTTGGCTTGTACCTAACAACATAAGATTTTACTTGGCTAGGAAATCTCGAAGAAAGTCGAGGACGACCTGTGGTGTCCGCCCGTGGGAATTCCGCGAACATGACCAGTTGAGTGACATCGTACGTTTGGCAACGTTTAAGGCAAATTGCTATGGTTGACATTTATTTGATTTTTTTTTTTTAAACAAACTGAAGCTATAATAGGTCTTTGTAAGCGGGTATCTCAAGATTGTTAATCTGTTTCTATGTTCGGTACCTTGAACTAGATTACGGGACCCCACGAGCGTAGCTCTTATCCTATATAATTCACTTAGGTATATACAACTACGCAACACATGTGCGCAAGCACAAGCACACACACACACACACAAAATATACATTCAACATGTAATTTAGCATCATGGATGAGTAATTCGTACATGTAACGAAATTACACATCTATTTCGCGATTTAATTACGTATGGTTAAATAATTGCCAAAATCCATTACAAGCTGCACACCGCAGTAACGAGATCATATTAATGAGAAATGAAAACAAGGCTCCAACCGCCCCTCCCCCTCCCCCCACGTGTCACTGGTCCTAGTTTCCGGAAGCACCACACCGGAATCTGCCCGGACAAACAAACATTTCATGCTCCTCTACCTCCCCTATACGCATTAGCCCCACCCCCATAGGCCAATTCGCTCCGCCCCTTACGCTCAGAAGCTCCGCCTCCTTACGCTCATATGCTCCGCCCCCTTACGCTATGCTCCGCCCCTTTACGCTCATTAGCTCCGCCCCCTTACACTTATTGGCTCCGCCACTTACGCTCACTTAGCTCCGCCCCCTCCATTAGCCCCTCCCTCCAGTACACATTGGCGTCCACGAGGAGGAAAAAGGCGTAGCTTACGGTATGACGTCATATCGCCCGGTGAGGCTACAACATTCCATGACCTTTGCCCTTCCATAGCTGGAACTTCCATACGCCCTCCCCCACTCCCTCGCCTCGACTCCCATAGTTCTCTGCTCTTGTGGGGACTAACGCATCTTCCACCTTTACTCCCTCCCTTCAGCGGCGACTCCCATGGGATGAGCCAACGTCCATCATCTCTCTTCACACACACACACGCCTACACCTTATACCAATCTCAACCCTTTCCACACTCATACTTCATAAATTATATTTTACCTGTCATACCATACCTGCCAGTTCCCAGGACTGTCTATACCAATACCACACCGGCCATTATACCCCATACATCAACAATCCAGTACTAAACGCTCCTCCCATACCATCTCTTAATAATACCATATCAACTTCTATACCTCCTCATAACTGTTCTATAACCACCTACCCCATTCATCTCCCCACTAGATCTACATACCAAGACGCTACCACAAACTTTCGTTCTCTTCATACCAACAGGAAAATCTCCTCATACCAATCCCAAATTCCCACCTCCCACTACTCTCTCACCAACGCCACAACTCCTCCTCCCAATAATACACGCATAATTCGTTCTCATACCAATACACTACCAAACTCCCACCCTATAAGATACCAATCCCACGCCTATACACGCCCTTCCCCACACCCACATTCCCACGGCCTCTTCAACCTCAAGCTCCATTTTCCACCTTAAGGCCTACCATCGCCACTCTAAACCCGTCCATTACAATTATCACCCTCCTCCTCCTCCTCCCCCCTCCCCCACTCCCATCCCAATAGTTCCCTCTCCCCCTCCACATCTCTCCCTCCCAACTACCAATACATTCCTTTTTTCTCCCAAATCCTTCCTTTCCCAATATAACCCAGACTTCTTCACCCTCTTCTCCCCTCCTCCTCCCTATCAAGACCACCTCCCCAACCCCCACCCTGTTTCCCTGGAACACCAAACTATCCTTAATACTATCACCGTCCCTAATCAACGCGTAAGGAATAACAGAAAGTGTGTGTGTGTGTGTGTGTGTGTGTATTCACCTCGGATCTGCTGCAGCCTCTGTTCGAGACAGCCAGACACCACCCTACGGCAGTGAGCTCAGAGCTCATTATTTGCCGATCTCTGGGTAGGTCTGAGACCACTCACACACCACACACCGGGACAGCAAGGTCACAACTTCTTGACTAACATCCCGTACCTACTCACTGCTAGGTGAACAGGGGCTACACGTGATAGGAGACAAACCCAACTAATCTCCGCCCGGACGGGGAATCGAACCCCGGTTCTCCGGCTTGTGAGGCCAGTGCCTTACCAATCCGCCACCGAGCCGTGTGTGTGTGTGTGTGTGAACTTCACCATGGTCTTGGATCACGTGTTGGACTCGTCAACGACAGCTATTTCCCTCCCGTATAAGAGCTCAGATCTCATATATGACCGATCTATGGGTAATGCTGTGACCTTACACGCACACACAACCCCGAGCTCCCCGCCCACGAGTTGGAGTAACGACTCGTAGTGCAGCGATAATGAAATTATTTCAGCCCTGGGCGGGATTCGAACTCGGACCGCCGTAATGGCGGCCGGGAACTCTACTAACTGCGCCATCGAATCGTGTGTGTGTGTGTGTGTGTGTGTGTGTGTGTGTGTGTGTGTGTGTGTGTGTGTGCGCGCGCGCGTCGCTGATGAATAAGACCACACGACATTTGACCCTTTTAACCCTTTCGTTGACCTATAACGACTGTAGATCCTGACGTCATCTGCCGCCAGGCGATTTCATTCACTTCTTGAGAGGCACATGGTCCAGGTGCGCATGGATTTAAGGTCGCTCGCTCTCTCTCTCTCTCTCTCTCTCTCTCTCTCTCTCTCGGGGACAACTTCAGTATGCACTTGTTCACACGTTTGATCAACTCCTTCCGTACAGGATGGTACTTTTAATTTTATATTATTTGCCGCCAGACGATTTTTATCAATATCCGCGACACCATCTGGGTGGCAATACCTTCCTAAATAAATAAATAAATAAAATGCAAACACAGACAAAATAAAATGAAAAATAACATCACAATAAAAATAAACAGGTAAACAAATAAATGGATACAATGAAAAGGAGGACACGTCTTTTATTTTGCCTCATTTAGGGCAAATGGATGTGTCGCATTAAGTTCCATCAATCGAGAAAAAAAAGATGGACCGTCTTTTATGTGTGTCTATTAGTAAACTCACAACGGTGAGAGAGAGAGAGAGAGAGAGAGAGAGAGAGAGAGAATTTTGCTGCCTTTAATTATCTTACTTTCATGCAAAGAAAAGATATATTTCCCTTACGCATTATTTTGAATATATATTATATATATATATATAATATATATACATATATATACATATATATATATACATATATATACATATATATTTCATATATCATATATATATGGATAGCATTATTTCCTTTTCCAAACGCGTGCGCGCGCGCGCACACACGCACACACACACACACTACTAATTTTTCCCCGATTTTCTATTTTTGAATCACCCTGTACTACAAACGCTGGATCAAAAGCAACATAATGCGCCTTAATGTTTTTCTAAACAATATGCAAACCCGTAGGAAATTATTTGTACCATAAAAACATTACCATAGAATATTATGACGGAAGTTCCCTTTCATAACGCGATCATATTTTTCCCTTTTATCTCGTCTGTCTATCAAAGGATAGGTAAATATGCTCATACTAAACACTTTAAAGGTAAGTACACACGAATACGCACGCACGCACGCACACACACACACACACACACACTGCATCTTGAATGAGCGTCCATAAAGAAACTCAACGCACGCGCATACACACGTCCACACGAGTATACTTACACAATCACAAACATACACAGCATATACCCAAACGCGAGTGTTTGCTGAAGTATGTGTACACACACACACACACGACTCGATGGTGCGGTTGGTAGAGCTCCCGGCCGCCACTACGGTGGTCCGGGTTCGAATCACGCCCAGGGCTGAAATAACTTCAGTATCGCTGCGCTACGAGTCGTTACTCCAATTCTCGTGGGCGGGGAGTTGGGTTGTGTGTGTGCGAGTAAGGTCACAGCATCACCCATAGATCGGTCATATACGAGCTCTGAGCTCTCTTCCGGGAGGGAAAACAGCTGTCGTTGACGAGTCCAACACGTGATCCAAGACCATGGTGAATCACACACAAACACACAATTTAGTGAACCAATAAACTGTTTAAAAATAAATAAATAATAATAATAATAAATAATAATTGTGAAAATAACAAAAATAATAATAATAAATAAAAATAAATAAATCGACAATTTGTGCTGCTGCTGCTCTTGGGGGTTATTGCAGGGGAGGGGGGAGGGGGGGAGGGGGTCGACGCACCCCCGGATGATTTGTAGTGAAGGCGCGATGAAATCAATACGCGAGGACGAGGAGATGCGCTCCCAGAGAGAGCAGAGATAGAGAGAGCAGTGAGGAAGAGAGCAAAGAGAGCAGAGAGGTCGCCCGCCCGTACAGGATGAGGGTACGGGAGGGAGGG
>NC_134787.1:51764808-51804808 GCF_046742065.1 Oratosquilla oratoria
GGGAAAGAAGGAGAAAAGGGGATAGGCTAAGAGGGAAGGGGGAACAGGGAGAGAGAGTATGTAGGCAGGAGTGGGTATGGACAAAGAGAGGAGGGGAGGAATGGTAGGAAGATATGAAGAGGGCAAGAAGGGAAAGAGGGAAAAGGAAAGGAAGTGGTAAGATGGACTTTGGAACAGATAGAGAGTGGATGGAGGCAGATGGGTGGAAGACGAGTAGAGTGGGAAGAAAAGTGAAAGGGGAAGAGGAGTGGATGGACAGAGAGAGGACGGGAAGAATAGGAGAAAGGGAACAATGTGATAAGAAAGCAAGGGGAAAGAGGGAGAAAGTAAAATTCTGAAGGGAATGGGGGAAGAGGTAAAATAGATTACATCACAAAGCATGTGAGAAATACGCCAAATGTGTAACGGAATAGAGCGACATGTTACAAAAGCATTAAGAGTATTAAGAGCATTTAGAGAGAGAGAGAGAGAGAGAGAGAGAGAGAGAGAGAGAGAGAGAGAGAGAGAGAGAGAGAGAGAGAGAGAGAGAGAGAGAGAGAGAGAGAGAGAGAGAGAGACAAAAAACCGGCGAGAGTAAGAGGGACAGAAATAGAACGAGCAGAAAGATGAACAAGAAAAAGAAAATAATTGAAGAGAGTGGAGGGAGAGGGAGGGGGAGGAGAGGGGAAACAGGAGGAGGAGGGGAGAGAAGCTGGGAAAAAGCTGCAAAAGAGAAGATACAAAGAATTGGACGCACGAAGGAAACAGGAGAGTATGCGACAAATATGGGAGAAAACGAGGATCTGTACACGAGAGAGAGAGAGAGAGAAGAGAGCGACAGAAAGGGAGAGATAGAGAGAGAGAGGGAGAGAGATAGTGAAATCGGGGTCAGACTGAAAACAACCAACCCGTCACTGGCACATGGAATGGGGGGCTCGGGGTAGGGTGGGGAGGAGACCATTTGCATCCACAGACAGAAACACATCTCCAACTGCAGGTGGTCGACCCTTCCCGCGGGGCTGCAGCCTCTGCTCCCAGCCACCAAGCCCCAGCCCCCCCAAGGCCAATCCAGCCTCCCCACCTCCCTCTCCATCTCCGGAAGATAGGACTATCCAGCTTTCCAGGGACACCTGGAACTTGGTAGTGCTTCCTCAGTAAAGTTTGTGTGCCACGTCAAAGGATACAAGACGCATTCACGCGTGTACGCGCGCGGACACACACATACACACGTATGTATGTATATATACATATATGTATATATATATATATACATATATATATATTATATATATATATATATATAAAACCAAAATTTAACGCTGGAAGCACACAGACGGGAGCTAACGGGCGTACCCCTTATTCTGTATACATCACAAACAAGTAAACTCCCCCAAAAATATACATCAAGACCATGCATGTATTACCCAACACACACACACACACACACACACACACACACACACACACACACACACAAACGTCAGGGCCAAGCGTCCTTCTTGGGCCCACCTGGTCCGTCTCACAGCGGCAGCGGCAGCAGCTTCCACAGTCCGCTACACTCTGGGGCGTGTCCGTCCAGCCCAAGTCGCTCTCTCCCTCACATGTGACATGCTGGACGGAGCGCCGGTGCACCGGGGCAGAATCGAATTACTTTCCAGGAGGCCTTTCATCCAGACTTGTCACAGGCGGAACACCTGTGTGGACGCTTCCTGTGAGGGCCAGGAAATGAAGTGTCTCTATGTGAGTATGTGAGTGTGAGTGTGTGTGTGTGTGTGTGTGTGTGTGTGTGTGTGTGTGTGTGTGTGTGTGTGGGTGTGTGTGTGTATGTGTGTGTGTGTATGTGGGTGTGTATGTGGGTGTATGTGTGTATGTGTATGTGTATATATATATATATATATATATACAGTGCTAGACAAGGATTTACGAATGGTTAGCGAGAATAAGTGATGAGGAGTGTTGAGGACTGTTTTTGCTGAAATGCACAATTTTATATAAAAAAATTAGCATATGGTTGCATTATTTGACCTATTTTCTTTAAAATATGTGATTTCCATGTAATTTGATCAAAGAGAAGTTACGTTTTTATCCTCTGCAAAATTACCGACCACAGCTACGATTCGTCCGGCCCGCCATCTATGGTCACTGGTGGCAGTTTGGTTGAGGTCAGCAATTAGTGAGTCGGACGGTATGTGGTTGGTATATTTGTAGAGGATAAAAACGTAACTTCTCTTTGACCAAATTACATGGAAATCACACATTTTAAAGAAAATAGGTCAAATAATGCAACCATATGCTAATTTATATAAAAGTGTGCATTTCAGCAAAAACAGTCCTCAACACTCATCACTCATTCTCGCTAACCGTTCGTACGTCCTTGTCGAGCACTGTATATATATATATATATATATATATATGTGTGTGTGTGTGTGTGTGTGTGTGTGTGTGTGTGTGTGTGTGTGTGTCCGTCTGTGTATGTGTGTATTTACTTAGATGTATTTACCTAGTTCTATTTTACGGAAAGGGGAGCTATGCTCGTGGTGTCCCGTCTTTGCATCTCGCCATGTCTAATTTGTCCTTAAAAACGAGTATTGTTTTTGCACACACTGTTGTTTCGTCAAGTGTGTGTGTGTGTGTGTGTGTGTGTGTGTGTGTGTGTGTGTGTGTGTGTGTGTGTGTGCATGTGTGTGTGTGTGTAATACGCAGATCCCTCTACCTGCCCTTGAACTCTCTAATACCCTTTTACGATTTTATTAGATTTATTCATCCTGCCGGCAGATGATTTCATTCGGCTATGAGGGCGTTCACCTCCGCTATTCATCCCCTCAGAAACTCTTTAACACTTTTAGCTGCTTTTGACGGTTTCTGTCCTTGTTCTAGCTGTCGCCAGACGATTTTATTTAATTGATGGAATCACCTTTCCTTAACGAGTTGACCTCCTCCATCGTTCCTTCTCTCCCTCATTTGGAAATCTTCACCATTCACGTCCTCCTCCTCCTCCTCTGCTCCCTCACCTCGCCAACACTGCCTCCTATCCGTCATCCTGGCACCAACAACGACACCATTCTCTCCCTCCTCACCACCACCATTCCTCCAACAAATGAACAGACGTGGATTAGGTTCTTCTCCCCCACCATCACCACCGCCACCACTAACATCAACACCAGATTATCTTCATCGCCTTCATGATCACCACCACCCGTGACGTCACCAGTCATATCATTTCATTTATCATCAACTGAAGCTATCATTCTCATCACTTATTCAAACGAAGCTTTCCAGCTTCCGACCAAATCATTTATGCAAACACGAATGTCGACGTTAATTTTTTTTTTTTTTTTTCTCTCCGAAGGCGCGGCTGAGAGCCAAATTCCCAACTGTAGTGACCGTAGTGGAGATGGCGACCGCAATTTAAGTTCCCAACTGTAGTAGAGATGACCTTACGCTCACCAACTTCCCAATTGTAGTGGAGATGGCGAACGCAACTTAAATTCCCAACAGTAGTAGAGATGGCGACCTTGCGCACAAGAACGAACTTCCCAACTGTAGTAGAGATGACGACCGCAACTGAACTTCAACTGTAAGAGATGGCGAGACCGTAACTGAACTTTCCAACTGTAGTAAAGATGACGAAACCGCAAATGAACTTCCCAACTGTAGTGAGGATGACGACCGCAACTGAACTTCCCAACTGCAGTGGAGATGGCGACCGCAAATGAACTTCCCAACTGTAGTGGAGATGACGACCTTCCGCAACTAAACTTCCCAACTGCAGTGGTGATGGCGACCTACCGCACTCGAATTTCCCAACTGTACGTGAAATAGCGACCTTCCACAGATATATAATTAATTACCGCATCCCAAAACTGGCTAGAAAGCTCAAGTTAAAAACGTATCCACTCAATTCCTCTCGGAATTTTAATCAATGTTCACATTTTAACCTAACCTTAAGTAACCTTTGTACAATTTAAACCCACTATCGTAGAAATAATATCAGAAGTACAGGAAATCCGTATATTTTGACTGCTATCTGTAATCCTCTTCAGCATAGTAGTCGAAATATACGGAGCTCCTGTACTTCTCATTTTATTTCTCCGATTGTGGGTTTAGAGTGTACATTTACAAATGTGTTATGACATTACAATTTCCTTAAGTAATCTTATTTAATCGAAATAATGAGTTATATTTATGCGTTACTTCAAAACTTATCTGTTACTCGAGTTTGGAAAAATACCCGCGCCATTCTCCGCAAGATTTAATCTTTAAGAGTTAAACTCGAACCTAACTGTCGCAATCCCTGCTACAGTTATGAAACTGATGTTCGGGAAAGCGCCACAAGAGCCATCTAGATGCAAAATAAACAATTAAATACAAAAACAAGCAAAATATATAGCGACGGAATACATTCACATGGGAGAGCTCTGCAAGAAGGAAGAAGAGGAAGAAACGGGAGGAAGAAGAGGAAGAAATAGAAGAGGGAAGAAGAGGACGAAGGAAAAAGAGGAAGAAGGAAGATGAAGAAGGAAGAAGAGGCAGAAGGGAGAGGAGGAAGAAACAGAAGTAGGAAGAAGAGGATGAAGGAAGAAACAGAAGAAGGAAGAAGAGGAAGAAACAGAAGGAAGAAATACAAGAAAAAGAAGGCGAAGGAAAAAAGAGGAAGAAGGAAGACTGAAGAAAGAAGAAGCACGAAAAAAAAAAAAAAAAAAAAAAAATCAAGCATCCCTCTCTTTACGGAGCGGTTCTCTGCGTGCCCTGTGTCAGCGCTCTTTCCCTCGACAGCAAAGATGACGTCACTCACGACCCTTCCCTCCCACGGAGCGACACTCGCTGGGATCCTCCGTCTGCCGCCAGGCGATTTTATTCAGGGCCACAGTTATCCAAGCTCAGCATCTGCCTTAAAGACGCAGGACAACGGACCCCCACCTCGGATAATGATCACCAACTTCAGGTCTCCTCCTCTTCTGAAAATGACAACCGCATCACCTCACATCTCCATCCCCGTAGAGTGCGTATTACGTGCCGCCAGTCAATTTTATCTATTTTATCTAATCAATTAATTTTTGTCATTATTAATCTATTATTATCATTACTATTATTATTATTATTATTTTATTTTTTATTGTTATTTTTTTTTATGTTACTGTTGCCACACGATGATGTCATTCTGTCGGGGGGGCATTCCCCACTCCCGCCTCCAGGTTCCCGACGCCGATGGAAACGAGTTTTAAGAGCTGCACGAAGTTGCGCACGAAAAGCCCCGCCGCACCTGCCGCGCCCGGGACAAGTTCCCAGGAGCCCGCACGTCCCATCCCCCCCCCCCCGCTGCGCCCAGAATAAAACCGGGCGGGTTGAGTGGAAGAGAAGGCGGGAAGAGAAGGAGGGAAGGAAGGATGGAAGGCGAGAAGGAAGGAGGGAAGGAAGGATGGAAGGCGGGAAGTAAGGATGGAAGGCGGGAAGAAAGGAAGGGGGTAGGAGGAAGTAAGGATGGAAGGAGGGAATGAAGGAAGGAAGGCGAGAAGGAGGAAGTAAGGATGAAAGGCAGGGAGGAAGGAAGGCAGGAAGGAGGGAAAGCAGGAAGGAGGGAAGTAAGGATGGAATGCGGGAAGCAAGGAAGGAGGGAAGGAAGGTCGGTGGGAAGGAGGAAGTAAGGATAGGAGGGAAGGAAGGATGGAAGGCGGGAAGGAGGAAGTAAGGATGGAAGGAGGGAAGGCAGGAAAGAGGGAAGTGAGGAAGGAAGGTGGGAAGGAGGAAGTGAGGATGGAAGGAGGAAGTAAGGAGGGAAGGTAGGATGGAAGAAGGAGGAAGTAAGGAGGGAAGGAGGGAAAGGAGGAAGGAAGGAGGGAAGGGAGGAGGGATGGAAAACAGATAGGAATGATGGAAGGCAGAAAGGAGAGAAGGCAGGATGGAGGGAAGGCAGGATGGAGGAAGGAGGAAGGCAAGTGGAAGGCAGGATAAATAGAAATAAGGTAGAAAGAACGGAAGGAAGACAGGAAGGCTGGAGGGCAAGGAGAAAGGCAAGAACGAGGGAAGGACTGTAGGCAAGAAATAAAACAGAATAGGGTGAGGGAAGGACACGAATAGAATACAAGGAGGACAAGATGGATGGATGAATGGATGGATAGATGGATGGATGGATGGCAAGGAGGAGAGCGGGAGGAATACAAGATGGAAGTAAGGAAGACAGACAAGCAGGCAGGTCAATATTAAGCAACAAATAAATAAACAAAACAAATAAAACACATAAATAATCTTTATTTTAGGGGTTAGCTAAGCACAGCTTGAGTCAAAAGTTTAGAGGAAATCGATTATGTCACGAGGGCAGAGCGCCCCCCCCTTCCCCCGCCCGCGTTTCGCCACCGCCGCTCGGCTGACCCAAGCTGACCTCGTATCAGCCCCAGAGGCAGAGGCGGCGGCGTTGGCAAAGAGTCGCTCAGCCGTGGTGCAACCAAGGTTTCGCCACGAGGATGAAGACACGGGGAGGAGGAGGAGGAGGAGGAGGAGGAGGAGAAGGAAGACGAGGAGGAAGAGGAGGAGGAAGAGGAGGGGAGGAAGAGGAGGAGGAAGAGGAGGAGGAATACGAGGAAGAGAGAGAGAGAGAGAGAGAGAGAGAGAGAGAGAGAGAGAGAAGGGGGAAGGAGAGAGAGGGAAGGGGAGGGAGGGAAGGAGAGAGAGGGAAGGGGAGGGAGGGAAGGAGAGGGAGGGAGGGAGGGAGAGGGAGGGAGGGAGGGAAGGGGAGGGAGGGAAGGAAGGGGAAGGGGAGGGAGGGAAGGGGAGGGAGGGAAGGGGAGGGTGGGAAGGAGAGGGAGGGAAGGGGAGGGAGGGAAGGAAGGGGAAGGAGAGGGAGGGAAGAAGAGGGAGGTAAGGAGACAGAGGGACGGAAGGAGAGGGATGGAGGGAGAGGGAAATGGAGGGAGGGAGAGGGAAATGGAGGGAGGGAAAGAGAAGGAGGGACGGTGAAAGAAGGAAAGGATAGGAGGGAGAGAAAGAAAGAGGGAAGGAGAGGGAGGGAAGGAGAGGGAGGGACGGAGCGAGAAGGAAAGGAGAGGAGGGAGGGAGAGGGAGAGGAAGTGGGAGATGGAGGGAGAGGGAGGGGGGAGAGGAGGCAACCGTCTCCGCCTAATTCAATAAATGCCTTGACCCGATCACGCCCCCATTGTCCCAATCCCACATTGCGACGCCGGAGGGTCGCAGAGTACTCGAGACTGACACTCCCACGCCCCTCCCGATCAGGGGGGCATTTCCTCCTTGCCGCCGGGCTATTTTATTCTTTGGTGTGTGTGTGTGTGTGTGTGTGTGTGTGTGTGTGTGTGTGTGTGTGTGTGTGTGTGTGTGTGTGTGTGTGTGTGTGTGTGTGTGTGATTCACCACGGTCTTAGATCACGTGTTGGATTCGTGATCGACAGTTTCTACCCTCCCGAAAGAGAGCTCAGATGTCATATATGACCGATCTATAGGTAATGCTATGACCTTAGACGCACACACACACACACCCAACTACCCACCTACGAGTTGGAGTAACGACTCGCAGCGCAGCGATACTGAAATTATTTTAGCCCTGGGCGGGATTCGAACTCTATCGCTGTAGCAGCGGTTGCGAACGCTACCACTGCGCCGTCGGGTCGTGTGTGTGCGTGTGTATGCGCATACACACACACACACACACACACACACACACACACACACACAACAGTGTGTTCTGTTTTGGATATATTCGATGAAAACAGACAAGAAATTCGACACTAAATGCAGCCTCATTCGATTTAGCATGAAATTTGCATTAGATTGGATTACCCCAAACTAACCTCACTTATGTTTACCTAACTCGCTAAATCTTCCGAATCGACATACAACCTATACTAGCACGCATAAGTTGACAAACAAGTGTAAAAAAAAAAAAAAAAAAAAAAAAAAAAAAAAAAAAAAAAAAAAAACCCCCCAGTTTCTTTGGCCGGCCGCCGAAGAACTCGGCAATCTTAGATGCAATCAGCCGGGACCAACTCTGCAAACACGAGCAAACAAACAAACACACAACAAACACGCAATTGCTTTCGTCTAACGTCAATCACTACGGCAGACTGTTCAGAAGCCTCTTCTCAAATATTCCTCAATTATTATCACAAGTCTTCCTCCTCATTCTTCCTCTTCCTATTCACCCCTTCTCTTCCCCTCTTTCTCCTTCCTCTTCCCCTCTTCCCCCCTCTCTTCCCCTCCTCCTCCTTCCTCTTCCCCTCCTCCTCCTTCCTCTCCCCCCTCTCTTCCCCTCCTCCTCCTTCCTCTTCTCCCCTTTCTTCCCCTCCTCCTCCTTCCTCTTCCCCCTCTATTCTCCTCCTCCTTCCTCTATTTCCCCTCCTCCTACTCCTTCCTCTTCTCCTTTTTCTTTTCCCCTCCTCCTCCTCCTTCCTCTATTTCCCCTCCTCCTACTCCTTTCTCTATCTCCCTTTCCTCCTCTCTTCTCTATTTCTCCTCCTCCTCCCTCCTCTATCTCCCCTCCTCCTTCCTCTTCCCCTCCTTCTACCTCTATCTCCCCTCTGCCTCCTTCCTCTTCCTCTCCTCCTTCCTTTTCCCGCTTTTCTCTTCCCCTCCTCCTCCTTTTCCCCCCTCTCTCCCCCTCCTACTCCTTCCTCTTCCCCCCTCTCTTCCCCTCCTCCTCCATCCTCTTCCCGCCCTTCTTTTCCCCTCCTCCTCATTCTCCTTCCTCTATTTCCCCTTTTGGCTCTAATTCTCCTCATTCCTTTTCATTCCTCCAAAAATCCCCGATCTTCTTTTAACACCCCAAGTTCTCCTTAATCCCCAATTATCAGCATTATTTCATTTCTCCTCATTATTCCCTCTTTCCTCATTATTCCTCCGTTATTCCACAAATCCTTGTAACGATTCTTCTCGCACTCCTACCTTCCTCCCTTCTTCCATTAATTCTCATTCTTGCCTTCTTCTAAACTATTCTCATCTCCTAATTCTCTTTCTTCATCCCATTCTTCTTCTTCTTCTTGAACCCATTCCTCCTCTTCTTCCTCCTCCTCCTCCTCCGTTCTTCATCTGTGGTGACCCCTACAGGAGAGGTCAACGGGGCAGTTCGCCCCCCCTTGATGTTCCCCTGGGGCATCGAGCACCGGGTCCCATGGATCTCCACAGAGCACACGGAGGAGAGCCAAGGGGGGAGGAGGAAGAACAGGGGGATGGGATGCAATGAAGAGCTATTGGGAGGAGGAACGGAAAAGAGAGGAGAGTAAGGGAGAGGAGAATGAAGAGGAGAACAAGGAAGAGGAGAATTAAAGGAGAACTGAGAGAGAGGAGATGGAGATTGAGAAAGATGACAGAAGCAGGGTGAGAGAAGGAGCAAGTAAAATTGCGATTAAAAGAAACAAGCAAAAACAGAGGGGAGAGAGAGGAGAGAGAGAGGGGGGAAGGCAGAGAGAATGAGAGAGAGTATGAGAGAGTGAGAAAGAGAGAGAGAGAGAGAGAGAGAGAGAGAGAGAGAGAGAGAGAGAGAGAGAGAGAGAGAGAGAGAGAGAGAGAGAGAGAGAGAGAGAAAGAGAGAGGCAGAGAAACTGAGGACAGCAAGAGGTACTGTACACACAGACACAAAAGCCGAGGACAACAAAACCCCGACTGATGAAGACTAACGTCGAGGCCCAAGGTTGAGGGGCGTGTGACATCTACAATAGGTGGTCTTATTAGTCAGGGGCACGCGCGCGCGCGCACACACACACGGCTTGCTGGCGCGTTGGTAGCTATCGCAACCGCTGTCACAGCGGTCCGGGTTCGAATCCCACCCAGGGTTGAAATAATTTCAGTATCACTGCGCTGTGAGTCGTTACTCCAAGTCTCGTGGGCGGGGAGTTGGGGTGTGTGTGTGCGTGTAAGGTCACAGCATTACCCATAGATCGGTCATACGAGCTCTGAGCTCTCGTCCGGGAGGTTAATGGCTGTCGATCGCGAGTCCAACGCGTGATCAGAGAGCAGACTGCGAGGCAGTGGAGGGACTTGGTCACATAAGAACATAAGACTGAAGGAGGCTGCATGAGACCATAAGGCTTACACTAGGCAGTTATATGTCACCTCTTCAGGAACACTCCCAGCCCCACCCTCCAGAACTAAAATCGGGAAAATTAATTACTAACCACACATTGTACATTCAAACCAAGGTAATTTGAACACAGAGTGATAAAATAGGTTTTGGTAATTTATTCAGCGGTTTTTTTTTTTGTTTTGTTTTTTGTTTTTTCCCTAACAACCGGAAGGAGTGAGAGAACAAATTGTGCTTGGATCCACACTTCTAAACTTTTATAAGATATTTTTTTAAGACCTGTCTTCGTACAATCCAAATCACGGATATGGTTCTGTGCGACCTTATGACAGTCTCACCAAGTGTGTGTGTGTGTGTATGTTTTTTTTTACATTAACTACAATGGAAAACCACGGCAAAAGGGGGCCCCAATGTCTACACAGTGGTCTGACGCAAGAGGAAATAATATCAAAACAAAATTAATTCATACACAAACACATAATGGTAGGTCAACAATGACCCACATTAAGTATATAACAAATATGACAACATACTGCTCAGTTGTTTCGGCTGCCTCTGCTGGAAATCTATTCCAGTCACTGACAACTATGTCTATTTTCACTCGAGTGTAGGTACCTAGCCCCTTCGCCTCCCCCTCCCCCCTCTCTCGCACTCTTTCTCCTCTCCTCTCCTCTCTCCCTCTTCCTCCCCTCTCTCTACACAGTCCCCCTGCACCTCGCTCTCTTTTGCTCACCTTTTATATTACTATTTTTTATATATGCTGCTGTACATGTAAGTATTGTACACACACACACACACACACATCGTGGCGCATTCGTTAGAATTCCCAGCCGCCACCACGGCGGTCCGGGTTCGAATCCCGCCCAGGGGTGAAATAATTTCAGTATCGCTGAGCTGCAAGTCGTTACTCCAAGTCTCGTGGGCGGGGAGTTGGGGTGTGTGTGTGCGTGTAAGGTCACAGCATTACCCATAGATCGGTAATATATGAGCTCTTGAGCTCTCTTTCGGGAAGGAAATAGTTGTCGATCACGTGTCCAACACGTGGTCCAAGACCATGGTGAATCACACACACAAAATTACCCTTAGTGCTAGCACGAGCCCACACCTCAAGGTCAAATGATTGCTAGAAAATGGACAAAAATGATGAACGTAGCTAGCGAGCAGGCAGGCCGGAGAGCCAAATAAAATCCTTGCAACTCTGCCAGCAATTGCATAATCTTGGACATTTTCCGACCTTGACTTGAAAAATTATTTCACGAGCTTTTTGCCCCCACTCTCTCCCTCTCTCTCTCTCTGAAAAGCTTTGTGAGCAGACATGGTCAAAATCCTCTCATCAAAATGTGCTATCCACTCGAAAAGCATTATATCTATTGTTGCTTATTTTGTACATTTTCTGCATCGGCATTCGCTTCCTTGTGGAGTGGTTCTCCAATTTTGTCGGGTCACTGATGACCAGCCCAATAGAAAAATAATAAATAAAAAAATAACGAAAAAATAAAAAAAAAATAGATTCTCGCTTTTTTTTATGATGATACGAAAAGGGAAATTATATGGAATAATAGATAGCTAGTATGTTGGTTTAATATATTTTCTACATACATTTTCTTAATTAAATTAGAAATATATGTAGCAATAATGATACGAGAGGGGGAATTATATGGAATAATAGATAGCTAATATGTTGGATTATATTTTTACAAACATTTTCCCACTCATTTCCCAAGGAGAGTGCGACAGCTTGCACTGTCGTGAACCGACCACGGAACTGTTGTGTTAGCAACCCAAGACCAGTACACCAGCAATTCACCAAAATAAAACAAGTCAGTCGACTGTTGCACCTCCCAATGACAATAAAGATTTAATCTTCTTTCCGACGTGAACCGACCTATTCTTGTCTATACTTTGATCTCGAAAGTCTTTTAATTTCATTCTAAAGTATTATCACTGGTACTCGGCTTTGTTCACCGCCACAAAAGAGGTCAAGGGTCAAGGGTCTAAAGTAGGTCACATGGTCAATAATCCTACTTGAACTAATTAGTTTTGTGGCGCGTAATTACGAACGTGACCTGTGTTGACCTGGTCTGAAAAATGTCGAACCAGTATTCTGGCGACAACGTCAACCAGTTATTATTCCCATCAACTCTCATTTACGTCCAAGGTTCCTCCTCCACTGAATGAAATTGACTTCAATCTATTCACCTGAACGGGACGAAGGTTCATCAAAAGATTAAAAATCTTAGCAGGAATGGAATTGTTGGCACGAGAGAGAGAGAGAGAGAGAGAGAGAGAGAGAGAGAGAGAGAGAGAGAGAGAGAAACGATGAGGAACTGATTCAAGAGGATCACAGACTCCTAAACAAACCGTCCACCGACACTAATGAAGAAAACTTCTGCCAAAGTTCAAACGAGCTGAACAAGAACATCAACTCCCAATAGCTGGCATAACACAAGTCCATGCAAGGTCCCCTAAGCCGCCCCCCCCCCAGTGTCACTTGAAGTAGTTTGTTCTGGTTAGCATCAAACGGAGACACATTGGATGAATATCCTCCTGCTCCTCCTCTTCCTTTTCCTCGACAGGCAATCGTCCTGTCGAGCGGTGAGCACCGCTGACGTTCGAAAAGCTACGTCATCAGCTCATCCAATACCGCTCGTTCTTATCAGTGTTTCATCTATCCATCAATGCTATTTCTCTTTTTCTCGCGCCTTGAATTATTTTGAAAAGCCCTAAGTTCCTCTCGTGATTCTGTATCAAAACACTGTGTGTGTGTGTGTGTGTGTGTGTGTGTGTGTGTGTGTGTGTGTGTGTGTGTGTGTGTGTGCGTGCGTTTACAATAGTTCCATGTATAGCTTCTTGTACAAAAAGTAGTAATATGGAAGGGGATTAAAAGTGAGCGCAATGCAGGATAACTGCGTAAAAAGAGAGAAGTAAAAGAGAGGGAGGGAAGAACGAGAGAGAGAGAGAGAGAGAGAGAGAGAGAGAGAGAGAGAGAGAGAGAGAGAGAGAGAGAGAGAGAGAGAGAGAGAGAGAGAGAGAGGAGTGAGAGAGTGATGAGTGGTTACACTTCAGGTAAACACAAATTCCAAAACCATTATCTCTCATTAATCCTCATTTTTACCACAACATTTATTTTTCGAAAGCGTTCATGACGCGTGACAAATCACTGAACTAAGGAAAACAAAAAACAAAAATTCTTGATAAAATCATTCAGAACAGAAAACTAACCCGACCTTAAAAGTTAATTATTCATTAATTCTTGACATTTTTCTCAATGATTAGCCTGTACCGTACCTAAATCCCTGACCCCCTCCAAAGATGAAAATAAGTAAACAAATTGAAAATAAAATAATAACAAATAGAAAATGAAATAATAATAAATAATTATAATAATAATAAATAAATAAAATAGAAAATAGCTTAGTCGTCGCTGAACATAGATTTAGCTGCCTAGCGCCATCCGCCCACCAGGAGTCGACAAATGTCAAGCTACCGCACACCAACCTAGCCCTGACGTCATGCAAAAACACTTTCCACCCCAATTCCCGGACCCATCACACTTCATAAAACTCGTTCCTTCCAGATTAAAAAATATTTTCTTTTCCCCCCGTGACGTGCACGAGCCTATGCATAATAACAGTGGAGATATTTTGCATATTTTGACGTCATCATCACAGATTCCTCTTTGGGAAGCATTCATGGCTCTCTCGGAACATCCGTCACTTTCCCTTCTGTTTCAACCGGCAGGAGCTTCTTTAATCCTTTCCCTGAATTTTCCTAGGTACACTGGGGCACGCTTTGTTCCACATATATATTTACCTGAAAATAATAGTGTTATGATAGTTTATTACTTTATTACTGACTACCTGTCTATACTAAAACAAGATTAGAGGGTTCAGTTTAAAAGAGGGAGAGAGGGGAGAAGAAGAGAAGAAAGGAGAGAGGGAAAGAGAGAGAGAGAGAGAGAGAGAGAGAGAGAGAGAGAGAGAGAGAGAGAGAGAGAGAGAGAGGGAGGAAAGGGTAGGGAGGGAGGGAGGGGGAGAGACGGGGAAAAAATGGAGACTATAGCATTTATTGCAGAACATTACACCACCTAGCGCCATGCGATTTCAATCGTCTGAAGATGCCACCTAGGAGGGAGTGGGTGAGGCGGTGGTGGTGGGGGGTAAAGATCTCCTCACATTCCTCCGCTCAAGCGATTGTGTCGACAATAAACCTCACGTTACGGCAACATCTGGTTCATAACTGTTCCTGATTGGCTGCTGAACTCGAACCCTCAGTGCAACAGTCAATCAGGTGCAGCTGTGACAAAGATGTTGCCATAATGCGAGGTTTATTGGGGGGTTCAGTCGCTGGCAGCGCCGAGGAAATGCTCGACGAAGTGGGACTTGAAACATGTGTAGGAAATATGGACCATATTCCCTCCTGCTATAAGGTCGTTTTTTCCGTCATTATCAAATTTAGTGTCACCCATCTTTAGTTTACGAATACGGCTCTGACAAAAGCATTCTTAAACGAACATTTAACACCCTGGGAAACAGATACACAATGCACCGATTATCAACCTTATGCTCTGAGGGCATAAAGACTATATTTGTTTATTAGTGTTTAATTCTCTCCGTATAGTGTGGGACTTTTCTTTGAGTACATACATACATATATATATGAGGAAGGTGGAAGAGAAAGACACGGGTCTAGAGCCGGGTTTATTCCTGACCGGTTTCGCTTAGAGATTCTTCATCAATCCTCTGAAGAAGCTATAAGCGAAACCGGTCAGATATATATATATATATATACATATATATATATATACATATATATATATATACATATATATATATATACATATATATATATATATATATACATAATCGTACGTATTCCCTGTGTTAACAACCCTGAACAAGTTTAACATGACGCATTCTAGGTACACATATGGGGTTAATTAACATTAACACAAACGCACAAATTGAACCTTAATTATATCAACATACACAACAGAGGCATAAGGCACCAAACCAAATACACAAAACCGAACCTTAATTACATTGAAGTAACATGAGCGAAATGGGGCCAATTAACATAGATAAAAGAATAAACAAATACAATTAATTGACCCCTTGATGACATGGCTGTCATGAGAGCCAGGTACAACAGCATAATCCTCGGAAAAAAATTATATACATACATATATACATATATATATATATATATATATATATATATATATTCACACACACACACACACACACACAAATACATATGACCCCTTGATGACATAGATGTCATGAGAGGCAGGTACAGCAGCATAATCCCATGATTAAATATATATATATATATATATATATATATATATATATATATATATATATATATATATATATATATATATATCCTCCATCAATATGTCATCAACAGATGGCACCCATCGATTCTGCCCTCCAATAGAGCGCCAAGGTCTTACAACCATCTGACGCCCGTCAGAACAAAAGAGGAAGACAAAGGAGAAATTAGTAAATAGAAATTGACAAATTAATAAAAAAAAAACAAGGAAGTACTTACATAAGAAAACAGAATAAATGAATAAACAAATCAATAAAATTTATATCCCACTTCTCTACATGACCAGCCACAAGGGGTTTTGTGCGTGAGAGAGAGAGAGAGAGAGAGAGAGAGAGAGAGATAGAGAGAATGATAAAGACACAAAATAATTTTCATTGAAGCGTTACTCCAAGACAAAAATATAACCATATAAACAATGACACCTTCAAATGCTTTGTTCTGACCCAACGCAAGATTATTTCCTTCAATACCCCTGACCTTGAATGGGCTACAAAGACCATCTCGAATAACCCACCCCCCTTTTTTGAGTAATTACAGAGAGGAGTCCAAACTACCTCAAAGTAGTCTGTGAAATCTTCAAAAAGGCCGGCCAACTGTTCTCTGGGCCATTTGAGAGAAAACTACTTCAGATCCAGACAAAAGTCGCTCCCTTCCCCTTCCTTCCTCCCTCCCTCCCTCTCTTTTGAACAAAACCTCAGACGCCGCCGCCTCACCTACCGAGCATCGAGGCCGCGGCCTTGTCTGGTAGAAGAAGGCAGAGGAAGATTATAAGCCGGGGCGGACTTGCGGGGGCCCTTGGCTCATAACTACCGCGCCCCCGGCCCCTGATGGACGATCTTATTCACCCCTGTGGTGCCCCAGGTCTCGAAAGGGGTGGGCAGGAGTGGGTGGATGGGTGGTCGGTTGTGAGTTACCCACTTCAAAGAATTACAAAGGAGTAAGCCGACAGGAGACCTTTTGGTTCATACCTAGGTCGGATGCGAAAAGAAAATTATAATAATGATAAATAAATAAAAATTATAATAATTTAAATAATAATAAATAAAATAAATACATAAATAGGTAAAGTTAAATAATAAACAAACAGGTACATAGTAAATAATAATACACTGACAGATAACTAATAATAAATGATAATCAAGAAACAAACAATAACCATTTTCCTGTCATGCATCTGCCGCCTGGGTATTCTATTCATCTCCACAGTATCAGACCTTCATAAGAATGAAGGAGATTGCAAGAGACCATAAGGCCTACACTGGGCAGTTCCATCTCCATTAACACCTGTCATCCCCATCCATAAAGTTGTCTAACCTTTTCTTAAAACAACCGATAGTTTCAGAGTTCACTATATGGTTATTCTGTTCCATTCGTCAACCACTCTATCCTGTTAAACCAGTTCTTGCCTATTTCCTTCTTAAACCTAAATTTGTCCAATTTTAATCCATTACGGTTAGGGAAGGGACTATAGCACAAGTCGATTAATCCCTCCCGTTAATCCCTTAAGCACAGAAAAGGTTAACTCACATAATAACGATTATTCCTAATGTCAGCCCAATGTAGGCTTAATCCGGATTATTGCATAGCATCAATAATTTCTTCCTTCACGATCAAGATCTAATCCGCTTTGTAGCATAATAATGACAATTTCCTCATTCACGATTACGCCCTAATCCGCATTATTGCATAACATCATTCCTTCTGATATGATAAAGGCTTAACCCGCATTACCGCATAATCATATTAATCCCTTCTAACATGAACAAAATCTAATCAGCTTTATAAAAGCGGATTTTTTCTTTCGCGATCACGAATAATAATGGAAAAAAATCCCCTACTGTTCTCCTACTGCCGTATTAAGCCCCGACGCTGGAGCCATTTACGTTTAATCCCAACAGGGCTTATAATAATAACACTAAATTAACCTCCACCCAACCCTGAAAGCAATTAATGTTTAACTTCAGAGTGCTTCATAACTCGAGCTTAATCTCTGGTCGGCTACCTGTGGTGATCGTTGAACGCTTATTGTATCAGAATTGTCCAGCATCTTCTAGTCTTCAAATCACGAGATACAGGTTGAACATAAACGTAGATAGAAACAACTCTGGGATGGAATGGAGCCTTCATTCCGTAGGATGCGACCTGACTTGACCTTAGGTCATCTTTGTTGGTCTTCCTACGGGGAGGTCCATTGCTTCCCTCCTCCTAGCTGGGCTCTTCCATTGTATCCAAACGGAGTGAGACGGAACTTTTGCTCCTCACTCCCACGAGCTTTGTTGAAATTTCACGAAAATAAAATAAATAAATATATAAATGAATCAATGAATGAATAAAATAAAAATAAAATAAAATAAACAAATAAGATAAAAATTTAAAATAAATCAATAAATTGAATAAATAAAAATAAAATAAAATTTGATAAAAAAAAATTGCCCCCCCCACCCTCCACCTTACAGTGACCAACCAATCAAAGGACAGTGATCACTTTCATCATTTTGTTATGTCCAGTGAAAGATGATACTGTTGAGTTTGGATATCATGAGCCACTGAAACGCTTGTCTGCAAATGAGTCGCTTATATTTATCTACTTGCCTCTCTCTTTTTGCCATTAATCCACTCTAATCCTTGTTGACAATATCAACACTAATCTTCACATATTCATTCTCAGAATTCCTCACTTTGAGTTGAATAAAATCGCCTGACATTAGCCTGAATAAAGAATATGTGTGACGACACTTAATTCCTTCTTACCCTGAGTTCCCATAGTCTTTTATACGAAGAAAATCGCCAAAGACTATCTAGATTAAAACATCTACACTACAACCATTGGCAGGGTTTAGCATTATTTGACAAAATGGTAAAAACCCAAACCCAAGACCCCATCTCGTGCGGCATCGCTCCCTCTGCCGGAGAGCTCTCATAGTGGATACTGGGACACTCAACGGAAGCGGCACTAATTAGCTTGGATTCTTCATTTGAAGTTTGGACTCGGAATGGTACAGTACCATTCTCGTTTCTCAGAGGAAAAGGGGGAGATAACGACGAGTGGCCTTCGGAAGAAAAGAGAAGAGAGAGAGGACAAGGAGAGACACCAGAAAGAGAAAAGACGTGGATTAAATGGGCAGAAATGAGGAAGAGGAGAATAAAGGAGACTATAAGAGGGAGAGTAATTATGGAAAGGCAAAGACGAGTCGAGGATGAAGAGGAGGCGACAAATGAGAAGAGAGAGAAGAGGAGAGAGCAAATTAGCGTGGACGAGCAATGAAAGAGACTAGAATGAACAAGAGAGAAATTAAAAAACCGGAAATGGCACAGAATGAGGAAGAAATGACGATGAGAAGGGAGGAACGAGGGAGGGGAGAAGCGAGACAGACAAGCACAGAAGAGGAGGATAAACAAATTATTTATATTCTTTCGGCAATACCTGCTCTTCTATCCTCGAAAACATTACGGCACCGAAGCTGTAAAGCTACAAAAGAGGTAAAGAAGAGGTTTAAAGAGGACAGCAGAGCGGAGAGATAAGAGGTAAAAGTAACCAACATTCTTTGGTTCGAGTTGAGTGAGATTAATCTCAAATGATAAATGTATGCTGCGTAGCTCTGGTCCGTAGGGGATGTCCACTAAGGTAACTTAAAATATTATGCAGCCAATACCTCATGGCCGACACCATGGTGGAGCGTGGAAGAGGCGAATAAATGTGGATGAGCAGGGTATGGAAGAGAAAAGAAGAGAGGATGAGAAGAAGGCGAAGGACGAAGAGAGGAGATAAGGAGAGGGGAGAAAGAAGAGAATAAATGGAGTACAGAAGAAAAGATGAGGGCATGAGAATGAAGAGGAAGAGAAGTAGGAGGAGGAGGAGGAGGAGAAGGAGGAGAGAGGAGGAGGAGAAGAGAGGAGGAGGAGGAGGAGAAGAGAGGAGGAAGAGAAGAGAGGAGGAGGAGGAGGAGAGAAAAGGAGAAGAAGAGAAGGGTTGTCGTCGAGGGGCTGGTGGTGGTAGTGGAGGTGAAGGCCGGGGGAGGGGGGTAAACTGAAAGAAAGACGCATAGAAATAGATTATGTCCATGTAGACGTGGGAAAAGTGAAAAATGGAAAAGGCTGGAAGGACAGGTGAGCCCAGAAAGGAAAAATATGGGAGGGGGACTGGGAAGTGGAGGAGGAGGAAGAGGAGGAGGTGAAGGAGGAGGAGGAAAGGTGGAGGAATGGGATGGTGATGTGAAAAAACATACTGCGAAAGAGAAGGACGATAAAGGGGATGCTGATGATGAAATGGTGTATAAGAAAGAACAAAACCATCTTGAGGATTAGTGGTGGCAAATAGGGAAGAGGAAGAGGATGTGAACGAGAGTGTGGGGAGAAAGACAGAAGTCATAAGAAGAAAATGTAGGAAAAAAGTGGGGAGGAGGAGGAGGAGGAGGAAGCAGAGGCATAAAAGGAGGACAAGGACATGAGGGAAGAGTAGGAGAAAGAGGAGGATGAGAAAGAAGAGGGGGAGGAGGAAGAGGAGGAGGCAGAGGCATAACAGAAGGACAAGGACATGAGGGAAGAGGAGGAACAGGAGTACGAGAAAGAAGAGGGGGAGGAGGAGGAGGAGGCAGAGGGATAAAAGACGGGCAAGGACATGAGAGAAGAGGAGGAGAAAGAAGAGAGGAGAACGACGACGAAGTGGGGGTGATAACCGAGCCTGAGCTCGAAATACAGAGAAGAGATGATTAATTATGGGTGTATACGTGGAAGCAGGCACGCGTACATCAAGAAGGACGAACGTCGACTCTCAGGGACCTCCAAGGGCCCTCAGGGAACCCGCAGGGAATCCGCAAGAATCTTCAGAAGCCCGCAAGGATCCTTCAGATATTCGCAAGGAACCCTGAAGGGATCCGCAAGAAACTCTACAGGAATCCACAAAGAACTCTCAGTAATCCGCAACTAACAATCAACAATCCGCAACGAAACATCAAGTAACCTTCAGAAGTCCGCAAACATCCTTCAGAAACTCGCAAAGAACCCTGAAGACCCGCAAGAAACCCTACACGTATACCAAAGAACCTTCACTAATCCGCAACTAACCATCAACGTTCAGCAAAGAACTTTCAGAAGTCCGCAAGGATCATTCAGAAACTCGTATGGAATCCTAAAAGAATCCACAAGAGACCGTACAGGAATCTACAAAAAACCTCATTAATCCGTAACGAAACCGCAATGATTCTTCGGGAAATCGCAACGAGTACGCAATTTGTGCACTCCACCTACAGACGATTCTATTCGGTGGAGACCAGAATTCGAATCTTTCGTCTCACTAAGCTGTCATTTTTAATTTGGCATAAGTTTGGCAATGTCCCCAAAGAGGAAGAATAATTAAACATTAGCCATTGGGATGACAATGTTATTAAGTGCCAATATCAACAAGGGGATTAACTCTTTCACTTTCCACCATAATGCCGTTCTTGCGGCCTTCAGCAGGCGAATGAAACTAAGCCTCTTTTCTGAATATAGGGAGAGAGAGACCACAATTTTCATTTAGAGGTTCTCCAAAACATAAAAATTAGTCCAAGACGCACGCACGCACACACACACACACAGTAAAAAAATAAATAAATAAATAAAGCTTAGCAGAAATTGTGGGAAATCTCACAACATAATCAGACTTTTCTCTCTCTTTTTTCCTTTCTTTCACCCCCCACTAGCGTTCTTAGGCGCGTCTATATCCAATGGCGTCCTCCTCCTCCTCACAAGATGCGAGTGAGCAAAACAAAAGAGGCAGAAATCCTCTGTTCAGCCTTCTGCGCGGCCGGCGTGACCTCTGGCCTTGTCTGACCTTGTGTGACCTGACAGGTCGTAAGCGTTTTTCAACCCCCGCTCGGTCGATTACTCCGCAAGTATCTAAATCGTCGCGGACACTTTCATCTTGATACTTTTCACACACAGATAACAACCTTTGCCTTGAGTGTTGAGATCTTTAGGGCAAGCGGAAGTCGCAGGGAGGTCTGAGCATCGAGCAAGGTCAATCTTCGTGCGAACAACAACAACAACAACAACAACAACAACAACCACGAAGCAGCTGTTTACTTGCCACTAAAACGTAAAGGAATCTCAGCAATGTTTTCCAACTACGTAGTTCAATTTTGCCCTGTCCTCTTCAAACCCACGCCAGCACGCCTCCCCTTCTCTCTCTCTCTCTCTCTCTTTATGGGACTGAATGGTACCCCTACGGACCTGATTCACGTAATACTTTATGATCGGAGACTGATCTCCACTAATGAGAGGAATATTGATCACAATTTTACCTCGACTGTTTTGTGTCACCATTTTCAAGTTTTATCTTTTACCACGTCAGTGAATCCAATTCTTCGAAATTATATTGACAAACTAAGGAGAGAAGCGTTGGTTATGGCCGACGAAATACTAACTTTTCTCTCTCCCTTTCTCTCTTTCTGTCTCCCTTTCTCTTTTTCTCTCTCTCCCTTTCTTTTTCTCTTGCTCTTTCTCTCTCCCTTTCTCTTATAAACAGATCACTCCAGTTTCTTATTAACCATTTTTTTTTATAGTTGGTACACCCAATTGGAAAAAAAAGAGTTGACAGGAAACGGGTAAGGCCTTCCATTTCGTAATCCTTTCCATTTCCAGCGCTCTGGAATGTAACTGGTCCAGGTTCTCGGGACACGAGACCTGCCCAGAACCAACCAGAAGATGTCTCTCTCTCTCTCTGTGTCTTGCACTTAGTTAACATCCTGTCATGGGGGACAATGATGCCGCCACTGAGTCCCCTGCACGCCGTAAATGGCGACTAAATGGGACGTAGCGGAGATACTAGGGATTCCTCTTATTTTTATAATCACCATTATTATTATTTTATCAGTATCATTATTTTATTTATCTATTAATTCATTTTTGTATTCCTCTCCCGCGATGAGTCGAGGCTAGAATGTTCAGACACGGCCATCCCTCTTGCAAGGGGATTGAGAGCTTCTTTCTGTAAAAGACCCAAACGCTTATGCTTCGCCATATCTATTCTAAGTCCAACAACACACACATTGTCATCTCTGGAGCAACAGTTATTCCCTTTGGTTGTGGGCGACCCGCTCATCCCTTTGCATGAATTATGGTCCCGCAGCTACCTGCGGCACACACACACACACAACCTGCGGTAGTGATTATCCTGTCCCCCTTGCGGTACAGCTCATACATCCTCCTGCGGCAGAATTCACCCAGCCACCCCTGCGACAGATCTCATTATTCGGCCTGCGGCAGGCCTCATATGATATCCCTGCGGCAGTACTAATCCGCTATCCTTGCGGCAGCGCTAGTCCGCCATCCTTGCGGCAGCCCTCAACCGCCATCCCTGCGGCAGCCCTCAACCGCCATCCCTGCGGCAGCCCTCAACTGCCATCCCTGCGGCAGCACTAATCCGCCACTCATGCGGCAGCCCCCACCCGCCACCCCTGCGGCATGCCGCATCCCCTTCGCCTTGCGACCTCGGCTAACCACATCGCGGGGGCTGCAGTCCGTCGCCGTCGTCGTCACACCATCACCTTTAACCCGCGCGGCGTCGCCCTCCTCCCTGCCCTTGCCCTGGTCCTGCCGGGTGGTCTTGCCTTCCGCTCCGCCCCACCATCCTTGCCCCCGTTGCCCCATCCGCCACCTCTCCTGCACCGAGTGTCACTTCGCCTCCAGGGGATTTTATTCATCTCCATGGCACCCCGTCGGTCGCCGAAGATGTCCCATCCCTGTCTTGGCTCCCGTGGCGACACTTCATCATTCTGGCGCCGGGCGATTTTATTCATATCGCTGGCGCCAACTCGGTAGCCCGAAGGGTTCACCTTATCCTATTCATGTGCTTTGACATCCAGGGCCTCCCAGCCTTGGTTGAACGCCTTTGTGCAGGACACCACCCCCACCCACCCCCCACCCGCTCCCACCCAGCTCCCCCGCTGTTGCTCTCCCTTTGTCCTCTCTCCTCGCTTACAATACTGTTGCGTGTAAGGCCGCGGACAAATGTAGCTGGCACGGCCGCCGCGTGTGGTGCCGTAACTGGTTACTGACGCTTTGGAGAAACGATGTATTCGCTCGTTGGACAATGGTACAGGTTACCAAAGGTCAAGGGGAGAATTGTATGACTGAGTCTTAACATGGCACCAATTACGAAAAGGTTTACGTCGATTACACACACACACACACACACACACACACACACACACACACACACACACACAGTCCCTCAGTAAAGATGTGTCAAGTTGATATATCCACATGAAAACATAACTCCTCACTTTACGGTATATTGCCCTTACCATCCCTCTCGCGGTTCTTGAAGACTCGTGTACTTGTTCTGGCTGCCGTCAGGTGATTTTATTCATCTGAGAGAGAGAGAGAGAGAGAGAGAGAGAGAGAGAGAGAGAGGGGGGAGTTCGTGTGTGTCAAAAAAGATTAATCCGTCTCCGCAGCCGACATTTTGTCCCCAATCCCTTTACACTTCCACTTTCTCCACCAATTCCCATTTTCTTTCAACCATTTTCTTTAAAGATTCATTCCCATTCCATCCAGTCACCTCCTAAAACCCCCATAAACACACACACACACACACGCATACGCATACACACATACACACACATACGCACACACACACATATACGCACGTACGCATACACACACACATACACTTTCTGCCAAGTTCCTGATCAAGGGACCAACTTGGGTGAGAAAGTATCCCATAGTTTCCCTCCTTCCCCCTCCCCTCCACCCCGGCCACCAAAGTTTCGGTTCTCAAACCTTGGGATATTAATCAGGCCCTCTCTCCCTATACGGAATCGAACCCCTTCCGAACGTGGTGTCCCTTAATCTACTCGTTTATCTACCAATTCCTCTATATTTTTGTTAAGGAAGAAAAAAACTATACCACAATGACGATAACATAGATTCTATTATTCGTTTGTTTATGTGGGACAACAAACGCAGCATCACGCACGAAGATGGCGCTGTCACCCAGCATGAGGCCGAATATCATGCCCGCCATTCTGCATGCCAGCATGCACTCAGCATACGACACCTAACGTCTGCACCACAGTTGCATGGCGTTATTACCCCCGTGCATGACGAAAGCAGAATCATGCAGGCACCATCACACACATTTAACGAGTCCCGGATCATGCTATCATTATCAAACGTATAATGACTACCAGATCATGCAGTTACCATGGCATGCATAATGAGTGCCGGATCATACATAACTGCCGAGTCTGAATCTGCATTACGGGTGCCAAATCGGCACGACATTGCCACAAGCCGAGGACATGGGAACCTAGGTGTCGTGAGAGAGCGAGAGAAAGAGAGAAAGAAGAGAGTGAGTGAAAGAGACAGAGTGAGGGTGAAAGAGATAAAGAGAGAGAGTTAATGAAACAGAGAGAGAGAAGAGAAAGAGAGAATGAAAGACAAAGAGAGGAGAGAGGAAGAGAGAGAAAAAAGAGTGAGATGATGGGAGGAAGAGAGAAACACAGAGAGACAGAAAGAGAAAGAGGGAGAGACAGAAACGTTAGAGAAGAGAAAGATACAAAACAAGATCGATGAAGAGAATTCTCTGTGTATGATAAAGATGCGGCAATGGGGGGAGTGGAGGCCGCTTAGAGGGAGAAGGGGGCGGCGAGAAGGAAGATAACTCTTCCTTGTTTAAAAGATTACAAAAGGCTCTTCTTGTCCCGTGCACCCTCCCTCCGGTTCCCACACAGCGGTCAACCCACCCAACGGCTTGGGGAAATGGAAGAAGAGGGAGGGAATGGGGAGGAAAGGAAGAGGAAGGAAGAAAGGAGGAGGGAGAGGGAGTAAAGGGAGAAGGAGGGAAGGGAGAGGGAGGGAAGGGAGAGGGAGGGAAGGGAGAGGGAGGAAAGGGAGAGGGAGGAAAGGGAGAGGGAGGAAAGGGAGAGGGAGGGAAGGGAGAGGGAGGGAAGGGAGAGGGAGGGAAGGGAGAGGGAGGGAAGGGAGAGGGAGGGAAGGGAGAGGGAGGGAAGGGAGAGGGAGGAAAGGGAGAGGGAGGAAAGGGAGAGGGAGGAAAGGGAGAGGGAGGAAAGGGAGAGGGAGGAAAGGGAGAGGGAGGAAAGGGAGAGGGAGGAAAGGGAGAGGGGGGGAAAAGGAGGAGAGGGAGTAGAGGGAGAGAAAGGAGAACAAAGAAAGGGAGGAGAGGGAGAGAGAGAGAGAGAGGGAGGAGAGGAAAAGGGTGAAGGAGAAAAGAGACAGGGAGGAGGAGGAGGAGGAGGAGGAGGAGGAGGAGGAGGAGGAGGAGGGGAGGAGGAGAGCTCTACGCGAATACATGAGCTACCCGCCCGAGGGAATTCAAGGAAGACGACCAGTTAAGTGACGCCTGGCAGCATGTACGGCAAGTGTTTACGGTCAAAGTTCTCGCCCGGAAAAAAAAAAAAAAAAAAAAAAAAAATCGTATTCAGACTATATATGTCAAGTGTATATGCCACTTAAATTTTCGTCGCACCTTTACAGACATATTCAAAAGATAGACTATTAATATAGACTACCAAACCCTTTTACGTATTGATGTGGTACTTCCCTCATCCCTGTCTCCCAGCTAGGGTCCACACCATTTCATTCATCTCTCCAGCAACCCCAACACTAACAACCCCTTGTGTACCAAATGTCACTTACTGCCCTTGTGGTCTGCCGGTTCCCAGGCGATTCCATTCAGTTATGTTGAGACCTCTTTGATAGAGAAGGGAATGCTATGGTTTGGAGAGGGCGAGAGAGAGAGAGAGAGAGAGAGAGAGAGAGAGAGAGAGAGAGAGAGAGAGAGAGAGAGAGAGAGAGAGAGAGAGGGAGAGAGAGGAGGGGAAAGAGGAGGGGAGAGAGGAGAGAAAGAGAGAGAAAGAGAGAGTGGGGAGAGAGAGAGAGAGGGAGGGAAGAGAGGGAGGGGAGAGAGGGATGGGGGAGAGAGGGAGGGGAGAGAGAGAGAGAGAGAGAGAGAGAGAGAGAGAGAGAGAGAGAGAGAGAGAGAGAGAGAGAGAGAGAGAGAGAGAGAGAGAGAGAGAGAGAGAGAGAGAGAGAGAGAGAGAGAGAGAGACAGAAGAAAAGCAGCAGCGAATCCCCAACTCCCGACCGATTCCGCTGTAGTTCGTCTCAAATGACACGAAAATAAACAAACAAATAATTTAATAAAACGAATTAAAAAATTAAAAGGGGTGGGGTAGGAAACAAGATCATCATGTTTTGATACAATT
Source organism: Oratosquilla oratoria (assembly GCF_046742065.1). Taxonomy (NCBI): domain Eukaryota; kingdom Metazoa; phylum Arthropoda; class Malacostraca; order Stomatopoda; family Squillidae; genus Oratosquilla; species Oratosquilla oratoria. The sequence continues at coordinate 51,791,358 of NC_134787.1, forward strand.
CCTTTGAGTCAAATGAAAGTCCACCATTAATCCTACCCACAAAAAAAAAGAATAAATAAATAAATAAATAAAATAAATAAAAAATAAAAAAAAAACAGACAATTCTGGGGCCATCCAAACTTTTGGCTCCACTTAAAAAAATATACATATACGAAACCTGTGATCCTTCTCAGAGGTGGAGGAGGAGGAAGAGGTAGAGGAGGAGGATGTAGATCAGAGATTCTCAACCTGGGGTTCGCGAACCTCCAATGGTTTTCAGGACAGTTTCCAGATGCATTTAGACGACTAACGAAAAATTACTTAAACATTGAAATCTGCAGAGCACATTGTACATTGTTTTTTTATGTTAACACTTAACTCATGAATAATAAAGTCATTACAAATTGAACTATTTGATATCCATTGCTGTGGCACTGTATATCTAATTAGTCTTAATATATATTACCATTCCATATTCTGTGTCAAGTTAATGGAGGTACGGGTCGATGGTCTGGGGACTCGGCGTGCGCAACGGGAAAAGGGGTTGAGGATAGAAGAAGAAGAAGAAGAAGAAGAAGAAGAAGAAGAAGAAGAAGAAGAAGAAGAAGAAGAAGAAGAAGAAGAAGAAGAAGAAGAAGAAGAAGAAGAAGAAGAAGAAGAAGAAGAAGAAGAAGAAGAAGAAGAAGAAGAAGAAGAAGAAGAAGAAGAAGAAGAAGAAGAAGAAGAAGAAGAAGAAGAAGAAGAAGAAGAAGAAGAAGAAGAAGAAGAAGAAGAAGAAGAAGAAGAAGAAGAAGAAGAAGAAGAAGGGGGTCGAGAGTTGAAGGCCTGAGCCTTTTTAGATCATATCCTTTGTGACAAACTATAAACTACAAAGGCCACATTTAATATAGCATTACCAGGAGATTGCATTAATGGAACTAAATTAACGAGCGAGAACAGGAGTTTCGAGAGTCTCTGTAGATAAAACAATCTCTTATCTATTGCTGATATTCAAATTACGCCCCGCCTACCAATGACGTCATCACACTTGATAGGACACGCCTCGCGCCTTGGCCAATTAGGGGTCACACGCACGATTACGCAACCAATCAGGGTTCAAGGCGTGAGTAATGGACGGGAGGTGATTTGAATATCGATAATACACAGAAAGCCGTAGGAAGTGAATTTGGAGGAATTGATAATTGGAGGCGAAAGAAGCCCCGCCCTTTCCCCGTCTGACTAATCACAACCGCCTCTATTGAAAGAGGAGGTTTGTGATAGGTCAGTGGAGAAAAAGGGGCGGAGCCTGTGTGTCCCCCGAGACAGCTCGTTGGGTGTAACACTGTATTTACAAATATTAAATATTTCCACGATTTTTTGGAATTGTTATCATTATTATTTATTTTCAATTCTAATCACATTTTGACCCCTTTAGGATACGATACCTACAGATCTCCAATGAAAAACAGATTACACAGCGAATTGCTAGTTACAACTAGTAATTTATATTTCATAATCCACACACGGCAAGCGAAAGTAAAGTATAATTCTAAGACCCTGCATTAAGTATTATCACCTTCAACACGTTTTCTCGTTAATCTTTTTTTGTATATTTTTGTAACACTGTACACAATGTGTATACACAGGGGGAGCAAAATGTGATTAAAATAATAAACTTGAATAAGGGTGACTGGGTAAGGGCTTACAAAGTGATGGTGGCGATAATGGTGATGGTGATGATGATGATGATGATGATGATGATGATGATGATGTTGATGACGATGATGAAGGGCTTAATCAAAAGAAGAACGAAGAAAATAGGACAGAGGAGATGAAAGGAAAACTGAGAGAGGTAAACACGGAAAAGGAAAAAGGAGAGAGAGAGAGAGAGAGGGAGAGAGAGAGAGAGAGAGAGAGAGAGAGAGAGAGAGAGAGAGAGAGAGAGAGAGAGAGAGAGAGAGAGGGGAGAAATAGCTCTCTTGCAGACTTCACGTATTACTATACGGGGAGTCCTATGGAAAAAAGGTCATTCCTGTGGCAGGTATAAAAGGTCAGTCAGTCAGCCAGGGCCTTTACGAAGAATCTCGTGAAAAGGGGGTCACAATGAAAGCACGGGAGAAGGTCTGGCTTTCAAACGATTTCGGACGAAATATTTTTCAGTTTAGAAAAGCAAAACGGTGACTGCGTAAAGCACCATACCTGCAGAGCTGGAAAAAAAAAAAAAAAAAAAAAAAAAAACAACTCTGCTCAACCTTATTTCTAGTGAAGCACTTACCGTCCAACAAGACACAAATTAACTAGAGATCCTCTCTAGGTGAATAAAATCACTTGCCGCCTAATAAATAAAGATGAATAAAGTAATTACTGGGATTCAACGACAGCTGAGGGGTTCGGGAAACCCTCCAACTGTCAGAAAGTTTTATTGATAATCTTGACAGTCCCTTTCACTGCCGACTGCAAAATTGTTATCCCATCTGCCGTTAAATGAATATATTATTCAAATTCTCCCCCAGAATACAAACCCACAATCCCTTTGGTGAGTTCTACATGGCGAGAACAATATAATATCGTCCATATATATATATATATATATATCGTCCATATATATATATATAAAATCCACCTTCAACGAAGCCATACGCCAACAAAGTTTCAACAAAAACTGACCCTCCCTCCTCCCCCTTGGCGGTGACAATATAACACTTAAATATCCCCCGACTTATTTATATATATATATATATATATATATATATATATATATATATATATATATATATATATATATATATTACATATTTACATACAAACCTTGCTGGAGTTTCTTCCCCCCTTTCCCTTGCTCCATCAATGCTTCGAGACGAAAATCTCCCTTTTCACGCCTCCCGCTCGGCATTTGTGCTTCAACTTCACATTTCCTTATATGGAAATGCGACTCAAGAGTTCCTGCCCATCCGTGTCGCGCCCCTCTGGCAGCACGTGACGTATTGATAGCGAGAGAGAGTGAGAGAGAGAGAGAGAGAGAGAGAGAGAGAGAGAGAGAGAGAGAGAGAGAGAGAGAGAGAGAGAGAGAGAGAGAGAGAGCTCGTTGGGTCAAAAAATATACATATAAAAAATATAGCGAAATCAAAATTCACACGTAAAGTAAAAGTTGGTATGAGGCTTTTTCACAATTAGTTGCGAGTTTGGAGTCGAGAGTGTGCTGAAGGAGGAGGAGAGATGGGCGGGATGTGGGTGAGGAAGGAGGAGGAGGAAGGGGAGGAAGAAGAGGAAGAAGAGGAGGAAGAAGAGGAGGAAGATGGGGAGGAAGAAGGGGAGGAAGAGGAGGAGGAAGAAGAGGAAAAAGAGGAAGAGGAAGAAGAGGAAAAGGATGATGATGAAGAGAATAAGGAAGCAGACGGGAGAGTAGAAGGAGAGGAAGGATCGAATAACGAAGAGCAGAAACGGAGCAAGGTGTAACCACCACCTCTCTCTTTCCTTCTCCTAATCCCTCTCTCCAGTCCTCCTTCCCCCTTGCTCTCTCTCTCTCTCTCTCTCTCATTACCTTGCCCCCGGGTGTCTCTCTCTCTTAAAAAAAAAAAAAAAAAAAAAAAAAAAAAAAAAAAAATGCGCATTGCATCCAAGTGGGATTGACAAAGACATAATCCGAGAAAATGAGCCAAAACGAAAGCAAAGGACATGCACACACACACACACACACACACACACACACACACACACACACACAAACGCGTACACACAAATCCACTCTCAACCAAAACTGGAGATGAGGTGTAAATTCGTCACCCCGCGCTTAATCGCCACATAAGAGAAAATGAAGGGTAAAATAATAATAATAAATACTAAAAATATATGGTTTAACGTCACAAACTCCCCCCTGTCGGAGGGCTAGGACGGTGCCCCTCACAGAGGACTAAGTTAGCGTGGAATTTAATGAACTATGCCCTTGGTTCAACTTCGCCGTTGGCCGGGTTCGAACCACCATCCCCTCGACCTTCGCCGCAAGTATCGACGGCTTAATGAAAATACAAGAAGGCGGGGCACGTAAACTACATTGGTCAACGAAGCACCACATACACTTGATCCGGCAAATAAACGCGTTTAGGAACCAAATCCAGAACAACAGCACAAACTCCCCCAACCCCTCCCCCCAACACAGACAAATGGTAATACAAACAATACTCCATTTCTATTCAATTTCAATTGAATGCGGCTTTTAACGCAGCAAACCATTTGGTGCCCCCGTGTGATTACGAGTGGGGCGGAGGCGTTAGTCACCATAAACATTCCAGAAGTAACTAATCAAATTGCGGGACATAATTCCATTTTGTAGAGCGCAGAGACTCTGCCCAACCACGCGGCTGCAGCAAATGGTATAATTGTGACCATTCCATCCAGCGCTCTCTACACAAGTAGCAGTGTTGGCGTTGCGTGGCTGGTTGGAGCGAAAGGCGTTTTGGTTTTTGTTCTTTATTCTTCGCCTTGACCTAGTCTAATCTGATACAACAGTTGCCGGCCAGCTCCGAAGAAACCTTCGGAGAATTGCCAGACTTTCCTAAGTTATAAATGGCAAAAGGGGCGTTACCCCCGAAGGAGTGCCCAATAAGAATATGGGGGAAAACAGACTCTCATAAGTTCATAAATTGTCAGAAAATTCCATTCATCTCGGGAGGGAAGCTCCTCCCAACGTCACTGACATCTGAAATTCGAGGGTCTGAAGCAATTAACACCACCAATGCAGTCTTCCTCCTGAAGGCCGGTGACGTGGGGTGGGGGGTCGTGGGCTGAAGCCCTTGCCACGCCCGCAAAGATAAAATGGGCCAGTTTTTTCTTTAATCAACTTATTATGCAAGTCAAGCTCGTCATCAACATTCGTGGCTTTTCCACTTAGTTCACGCGAGAGAGAGAGAGAGAGAAAGAGAAAGAGAAAGAGAGAGAGAGAGGGGGGGGCCAAAGACACACACACAGAAAGAGGGAGGGAGAGACTGAAACAGAATGAGAGAGAAAGAGTGAGAAACAGACACCACAGAGAGAGAGAGAGAGAGAGAGAGAGAGAGAGGTGGGGGAGAGAGCAAGCCTGCTATATGAGGGTATATAGGTTAGCATTAGTCTGAATGGGACTGGCGGAAACATAACTGAAGGACTGTAACAGGAGAAGACGACGAAGTGGTTGTAGTGTCAAGAATATATTCCCACTGTATAAGAATGTCCTATTTCGTATTCCTACCGTGTTCACCGCGGGCGCCCCTAGCGGTCGACAAATAAAACACACGTCTCTTGCCTTCTCTCCACTGATGTTATGGTAACTGCAAACTATTTCTCTTTTATTCACGAAAATTCTTGGACTTTTGTTCAGTTATTGGGATGCAGATGGAGCGCTAAATGTCCTAAATTTGAGCAACGGTGCAACATTTGTGTGTCGAGGCCATGCCTACATAGTCCTTGGGCTTCTCGTGAAGTAGTTTCTCTTGTCAGCCGCTTGGCGGCGCTGTTGATGGTGTTGACGAGGGCGTGAACGACCCACCCTCATACACCAAAACATCCTTGGGAGATGGAGAGGTGTGGTTTCGTAGTAATAAATGGGCTTATAACTAGGAAACAGCACCAACGACCGAGACATCACAAAGTCGTATCATTTACCAATGCCCAAACAAAGATTGCAAACCTTTCTTCCTGTATGCGTATGACATCGACAAATAGGACAGGTCGTCTCATTTTTCACTTACAAGATAAAAACTCCCAAAACCCACCTCAGGACTTGCCACAACAACACACTGCAACAGGAAAAATGCTACAGGAATAAACAACAATTGTTGACTCATCTCCCACCTTGACATGAGAAGACTACAGACCCTACAAGTCCACTACATAATAAACAAATAATTAAACTCTAAGATCAACCAACAAAGAGGCAACGACTTCCTGGTGTTTCCCAGCGCGTGAAGACCTTTTCCATCACAATCCTTCCCTCATCACAATTCCAACTCCAACTACAATTCCACCACAACCACAATTTAGGAAATTTAACACCAGAAAATGAGACAAGAGTCTCTAAACGTGGTATAATATACTCTAGAAAATTAACTCCTGTTTTCTTCTACTTTGATGAATTAATCTGTGATATATATATATATATACATATATATATATATATATACATATATATATATATACATATATATATATATATATATAGAGAGAGAGAGAGAGAGAGCTCATGGCAATACTAATTACAGCTGCTGTGTGGATACTGAAGAACCCAAATATCATGAACGGTTTTGGAGCGTGACGTCTGAGCCAAAACACCCCAACCTAAAGAGGACATGAATGGGGTGGATGAGTTGATCCGGCGGGTTGTGGGTTGCGTGTTGTGGGTTGCGGGTTGTGGGTTGTGCACTCAGGGAACCCCCACAACCCGACAGAGGACGCAAGCTGCGACCACCACTGGCGTGGAAGTGTAACCTACGCAGCTTTAATAGCCTCGTCTCGCATCAGAATCACACCACATGCATGTACACTAATACACTAACACACACACACACACACAAACTCACATACTCGACTCGATAGCGCAGTGGTAGAATTTCCGGCCGCCACTATGGCGGTCCGAGTTCGAATCCCCACCAGGGCTGAAATAATTTCAGCATCGCTGCGCTGCGGGTTGATACTCCAACTCTCGTGGGCGGGGAGTTGGGTGTGTGTGCAAGGTCACAGCAATACCCATACATCGGTCATATATGAGCTCTGAGCTCTCTTCCGGGAGGGAAATAGCTGTCGATCACGAGTCCAACACGTGATCCAAGACCATAGTGAATCACACACACACATATATAAACACAATCCTCTCTCTCTTTCTCTCTTCCATACCGCTATCCGTCTCTTTATCTCTTAACTTCCACAGATTGTATCCCTGCCCATATCTCTTTATACCCGTCTGTCTCTCCCTCTCCCTCTCTCTCTCTTATTTACAAAGGATTACAAAGGAGGGGCATGCCGACAGGAGACCTTTTGATCCTTAACTATGTCGGATGAAAATATAGAAAAATAATGAATAATAAATAAATAAATAAATAAACAAATAAAAAATCTAATATAAATAATAATAAGTAAATAAATAGGTGAAGTTAAATAATAAACAGTTAAATAGTAAATAACAGTAAATTGACAGATAAATAACAATAAATGATAACCAAGGAAATAGTGATAAACAGACAAATGATAAACAAACAAATAAATAATAAATTTCACCTGCCTACCACTCCAACTTCCACTTCACGACCGTCACTCACTCACCACCACCAACCATCACCATCACCTCGCTCATCTTCCGACGCTGGCATCCTTCAAGACTTTGACTCTGGCTGGTTTCATGCCATTTCGTTCCATGATCGGTTGAGCTCTTCGACAAGGAGACTCACCTCAGCGGACAATCGAAACTGACCCATGCCATGTGATTGTGCAAATGCACCTTTCGCTGGTGTAACACTAATATAACCTCGTAATAAATAAATAAAAATAAATAAACAAATAAGTACACAAAATAATTATGATAATTACATGGTAATTCATGTGTATGCGGAAATATAGTAACTGCTCAACAATGATACACAAATTTCCATAATTCTAGTGCATAATGGCTCAGCCTCCGTCAGCAATATATATAAATATATATATATATATATATATATATATATATATATATAATATTAATAAATCATAAAACAAAAACGTGCTCAGTCACCCTCCCCCACCTCAGAGATGACGGGTCTTTACACTGGGGTCAAACGCTGAGCAGCGAGGCACAGTTCCTCCACAGCAAGAGAGCCTGTGTACAGCCATATTCCCTTACCGATTCTCCTGCTGCCGCCAAACGATTTTATTTAGCTGAGGAGGGAGGAGACATCACAGGAGCGACGAGTCAAGAATGAAGGAGGGAGCAAGAGACCATAAAACCAAGACTAGACAGTTCCATGTCCATTACCGCCTACTTTAAGGCGATGAAGTTCTATATTGTTTTGATTCTGGCTTTTCTTGACTTTAATTGGCGGCAAGCGATTTTATTCATCCCGGCTTCCGTGAGATGTTATCACAGTGAGACGGGGGCGGTCCTCCCTCACGCTCTCACGAGCAAAGACAGAAACGACGCGAGAAAAAGTTTGAAAAGACGGATCACCTTGCAGGAGACCGTGAGAAGAATAATACGCGAAAACTCGGCAAACTTTAATGACTTTATTCTGATCAAGTCCGAGTGATTTCATTCGAATGTAAGGTACCTCACGCACTCGGAGATATTTCGCAAAGCAAAAATAAACAAATAAATAAATAAAAATATATAAATAGATAAATAAATAAATAAAACAAAAATAAATAAAATAAAAATAAATAAAATAAAAATAAATAAATATACAAAATAAAAATAAATTAATGAAAAAATTAAGTAAATAAAAAAATAAAATAAAATAAAGTCGATTACCAATAACGCCATACGAATTAATTTAGGACAGATCCCCTAAAATTATAAATAAATAAACTGGGCAAACTTAGGTTTAAGAAAAAAAATTGGGAAGACCTAGTTTATCAACAGAGTGGTTAAGGAATGGCTGAAACAAATGGTTGTTTTAAAGATATGATTAGATAACTTTATGGATAGGTATGACAGGTGGTAAAGGACATGGAACTGCCTAGTGTAGACCTTATGGTCTCCTGCAGTCTCCTCATTTCTTATGCTCTTATAAAGAAAAGAAGACGAATAATAATAATAATAATAACAATAATAATACGAATAATAATAATAAATAATAATAAGAAGAAGAAGAAGACGAATAATAATAATAAGAGGAAGAAGAAAAGAAGAAGTCCGTTTGATGATTTTGACACAAGACAAGGCAACTGATTCCAGTTCATAGTAACCTGGCGGATCAGGAGGGTGAAGGAGGGAGGGGGGAGTGGGCAAGACATTACCTTCATGTCATTCCTGCTGCTATCCTACTATATATAATCTAATGCACCCCCCCACCCCTACTCTTCCCCCCTTCCATTTCCATCCGATCTATTTCTACTCGTCCATCATGTTCCATCCAGACAGTAAACAACCTGACTGGAGCAGGGCGAAAAGGAGAAGGAGGAGGAGGAGGAGTAGGAGGAGGGGGAGGTGGAGGAAGGAGGAGGAGAAGGGGGATGGGAAGCAGAGGGAAGAGGACAAAAGGGGAGGGGATGGAGGGCAAGGAGGATAAGGGGAGGAGGATGGAGAAGGAAAGAGAAGGGAAAGGGGAAGGGGAAGAGAGGGGTAAAGAGGAGGAGGAGGAGAAATGTGGATGGGGGAAAGAGAAGAGGCAGGGAATCGTATAGGGGAGAGAGGAAGGGGGAGGAAGAGGAGGGTGAAGAGAAAAAAAAACGTGAAGAGAAAGGAAAAGAGAAAGAACAAGTGGGAGGAATGAATAGAATAGGAGGAGGAGGAGGAGGAGGAGGGAACGAGAGCAAGAACCTTTAGTAAACATGTAGATTCTGCATATATGTATGCTTGCCTGCCCGTGTGTGTGTGTGTGTGTGTGTGTGTGTGTGTGTGTGTGTGTGTGTGCCTGTGTGTGTTTAAAGGGAAATAAACTGTCTTGGCGGAGGTTTGTGCTTAGTATGTGTATATATATATATATATATATATATATATATATATATATATATATATATATATATATATGTATATATATATATATATATATATATATATATATATACATACATATATAAATACTAGACTTGGACAACACAAACCAATGTGTTTGTGTGTGTGTGTGTGTGTGTGTGTGTGTGTGTGTGTGTGTGTGTCCACGCGCGTGTGTGTATACGTGTGTGTGTACCGTAACCTTTGCTCTTGCAAAGACAGGTTTCTTATATGCTGTGCGAGGCAGGGGGGGGAGGGGGAGGAGGAGGAGGAGGAGGAAGGGGCAACTCATCACCATCCGGCAGAGGAAACTGCACTCCTTTCCGCCTTCCCCTCACCGGACGAGAGGGAAAAAAAGGAAGGAAGGAAGGAAGGAAGGAGGAGGAGGAAAGAAGACCAAAGAGCAGAGAAGAGGAGAGGAGAGAAAGGAGAAGAGAGAAAGGAGAGGATACGAGACGAGAGGGTGAGAAGGAGAGGAGAGTAGAGAAGGAGAGGAGAGAAGGAGAGATGAGAGGAGAGAAAGAGAAGAGAGAAGGAGAGGAGAGGAGAAGAGAGGAGAGAAGAGTAGAGAAGAAAGGAAGAGAAGAGGAATTGGCGGTGACATATTGCTTGCTCAGTAACTGTTCATATCTAAAGAAACTGTGAAGAGGAGAAAGAGAGGACGTAATGAAGCGAGAGTATATAAAAAGAGGTGAGAGGAAGAGAAAATAAGGGGGACGGGGAGGAATGGAAAGACCGGGGAGAGGGGGAGGGGGAGGGGAGGGGGGGTTTGCGCACCCCAGAAAAAATTATGATAAATAAACAAATATATAAGAAATAATAACAAGAATAAAAATAAATAAAAAATAAAGGCGAAAATAGAATCAAGACTACGAAGAGAAAATTGAACGAAGAGGAACGGCGCCTCTCTCTTTCTTTCTTTCTTTCTCTCTCTCTCTCTCTCTCCGGGCACAACGGAAAAAAAGAAGGTGAGAGACTTCGTGCGAACGACGACCAAGCACGAGGAGGAGGAGGAGGAGGAGGAGGAAGAGAGGGAGGAAGAGGAGGAAGAGAGGGAGGAAGAAGAGAAGGATAAAGAGGAGGAAAAGAAGGAGAGGTAGAATTAGGATGGAAGGAGTAGGAGAACATAAGAATGAAGGTGACTGCAAGAGATCATAAGGCCTACACTAGGCAGTTCCATGTCCATTACCACCTGTCATCCCCATCCATAAAGTTGTCTAATCGTTTCTTCAAACAACCGATAGCTTCAGCGCTCACTACATGGTTACTAAGTCTGACCACTCGGATGGTAAACCAATTCTTAACCATTTCCTTCTCAGATCTATATTTGTCCAATTTAAATCCATTACTGCGAGTCCTGCCCTGTTGTCTTAATATGATGACCTTATTTGCGTCACCCTTGTTACAGCCTTTGATCCACTTGAACACCTATATTAGATCACCCCGCACTCTGCGTTTTTCCAGAGAGTGTAAGTTAAGGTGCCCAAGCCTCTCTTCGCAAGGTAAATTTCGGAAGAGGAGAAAGAGGAGTTAGAGGAAGAAGAGGAGGAGGTGGAGGAGGAAAGAAGACATAAGGAGAAAAAGAAGAGCAGGAAGTAGAAGAACGAAAAGAAGAAGAAAGCGAGGAGGAGGAGTACAGAAGGAAGGGAAGAAATAGGGGAAAAGGAGAAGAGGTCGAGAAACCGGAGGAGGAACAGGGAAACGAAGAAAAATAAGGCATAAAAGAGAAGACGAACTAGAAATGGAAAGGAAAAGAGAGAGGAAGAGAGGGGGAGAGGTCAAGAGTGAGGTAGAGGAGACGAAGAGTAGAGACAGATGAGGAATGGCAAGGAGGCAGAGGAGGAGGAGGAGAAGGGGGGAGGGGGAGGAGGAGGAGGAGGAGGAGGAGGAGGAGGAGGAGGAGGAGGAGGAGGAGGAAGCGGAGAACTTCATATCTACAATTCAAATGGGACATTGTAATTCTCTTTCGAGAGGGACATAACACGAAGGAGTGCCACACTAAGGGTCTGTGGTGGCGGACCACAACAGGCTGAGAGCGAGCCTAAGGAACGTATGTACGTACGCGCGCGCGCGCGTGTGTGTGTGTGAGAGAGAGAGAGAGAGAGAGAGAGAGAGAGAGAGAGAGAGAGAGAGAGAGAGAGAGAGAGAGAGATAGAGACAGAGACAGAGAGAGAGTTATGCTGTGAAGGATGATGACAGCCGACCTGTGCTGAAAGGCTCGAAAAGTCACTTGACATGTTAGTGTCCTCCAGGTGGAAGAGGAATGTGGGGAGAGGAGTGAGGGAAGAGTGGGGGAAGAGGAGTGGGGGAAGAGGAGTAAGAGAAGAGGAATAGGGGGAGAGGTGTGGGGGAACAGGAGTGGAGCTGGAGGCTGGAGAAGGAGGAGGAGGAGAAATGAAGCTTTGGCGATCGGTCTTCCCTATTACGTGGTACATACAAGGTATGAAGACCATGGCTGAAGTGGAGGGAGGGGAAGTGAGGTGAGGTGAGGGGGAAGGGTGGGGAAGGGAGGTGAGGTGACGGGAAAGGTGGGGAAGGGAAGTGAGGTAAGGGGGAAGGGAGGTGAGGCGAGGGGAAAGGTGGGGAAGGGAAGTGAGGTGTGGGGGAAGGGAGGTGAGGTGTGGGGGAAGGGAGGTGAGGTGAGGGGGAAGGGAGGTGAGGTGAGGGGAAAGGTGGGGAGGTGAGGTGAGGGGAAAGGAGGGGAAGGGAGGTGAGGGGAAAAGTGGGGAAGGGAAGTGAGGTGAGGGGGAAGGGAGGTGAGGTGAGGGGGAAGGGAGGTGAAGTGAGGGGAAGGGAGGGAGGTGAAGTGAGGGGAAGGGAGGGAAGAGAAGGAGTGGAGAGGAGGGGAATGGAGGTAGGAAGGACGGAGCACGAAACCATAAATTGTCCTAACAAGACGCATTTTGAAAAGGGGAGGGGGGGATGAGGTGGGAGCCAAAATATTGCGTGTGCCGATAAATTGGCATCCCCGACACTAATGCATCGTGAATACACACACACACACACATCCATACTCTGCTCTCTCTATTTACTCTCCTTTCCTCCACCTCCTCAGTGTCCCAAACCTCCACAGCCCTTTCTATTTTATTATTTTTTATTTCTATTTTTTTTTTACGTTTAAGTTAGGTGGGTTACGTTAACTCACGAATGGTGAAACTGCGATAGGTTAGGTAAAGTTAGGTTACGTTATATATGGCCAATTTTGGCAAGTTTAGGATAGGGTTTGATAAGACAAGGCTGTCTTAGACAAACCCGATTTTGGCAAACCTTGGGGGGTGGGGAGAAATTTACGTGAAATCGAAAGAAACTTTAAGAACGAGTCCCAAGACAATTTCTTTAGGATCGACCCTTCAAATCCATCCGTGACCTCCATATGCACGGGAGCTGGGAGTCGTTACTCCAACTCTCGTGGAGTGTGTGTGTATGCGTGTAAGGTCACAGCATTACCCATAGACCCATCATATACGAGGTCTGAGCTCTCTTCCGCAGGGGTAGTAGCTGTCGATCACGAGTCCAACACGTGATCCAAGGCCATGGTGGATCACACGTTGCACTCCTCTCTCTCTAGCACAAGCGACCCGAAGTGCAACGATGACGTCACAATAATGACGTCACAATTATGACGTGTGGGCCTCTGGCTGCCTCGTCCTCGGTCATCGAAGTACGAGACTCTCGCCCTTGGCCTTCGGATGTGTGAAGTGTTAGGTCGAGCTCATCAGAGCCCTCAAGTGAGACTGGAGGAGTGAAATTGCTTGTGTATACACGTCCCTCGTTCGTAACAGTCATATTCCAGAGTAAATTCATATTTCAATTTAACGGATACAAAACACACACACGC
>NC_134787.1:51807308-51812308 GCF_046742065.1 Oratosquilla oratoria
TCCCATATTATCAGATTCTCTCTATCAATAATTTCTATGCCTTTCATGATTCTGTAAATAGCTATCAAATCTCCTCTCTCTTCTTTGCTCTAGTGTCATATGTGTGTGTGTGTGTGTGTGTGTGTGTGTGTGTGTGTGTGTGTGTGTGTGTGTGTGTGTGTGTGTGTGTGTGTGGGCGCGCGCGCGCGGATGTGTGCCAACTTTCATAGCTGACACAGCAAACGGTATATCACATCCATCAATACAAACGTCGGCTCCCTCTGACCGAAGTACCGCACTCGAAAAATAAATCTCGATTCGGGAGAATTAAGTCAATAAACTGTCTCCCGAGTGTGCGAGCACCGTTTCCAGCGCGACTTCGTACGAAACGTTGGAGATTCCCGGCCGAAGACGTCATAAAACCAAGCCCAGGCCGAAGACTGGGCTATACTTCCGAACACATGAAAGACGAAATGCATGTAATACACTGGTTCTCGTGCTGTGCCTCGCTGTGTGCTTCTGTTCCAAACTGTGTGGCGGGAGACTGGGATAAGCCTTCATCCACGAGATGCTAAGAAGGGTGAGGAATAGGTTTAGAATGGATGGGGGATGGTATGGGAATGTGCCTCGACTCGGGCACTCCCTTGTGATGGGGTAAAGGGTCCTTTGGTATGCATGTACAACGACCGAGCGTTGGATCGTATGGAGAAAAACCGCAACCGACGAACGAAGGACCAGGTTGATGGAAGACCTCAGACTCTGGACGCGGGGCGAGAGTAATGGGCCAAGTCAGAGGTAAAACTAAGAAGAATGGGCTGCGCCAGAATGCGGTTTACTCCATGTGAGCGCAAATGCATAGGGTAAGAGGGGGAGAGGGGGAGAGGGGGAGAGGGGGAGGGGGAGAGGGGGAAAGGGGAGGGGGTGTCTCATAAGGAGGCAGAAGACCTCCATCCACCGCCAGAAGGGGACGGTTACGGTAAGTAACCAACGAGTTGGGATGAGCTACAGCGGCATAGTGACAATAAACCTTTCGGTCCATAACGAGGCCTGATACAAGAAAAAACAAACAAATGAATAAATAAATAAATAGAAAAAATACCCCTTTAAAGATAACAAACGGAACATACCAAACGAAGACATTAAATCTCTCTACTGAAGGGACAAGTTGGAGTCCTGATGTGGTGCTTGGACAGAGCCGATGCAGGGGGGAGTGCTGGACTCCCGCAACAGTCAACAATCAAACTGTGCGCCAATGTGAATGGAGTTCACACTAACTAATTATGTAATAATAATACCCTTCTCGGACAACTGGCTCGAGGACAGTAAACAACTAGCATGCAATAACTAGTACAAGAAAATTATATTCATTTATTCATTATTATTCTTTAATTTTTCAATTATTCAATCCCTTGTTCGGTTTCTGATCTGATATTAGCTTACCCCTTCCATAGCGAATACGAGAGCAATGTACTCTACACCAAATGCCACTGTCCCCCTTTTGTACCGAGTGGCACGATATATCTGTTGTAGTCGTAAATGTGCGACTACAACACTGATGGAAAATGATAAACTGCGGTGGCTTGAGAAGTTTTAATTACAGAGTTTAAACACTGCCAACACTCAAGGCCTACAAAAGGGTCTTAAATTCCTTCATCTCCGTGGCAGGGGGGTCATTGCCGTCAGACTATTTCATTAATTTCCGTGGCACCCCCCCCTCGGGTACAAAGATAAAACTTTGTCCTTCGTTTTACGCCCTCCCTTTTCCTTCCTTCCTCCCACACGCCCACGCCCGCCACCCCCAACCCCTACCCCACACCCTCTCCTCTTTCATTCAGTTGAGAGGACAACGGGGGTTGAAGGCACAGATGAACCTAAGTTCCCCTCCTCTCATTTTTTCCCTCATCTTTATTCCTCATTCTTACCTCCTCTCTCTTCTCCCTTCAAGACATTTTCCTCCTTACCTTTCTCCGTCCTTTTTTACCTCTCTTATCCCCCCATATCTCTATTCTCTTCCTTCTCACCTCTTCTCTCTCCTCCATTTCTCTTCTTTCTCCATCTTATCTGTCTTCTTCCTCCACCTATCTTCTCTCTTCCTATTCATTATCTCTTCTCTCTCCCTCCTCCACTCCTCTTCTCCCTGTCATATCTCTTCTGTCTTCCTCCTCTACACCTCCTTCCTCTTCCTCCAACTGACCTCTCCTCTCTTCTTCCCTCAATCTATTATGCATTCCTCCATTTACCTATTTTCTTCCTTTTTTTTTTTGGCTCTTCTTTCTACGGTTTACCTGTTGCACTTCTTTCCCACCTCTTCTTCCTTTCTCTTTCTTCTCTCTTCCTTCTTACCTCTTCTCACTTTCTCCTACCCTCTCTCCCCTACTCATTACCCGACCCCACTTTCTCCTTCCTAACTCTTCCTTCTGTCTCCTCCTAACAACTTTTTCTATTCCTCTATCTTTTCTTTCTTCTCTAGTCTTATTTATTACCTCTTCTTCTCTTCTCTTCTTTCCGTTTCTTTTCGTCTGATATTTCTCTTAAATTCGTTTCTGCCCGACATCCCGCCGCACCTTTTCTCTCTTATCTCTCCCCCATTTCTCCTCATTCCTGACGTCCCCATTTCCGACTCTCTCTCTTTCTCTCTCTCTCTCTCTCCCCTTCCTCCCTCTTTTCTCCTCCAAACCCCGACCCACCTTTTGTTCCGCGTCCAGCTACGCTCTTTCCCCCAATTCGTCGTTTATTATCGTCCCGTCCTCTTCGGTCCAACTCCCTCTGTCCCTTTGGCAGAAAATTCTCTTTTGTCTTCCTCGTTCTTTCCTTTGTTTCTCCATCTCCTAATCGTCAACTAATTGTTTGTGGATGAATAAGGTCGCCTTGCCATTCCTGCTGAGCATGAACTACATATATATATATATATATATATATATATATATATATATATATATATATATATATATATATATATATATACATACACACACACACACACACATATATATATATATATATATATATATATATATACACACACATATAGACACACACACACAGAGTGGTGGATACCTGAAATAAATAAGACAAGGAAATAGTGTGTGCAAACACTATTCAAGGTTTTAAGAAAAAACGTGATGCTGAAAGATACAAAGACGGGTCACCACGTGCATAGCTCCCTTCCTGTATAATACAACTAGGTAAATACACACACACACACACACACACACACATTTCACCTGTCTCTCTTCACGGGATAATTTATGTTATTGGTGTGGATGTGGGGAGGGTGCAAATACATATGATTTTGTGTTCGTTCCGCGTGGGAGTTTGTGACGTTAAACCATATCATCATAAATTATAAAATTAGAAATTATCAAATTGTTAATTCATTATAAAATTATCATTATATAAAATACAATTATTAGTTACCTCAACTATAATTTTCCAGCCCTAAAGCCTCCGCCTTCCACCACCGCCCATTCACACACACACACACACACACACACACACACACACACACACACACACACACACACACACACACACACACATATCTCGAAGTCTGCCGATTAATCGGCATCGGCAAAAATCGGTACTTTTCTGGTGAATTGGCATTTTTTTTTTTTTTTTTTTTTAGAATCGGTATCGTCATCGGCAAAATATTCCAATGACGATGCCGATTCTTAAAAAAATCTCGCTGATGCCGATTTACCACAAAAGTGCCGGTTCTTGCTGATTCCGAATAATCGGCACACCCCTATATATACATATATATATATATATATATATATATATATATATATATATATATATATATATATTAACTGTCAAGCAAAGGCAAACAAGACTATACCTATGCTTCCGCGGAAAAATTCATCCCTGTTTGAACACAAGGTATGAATCACTACAACAAACAAACCGGCTTTATGTTATTTGAAAATAAACAGACAAATAAACAAATAAATCAGCTGCTGCTCCCGCACACAACACACGGAGTTCCATACCATCATCCTTGTCCTTCTTCCCTTCCACGCCCACCACCCTCACGCCCACCACTACCATCACCTCCCGTTTCACCTCCTTCTAGTCTTCCCCCTTCCCCTTCTCCTTCCCCCCCTCTTCCTCCCTTACCTTCCTCTTTTTCTTCCTTCTTTCCTCGTCCTCCTCTCCCCGCCTACCTTCCTGCACCTCCTCATTCTCTCCTTATCTCTCTGCTCTTGTCCTTTCGATTCCTCCTCTTTCCCCTTTCCTTTTCTCCCCTCTATTCTCCTCCTCCTCCACCTCCTTCCTTCCTCGTCCTCCTTTCCCCGCCTACCTTCCTGCTCCTCCTCATTCTCCCCTTACCTTTCTTCTCTTGTCCTTTCGATTCTTCCTCTTTTCCCTTTCCTTTCTCTCCTCTATTCTCTTCCTCCTCCTCCTCCTTCTTCAACCACCTTTCACCCTCTTGGGTTATGCGCCTTGCAGCCCCCGGGGGGAACCACGAGGCCGCAAATAATGAAGTTCCTCCCGTCCCCTTGTTACCGACATCCAAGAACGCCTCCTGATCCGCCCGACATACCATTTGCCACGACCGCGCACACCCACGCCCACGCCCGCGCCACGGAAACTCAACACCTGTTCTACTCCTACCCACACACACGCCCCTAAGGCGCACCTCTCCCAGCATTTATTCAGGGTATCTTTGTGAGCAGGACCTTCTTCCGGCCTTAACTAAGGTCCCTTAAGTAGGTAAAACCTCTCATACCTTCTTTGCTCTTACCTAAGACATCCTAAGAGAACAGGACCTTCTTACGGCCTTAACTAAGATTCCTTAAGTAGGTAAAACCTCTCATACCGCCTTTGCCCTTACCTAAGGCATCATACGAGAGCAGGGCCTTCTTAAAGCCTTACCTAAGGTTCCTTGAGTAGGTAAAACCTCCCGTACCTCCTCTGCCCTTACCTAAGGCATCCTGCGAGAGCAGGGCCTTCTCACGGCCTTACCTAAGGTTCCTTGAGTAGGTAAAACCTCTCATATCTCCTCCGTCCTTACCTAA
>NC_134787.1:51817308-51819808 GCF_046742065.1 Oratosquilla oratoria
GAAAGAGAGAGAGAGAGAGAGAGAGAGAGAGAGAGAGAGAGAGAGAGAGAGAGAGAGAGAGAGAGAGAGAGAGAGAGAGAGAGAGAGAAAGCTTAACATTTTCTTTAGTCGAGGGAGGGAAGCTAACTGGAGTTGGGAAACTACACAAAGTATATATTTTAAACCCTTTTTGCTTTATCTCGAAGGAGCTACACGTTTTCCAAAGAGGGAGACTGACTCAAGTTCGTAAACTATAAGGAATAAATACACAGGTCTAAACAGTCTTCCCCATGTCTAGGAGGGAGAAGAGGAGGAGGGAGAGAAGGGAGAGGAGGAGGAGGAGGAGGAGGAGGAGGAGGGGGAGGAGGAGGGGGAGGAGGAGGGAGAGGTGGAGGAGGAGGAAGAGGAGGATGTGAAGGAGAAGAAAAAGAAGAAGGAGGAGGAGAATAATAATAAGAGGAAGACTCAAATCTGACGTCTCCTCAAATTTACACATGAAATATAGACTTCCTATAAAACGAATCTTTCCAAACGACCAAAAATCTTCACAAAACTGGGAAGTCCAAATCACAGCCCTCTCTTTCAAAAGACATTCCTTAGCTTGTCCAACACATAGATAAATAAATAAACAAATAATAAAAAAACAAGCAAATAAATAAAATAAACAAATAAAAATAAATAATAATAAATACAAATAGAATAAATAAATATATAAAAAAACAAAATAAATAAAATAAATAATAAAAAAACAGAAAAAAATTAACAAAAAAACAATTAGATGAATAAAATATGTCACAGCAGTGATGGACTGACTACAAGCGGCGACCTATAGTGTGTTTTCATACTAAAAGGGTCTCATTCTTCCACTTGTACGTACTACAGTGACCATCCCTTTTGGCGAAGCTACACAAATCATACTTACGCCAAACACTTGAAGAAACTCGTAAGTCTACGAGGTCGTAGAAAAAGACGCGGCTCAGGTCGTATATCTACAAACCCGAGGACATAAACATCCTACAGAATAAGACATCAGGCACTGTAGAACCTACCAATGGAAAATGCTCTACAGTGCTAAATATCTTCCCCTTTCCCCCTTCCGACCACCAACCCGGCACCCCCCCCCCCCCGTTCACCAAAGGAAGACAAACTACTGCCACTTTTAACGGTCGAGCTCCTTTCGAGGCACTCCGAGGCACATCCATTTTCCTTTGGCGTTATAGACCTCTCGTCCTTTTGGCATTCGGGGGGACATCTGTTTCCCTTTGGAGCTATGGTCCTCTCGCGGGGCACCTTGAGAGGATGGGGTGGGGGGGGTTGTCTTCTGCACCCCTCCCCCCTCCCCCATGGCATTCGTCATTCTTCGTTCATTCTTGTTGTCTGCCCCCCTTTGCCTGTCTCTGTTACGCAATGGAATGCTGTGGATTACAATACCAAAGCGTGACAACAAAACGTCCTTTGAGCCTTAACGACACCAAATGTAAAATTAATGAATGAATGAATTACATAAATACATCAATAAATACACAAACAAAATAAGAATATATACAAAACAAATAAAAATAAAATAACCGGATGTGTACAAGTAGGTGATTAAACAAGCAAGTTAATTTGTTTGTAGACAGTGATATGTATTACTCGCTTTTTCCTTCTTTATTTCCTCTCCCTTTTCCTCATTCCCGATCAGCTCTCGCCAATTCTCCAACACTTTTCCTCCTCCTCCACTTCCTTAACATTTTCTTCTTTTTCCCTCAACCTCCTCCTGCTTAACCATTCCTTCCTCCTCCTCCTCCTCCTCAATAACTTCCTTTTTCTCATCCTACAAAACTTCTCTTTCATCAAATTCCTCCTCCATTGCCTCTTACTTAACCATTTCCTCTTCCAAATCGATATCCTCCTCCTCTTCCTCTTGCACCTTACCAACAATATCCTCCTTTTCCTTCTCCTCCACTACCTCCTCCTCCTCTTCCTCTTCCTCCTCCACAACCACTACCTCCTCCTCCACCTTCAGCTCGTCCTGTGCGTTGGTTCCTTTGATCAGACAATATTTTCGCGTATTCTCCTTCCTTCCACTTCTGCCTAAATCCCCTTCTGCATTTCCTCGAACCTTTATTCCTTCCTTCCTTCCCTCCCTCCCACCACCTCACTCCTTCACGATCAGGAATCCTGTCCTTGCCCTCCTTACGCACCGGGTGGCACTTTACCTCGTATTATGACTGACGCCAAGTGATTTTATTCATATTTGTGGCACCCTTGCCCTCTCTAAGTAGCCTCCCCTTTACCCTTCCCTTCTGTCCCTCTCTCTCTCCTTCCCTCTCTCCCTTCATCTCTCCTCCAACTCTCAATCTCGTTCATCCTCACCTTCCCCTCACACCCTCATCTTCCCCTCATTCCCTCATTTCCCCTCCATCCCCCACCACCTCCATCCTCCTCCTCCTTCGCCCTGTCCCTCAGTCCTTCGTCCCTTATTCTTCATTTGTCTTTCCTCGGTACTTGGGTCTTTACCAAGTACCCCTTCCCCTCC
>NC_134787.1:51824808-51879808 GCF_046742065.1 Oratosquilla oratoria
GGGAGGGAGAGGGGAGGGTGTATATACAGAGTGTGATGCTGAGGACGAGGAGGTGGTGGACAACGACCAAAGCTGATGCGGAGGGCGAAAAAGAAGAAGAGGAAGAGGAATAGGAAGAGGACAACACCGAGGCCGAGGACAAAGGGCGGCGCTGAGCACGCGAGCTTCGGTCCTGTGGGCAACCCCCCCCCCCCGAGGACCAAAGACAAAAGGTAGACTGGGTTCAAGGTGTGATCCCCTAACGTAAGAGGAAAAAGAAAATAAGGAGTGGGGAGAGAGAGAGAGAGAGAGAGAGAGAGAGAGAGAGAGAGAGAGAGAGAGAGAGAGAGAGAGAGAGAGAGAGAGGAGAAAGAGGAAAGGAGAGGAGAGAGAGGAGAGGAGAGGACAGGAAGAGACGAGTGAAGAGGAAGCGAGAGAGAGGAAGAGAAAGACAGAAGAGGAAAAGAGAGAGAGAGAGAGAGAGAGAGAGAGAGAGAGAGAGAGAGAGAGAGAGAGAGAGAGAGAGAGAGAATGGAGACGGGCATGATGAGAGGGTAGAATGGGCAAAATATTGGAAAACAAAACAAGATCAACGGCGGAAGGACGGAAAAGCAAAAGGCGCTGCAAACGAGATTCAGAAGAGGAAATGGAAGGAAAGAAACAGAGGAGGAAGAGGAAAGAGAGGAAGAGGAAGAAGAGGAAGCAGAGGGGGAAGTGGAATGAAAAGAGGAAGAAGAGGAAGTAAAGGAGGGAGCAAAGGATGCGGAAGAACAATAAACAATAATAATAATAATAATAATAATAATAATAACAATAATAATAACAATAACTAAGAACAAGAAGACTTATAAAAGATAACCTAGCATCATTTAACAAACCACACCTGCCGCGTCTTTCGTCTTCATCTTGTTCATCTTTCCCTCTCTCATTATCAATCCCTGGACATAACTGCGCCAATTATACGTAATCGTAAAATATTACTTCAAATTTCTTGCACATTACGGGGAATGGGGGGATTTGGTTCTCTATTTCGTCGCCGGTAACCAGTGCTTCTATCCTCTTCTATCCTCGGGGAGGGAAAGTTCAATCTTTATTAGTGTCCAACGCAATTCTGACAGTTGTAGCCTCTTTATTCCACTGCCTCCCTCCCCCGTCCATGCTCCCCTGACAAGCTAAACCATCCCACTTTATCTCTTGCAAGTTATGTGGTCTTCCATAAACTACCACCAGGGAGTGACATTTACCTGACACAGAACATAGAAAATGGTAATATATTAAGATTAACTTATCATACAATGGCACCGCAATGGACATCAAATGGTTCGAATCGTAATGACTTTATTCATCAATTAAGCATAAAAAAAAAAAAAAAAAAAAAAAAAAAAAAAAAAATTAAAATAGTGATACTATACATGCAGGAGTGAATCTCCCGCTAGTCGTGCTCCTGTAAACCGCTCCGAGAGTCTGGCATTCGGTCCCAGGACTGAGCCAAAGACATGTATCAACTTCGACCACGTTCTCCCGCCCCCTAGATTTTCCACACGAGATCAAAGAACCGGCGACTTTTCCCAGTTTCCTCCACAGACAAGAGGCTGAACCAGTGGTTCTCAACACGTATCCTTATGGATTACTGTTCTTTAGTCTACCGGAAACCACCTCATCGCTATATCTAATCGTTGCGCTTCCACTAGAAACCACAAGTTTCAGGATTGTGGCCACATTTGTGATGGTTTGTAGGTCCCTAAAGGGTCGCGGATCCCAGGTTGAGACCCACTGGGCTGAACCTTCTTTCCAGAAGGAGGGAGAGATGGACGGAGGGAGGGAGGGAGGGAGGGAAGTAAGGAGGGAGGGAGGGGAGGGAGGGAGGGTTAGGAACTGTTGATTATTACTGTGGGGCTCGGGGTTTCTTGTCTTCGAAACTCAAAGGAGTATTGTTGTTATTGTTGGATTGTTAATGTTGCTGTTATTGGTGGGGTTGTTAATGTTATTGTGGCTGTTATTGCTATTGCTTTTGTTGCTGGGTTGTTTATGTTGCAGTCGTTGTTGGTGGGGTTGTTAATGTTACTGTTATTATTGTTGGGGTTGCTGTTGTTGTTGTTGTTATTGCTGGGGTTGTTAATGCTGCTGCTGTTGTTATTGAGACCGATGACCGAGTCTGAGACTTGGTACAAACCACTTAGATATTCCAAGAACGGCCCTACTGAGATTCAAGACGTCCTTTTTTAAGATTGATCTTTCCTTTAATTAAGAAAACAGAGACCCATTATCATCATTTCTTATAATTATCATCTTTATTTTTATTAACAGGTTAACAAAATTTTCTATCATTGCTTATACAAAAAAATAAATAAATAAATAAATTGATTAAGAATTTTCTGCATTTCGTCTTCAAAGAGAGTCACATTTCTAATTAAGCGACACAAAACATCGTTCTAACAGGGATATACAGGTTTAAGAACTTTTTCGGTTTTATCTTCAAAGGACAATCTCAAATTATAGTGACGCAATCAATCGCTCCGCCTAAGAAAAAGTGAGAGGCAGGACAGCCTACCCCACCGCCTCCGCAACCGCGTCCGCCTCACAACCGCCTCCGCAACAGCCTCCTTCGTAATTATGTCCCTTTTTTTTAGGATTAAAGTAATTACGTACCAAAGCTTCCTTAAAGGAACGTGATTATCGGTTGTATAATTACCGGCGTCCTTCCCCTTCGTCTCCCCTCAGCACCTTCTCTGAGGTGACGCCATTTTAAGATTTTGTTCTGGCCAAGACACCGGGTGATTTTATTCAACCAAAAAAAAGGGGGATGCGAAGGGGGGAGGGATAAAAAAAGGGGGTCTAGGTATCAATCTGCCCCCCCATAAAAAAAAAAAAATATATATATATGCACACACACATATATATACATATATATACACACACACACACATATATATATATATATATATATATATATATATATATATATATATATATATTAACAACCACAATGCACTTTAATTCTAAGCCATCAAAGGCCAGCATACTTGAAATTGAAATGTGGTGCTGCCCAGGACTCGAACCGGGGATCCTCATGACAAGTGCGACAGTGACTTTCCAACTAGGCCATCAAGAGAGATGTTGTTAAAATGTATCTATAATCACTGGGACCCATTCAGTGTTGTACAAACACACACACACACACACACACACACACACACACACACACACATATATATATATACATAGTATATACATATAATATATATACATACATATATATATATATATATATATATATATATATATATACATATATTCACTTGTTACGTGCTAACGGAGGTTCAAGTCCTTAGCTATACCATGTATCAATTTCTGCATGTATGCTTCCTCGAGTTTCTCGATGTTGATGGCTTATAATTAAGGTGAATTGTGGTTGATAAATGTGTATATAATATACATATATATAAACATATATTAATAAAAATAATAAATAAAATAAACATAGAATAAGAGTAAATGAATAAAAAAACGTTCGTGGTGGGTCGAGAGAAAAAAATATTGGTCCTGGGTTAGAGGGAAACCCTTTGACTTCAACATTCGTCTCTTCATACTCAACATGTCTTCATCCAGGCGATTTTGTTCATCCGGAGGGGATGGGGGAATGTTGCGCGACACTAAAACCCCATTTACACGGGGCAAGTTGAGAGGCAAGTCATGCCTGCAAGTTACTTGCCGTGTGTAAACATCTGCTTGAAAAGAAAGGGGGGGGGAGGCAACCTGCCTAATTTTCTTTGCCAAGTAGGTGTTTCCACACGACAAACAACTTGCAGCAAGTAACTTGCGCGCTTGACTTGCCCCTCAACTTGACTCGTGTAAACGAGTCTTTACGGGAAGACCACGAGCTTCCCACTCCAACGGGGAGGAGATCTTATTTCCGGGTAAGACGGACAAACGACCCAATCCTTCCGGAGGCGAGAGGGTCCGGAGGGAGGGGGGAGGGGGAGAAGGGGGGAGGAGGTATAATAACCTGAGGATGATTTCTCCAGTCCCGCGTTGTCCGGGTTCATAACTGCGCCGTAGGTAGGTCGTTAGTAAGGGTTTGCGAGGATTGCTGGGCAATTGGGTCATTACACCCGAATTGAACTGCCCGGACAGCTTCCCCACCCAACCCCCAACCCCCCTCGGGTGGCACCTTAAGTTGACATGATTGGTAACAAAAAGGTGGAGGAGGAGTGAGAGGAGGTGGAGTAAATAAAGAGTTAGAGGTGAGTCACGATGGGGAAGGAGTATAGAGTACGGGCTGAGGTGGAAGAGGGAGGAGGACGAGGTGGAAGAGGGAGGAGGACGATGTGGAAGAGGGGGAGGACGATGTGGAAGAGGGGGGAGGACGATGTGGAATAGGAGGGAGGACGAGGTGGAAGAGGAGGGAGGACGAGGTGGAAGAGGGGGAGGATGAGGTGGAAGAGGAGGGGAGGACGAGGTGGAAGGGGGGAGGATGAGGTGGAAGAGGGGGAGGACGAGGCTGAAGGGGGGGAGGACGAGGTGGAAGAGGGGGAGTACGAGGTGGAAGAGGGGGAGTACGAGGTGGAAGAGGGGGAGAACGACGTGGAAGAGGGGGAGGACGAGGTGGAACTGGAGGGGAGGACGAGGTGGAAGAGGAGGAGGACGAGGTGGAAATGGAGGGGAGGACGAGGTAGAAGTGTAGGGGAGGATGAGGTGGAAGAGGGGGAGGACGTGGAGGTGGAAGGAGGAGAGAAGTGGAAGGAGTAAGAGGAAAGAGGAGGGAGGGGGAAGAGTGAGAATGGGTGAGGAGGGAGAAGAAAGAGGAAGGAGCTAGGAGGAAAGGAGAGACGAGGGGAGGGAAGGATGGGCAGTAAGGAGGAGTGACAAGAAGAGGAGTGAAGGAGATGAGGGAAGGAGAGCATTGAAGGAGAGGAGGGAAGAAAAAGAGATAATGAGGAGGCGATGTAAATATAAGAAAAATGAACTAGGAGAAGGGAGGAAAGGAAGGAGGAGAGGAAGGAGATAAGAAGAGAAGCGTGAAGGAGGGAGATGGATGATGGGGGAGGAGGGGAGAGGAGCAGAGGGGAGGAGAGGAGCTGGAATCCAGAGTAATTTGTAACCATTAAAGTATTACAGTAATGTCGTCACCCAAGGCTGCACAGCACAAGCCTCAGAGAAAGAGAGAGGGAGAGAGAGAGAGAGAGAGAGAGAGAGAGAGAGAGAGAGAGAGAGAGAGAGAGAGAGAGGGAGAGGGAGAGAGACGAAAACGCACACATGTAATTCGGCGATGTGAAGTTACTCAGTTTGAGGCCAACATGGGTATACTTCCAAGGAGCGAGGAGGACATTACTGCAAATCTAGACCAACGACCAGCAATAAGAACAATAACTGTTGCTTCAAGTTTCGCAGACTGGAAACCCACAGTGGCTGGCAACGGTTCTCGGAGCCTGTGACAGGTATAAAAAAAATATATATATATATATATATACGTGTGTGTGTGTGTGTGTGTGTGTGTCCGCGCGTGTGTGTGTTGTGTCAGTGTAGGACAGTTACAATGTCACTTGATTATAGAACTAGGAAAAACAGAGCAATCTCTGATCTCCAGCCCTCCATTTGCGAAAAATATGCAGTTGGGAATACAGTTGACTGAAATACCCTGGCCTGGTCCGGGGATCAAGTGTCGGCCCTTCGGGGCTGCGCCTCCTGATGGAGTGTTGACGGGTTTGAAAATGGACAGCGGGGAGAAGCTTCTCTCTGAGGTCTATCATAACCCGAGAGAGAGTGAGACCTAGCAAACTTTGAGGAACACACGCATGCATACATACATACATACATACATACATACACACACACACGACTACTGAGGAAGTTAACACGTGGTTTGCGATGGCAATTACCCTGACTTGGAAGTAATCAAATCATCTCGGGGATGCAATTATCACCGGCGACATTAATTTCTCTGGAGGGTAATCTCGTTTCCATAAAACATTTTCCCAATAAACGAGGCAGCGGCATCAGTAACCCGACGCAGGTTCCTCGTCAGCACAGCGACCGCGCGTCGTGTCGGGTCATACTTAACCACGTATCTCACCAGCCGCCACGCGATTTCGTTCGCCGTGGCTACACTTGGGTACGGATAGGGTTAATCACTCTTAATCCCGTCCGAGCCGGCTGGCATTGTTCCTTTCATTGCGCATCACCTCGGTAGCAATGTGGTTAAAGTCGAGAGAAAGGAAGGAGACAGAGAGAAAGAACGTGAATGCTATATCTATGTTACGTGTGTGTGTGTGTGTAACCGTGTGTGTATAAATGTGTATATGTGTCCGTGTGTGTATATATATATATATATATTATATATATATATATATATATATATGTGTGTGTGTGTGTGTGTGTGTGTGTGTGTGTGTGTGTGTGTGTGTGTGTGTGTGTGTGTGTGTGTGTGTGCGAATCTGAATCGACACGAGAAAAGCTTTAAACCAAAGACGAGTGGACCAGAACCCGCTTTGCAACCCCCCCCCCAACTCCGTGTCCCCCCACCACCACTCCTCCTCCCGTCCACCTCTTTCCTTTTGGAATAGTTCGCAAAATCACATATCGAGTTCCAATAGTCCGTAGTTTAGCTGAAGTTGAGCTGGGTCCAAGTTATGGTCACAATATTCACAAACTGGGGCGAGGGGCGTGGGGCTTAGGGGTGAAGGGTGCGGGGCAAGAGGCGAGGGGCTTAGGGGTGAAGGGTGTGGGGCAGGGGGCGTGGGGCGAGGGGTGCGGGGCAAGAGGCATGGGGCGAGAGGCATGGGGCGAGGGGCGAGGGGCTCTGGGGTGAAGGGTGCGGGGCGAGAGGCGAGGGGCTTAGGGGTGAAGAGTGAGGGGCGAAGGCCGTGGGGCGAGGGGCTTAGGGGTGAAGGGTGCGGGGCAAGTGGTGTGGGGCAAGGGGCAAGGGGTGAAGGGTGCAGGGCGAGAGGCGAGGGGCTTAGGGGCTTTGGGGTGAAGAGTGAGGGGCGAAGGCCGTGGGGCGAGGGGCTTAGGGGTGAAGGGTGCGGGGCAAGTGGCGTGGGGCAAGGAGCGTGGGGTGAAGGGTGCGGGGCAAGGGGACTTCAGTTACAAATTTTCATTTTTCGAATCTCCAAATGTCAAATAACCTTTGCGTCATATGTTGAGAAACTGAATGACGAACTAAGAGAAGTTAGATCTATACGAATGTTAGATACATTGTTGAATTGTAGACTGAGGGAAGTCTACAATACTGCAAATAATGTCGTCTTGCGGGTTTTCAAACTCAAAATATTTTGAAGATAATCTTGAACGCGCGACGCAGGCTTTGGGATAGAAGCGCCGGTAACAGTCGACGAAATGCTAACACCAAAACAATGGGGGTGCCTACTAGCTGAACTACGCATCGACGACGAATAAACGAGGTATAGAGGTACCACGCTTCGTACGTACTAAGCACACACACGCACACACACCTCGTGGCGCAGTGGTTAGAGTTCCCGGCCGACACTACGGCGGTCCGGGTTAGAATCCCGACCAGGGCTGAAGTAATTTCAGCATCGCTGCGCTTCGAGTAGTTACTGTAACTCTCGCAGGCGGTGAGTTAGGGGTGTGTGTGCGTGTAAGGAAGGTCACAGCATTACCCATAGATCGGTCATATATGAACTCTGAGCTCTCTTCCGGGAGGGTAGTAGCTGTCGATCACGAGTCCAACACGTGATCTAAGACCATGGTGAATCACACACACACAGTGAGAAAGTCTCGTTCGTGGAAGGACAAAGTTTGGCCCCAAGGACCTCGAGGACCCCCGAGGACCTCAAGTGCCATTGCTACGCTCACTGGTATGCCCATGTCTATGCCTCCTCCTTCGGAAGCGTTCCATTCAGGATGAAATGGTTACTGCATGCAAGAAATGAAGATGAGAGGATGAGAGGATGAAAGCGGCCGTGCGAGGGGGGGGGAGCGTGGCAGGCCAGGAAGAGGGGAGATACAGAGAGTAAAAAACAGGAAAGGAGGAAGAGTAAAAAGGAGAAAGAAGAGAAGAAGAGGAGGATGGGGTAGTGAGGGAGGAAGAGAAGGAAGTGGAGAAGAAAGAGAGAAGGGGTGGAAGAGGAAAATGCAGAGGAGGAGGAGGTAGTGGAGGAGGAAGAGAAGGAAGTGGAGAAGGTGGAGAAAAGGGGTGGAGGAAGAAGATGCAGAGGAGGAGGTAGTGGAGGAGGAAGAGAAGGAAGTGGAGAAGGAGGGGAGAAGGGGTGGAGGGAAAAGGAGAGGAGGAGAAGGGGAGGAGAAAGAATTGGAGGAAGAATATGCAGAGGAGGAGTGAGAGGACGATGTGAGGGGGGGAAGAGAAGTAAAAGGAGAAGAAAGAAGAGCAAAGAGAGCAAAAGTAATAGAAGGAATATTTAGAGGAAAAGGATGGGAGGGAGAGGAGGAAAGGACGAAGAGAATGAGGAGGAATAGTCGAAGTAAAAGGGGAAATGAGAGATATAAGGAAGAATGGGAAGAAAGGGAAGGGGAGAGGAAGGATAAAGAGAGGAAGAATGGCAAGGAGGAGAGAAAAAGAATGGGAAGATGGGAGAGAGAAGGATGTTTTAGGAAGGATGGTGGAAGATGGCTGAAGGAAAAAGAAGGATACGAAAAGAAAAGGATGGGGGAGGAAAGGATAAGGAATAAGAAGAAAAGAGAGACGAGAGAAGAAGGATGGGAGAGAAAGATAAAAGGGAGAGAAGGATGGGGAGAGAGACGCGATTAAAGTAAGAAGAGCGTCTGGGGGGAAATATGGTTTTGAGGGGGGGGAAGTGTTGAGAGGGTATAGGAGGATGGAGGAGGGAGGGAGGGGGGCATCATTCAGTAATGGGGAGAGAAGCAATATCTCCCTCTTTACACCAAATCCGGCCATAAATTCGGCAATTCGTCCTCTTCCCAATAAAACCCAATTTAATGCGCCTCCAGTTCTCTCAAGAGCGGAGACCACTGTCTCCAAGATAATATCCAAGGCACGGTACAGTCAAGCACAGAAGTTTTGTGTGTGTGTGTGTGTGCGTGTGTGTGTGTGTGTGTGTGTGTGTGTGTGTGTGTGTGTGTGTGTGGTGTGTGTGTGGTGTGTGTGTGTGTGTGTGTGTGTGTGTGTGATGTGTGTGTGTGTGTGGTGTGTGTGTGTGTGTGTGTGTGTGTGTGTGTGTGTGTGTGTGTGTTTCACCATGGTCTTTGGATCACGTGTTGGACTCGTGATCGACAGCTATTTCCCTCCCCAAAGAGAGCTCAGAGTTCGTATATGACCGATCTATGGGTAATGCTGTGACCTTACACGCACACACACACCCAATTCCCAGCCCACGAGAGTTGGAGTAACAACTCGCAGAGCAGCGATATTGAAATCATTTCAGCCCTAGGCTGTGTGTGTGTGTGTGTGTGTGTGTGTGTGTGTGTGTGTGTGTGTGTGTGTGTGTGTGTGTGTGTGTGTGTGTGTGTGTGTGTGTGTGTGTGTGTGTGTGTGCGCGCGCGTACTTCCTAGTTCTTACGGGAAAGGGAGCTACGCTCGTGTGTCCCGTCTCTGTAGCTTGCAGTGTCTAATTTGCTCTTAAATTCGTGTTTGGTTTTTGCACACAATCGTTTCGTTTAGTTTGTTCCATACGTCCACCACTCTGTGTGTGTGTGTGTGTGTGTGTGTGTGTGTGTGTGTGTGTGTGTGTGTGTGTGTGTGTGTGTGTGTGTGTGTGTGTGTGTGTGTGTGCGCGTGCGTGCGTGCGTGGTGTATTTACCTAGTTATATCTTACGGGATGGAGAGCTACGCTCGTGACCTCCCGTCTCTGTATCTCGCAGTGTCTAATTTGCTCTTAAATTCGTGTATGGTTTTTGCACACACTACGAGTACTGTTTCATCTAGTTTGTCCCATACGTCCACCACTCTGTGTGTGTGCGTGCGTGCGCGTGTGTGTGTGTATGTGTGCGTGTGTGTCTCTTGGGGTAGGGAGATGTTGTGTACGTGTCTGTTCCAACAGTTTCTAGACAGTGAGTCACTCACTTGTCTGTGTACAAGTACATACAGGAAATGTCTTATTCTTGGTTTCCCTGCTCTGTTGTGTTGAATGTTCCCGAGTGGGCTGTCGCCAGGCTCCACTCAGACCCGCCGTCCAGAAAAGGTGGATGTTCGACTAACGACAGTGCACGAGTGCGTTCTGGAAGAACTTTCATGAACAACTGGAGCGTTGGTTTCACCTCTAGGCACTACAGCGGCCTGCGTCTCATACAAAGGTATAGAAAACTTCTTTGTTTACATCGATTATTTGCGATATACAAACATTCCTACGAGGTCGTAAATTTACGATCCTGAGGTGATACGATTCCCATAGCTCCCTAGAAGACACCAGGGACTGTAGTACTTACAAGTGAAGTCAAGTCTGCCTTTTAAGCCGGGTCCACACTTGTTGCATTTCCACGTATCGTATCATCTTTGCGTACCACCTAGTGACACGATCCGGTGCAACAGGGTATTGTACCCACTTGTTACGTATCCGCCTGCTGTATGCGGATACGTAACAAGTGGGTACAATACCCTGTTGCACCGGATCGTATCACTAGTTGGTACGCAAAGATGATACGATACATGGAAATGCAACAAGTGTGGACTCGGCTTTACAAGGTCTTATGCACAGGTGCTATAAAGACCAGAATTCAATGTCCCCTTTCCCACCCACCGAAGACATTGTTTCAATTTGGTTTACCTGGATCCTGTGCAGTGGTGAGACTGGGTGTTACATACCTGAAACAAACATTATAAAGAAAAATTAGCAACAAACTTGAGTGTATGACAAATAAATAAACTAAAATAAAGTTAGAAAATGAAAACAGAAACACAATTTGCCACTAAACTTTAAAAAACAACGACAACATATAAGTCGTTAAACATAAAAAGGGTCAAGAGAAATGAAATATATGTAAAAAAAAATAAACACAATAAAAAAGTAACTAAATGAATAAATAAATGTTAAAAATAATCAATCTGAAGGGAAAAGAAAAGATACTCGAATGATATTCACGAACCAACCAAGCCTCCCCCTCGAGCTCTTCGCCGACGCATCTCCTTCCTCGCTTGGGCCACCCTTTCCGTTTCTTAAACTAGATACGTCAGGCCTTTAACCACGCTCTTCCGGCCTTCTTGACACCTATCGCCGTGCACACACGCACGCGCACACGCACGCACACACACACACACTTGATACTGAAAGATACAAAGACAGGTCACTACGAGCATAGCTCTCTTCTCGTAAAATACAACTAGGTAAAACACACACACACACACACACACACACACACACACACACACACACACACTTGATGCTAAAAGATACAAAAACAGGTCACTACGAGCATAGCTCTCTTTCCGTAAAATACAACTAGGTAAAAAACACAGAGAGAGAGAGAGAGAGAGAGAGAGAGAGAGAGAGAGAGAGAGAGAGCAGCAAAGCCAGGCAGACCTGTGAGGCTCCTGTGTCCTCCTGTATCCTGTACACTCCTCTTCCTCGGTCAACCTGTTGTAATGTCCTTCATGTATTTCTCCATTCCCTTCAACGTCTCTCTCTCTCTCTCTCTCTTTCTCTCTCTCTCACCTTTAGGTGCGCCTTCCCACTTCCTGTTGCTTCAGCTTTGACCTCTTCCCTCCACCTTCCCGTCTCTCTCTCCCTCCCTTGGCCGTGTCAGAATACCTTCGTCCAACTTCCGCACGTGTAAATGGTTCCTCCCCTTTTGGGAAGTCGTCCTTCCACTTCCCTTCACTACTTCCGGCTCGCCACTCACACCTCATCTTCCTACTCCCTCTCCTCATCTCCCTCCTCCTCTGCCCGACTCCCAACTTCTCCCATTACCTCAACCAGCCTCAGATCTTTTACAGTTTTATCGGTCCGCATTCTACCCTCCCAGATCTCCCTCCTCCTCCTCCTCCTCTTCCTCTTCTCCCTCACTCACTCTTCCCTCTCACTTTTCTTTTGACTCCACCTCTCTCTCTCTCTCTCACTGCCACCCCTTCTCTATCCATCACACCATTTATGTGTCTTGATTTAGATTCTGTTGTGACATCACTAAAGTCCGTTATCACCACTTACACCATATATTCAGCATCCCTCACCACCACCGCACCCCCACCAAAGAGTCCCTTCACATAACACCATCCTTCACAGATAACACAGCATGAAAGCACGAATTTCGCCCGCCACCACCAATGCACCATTTGTGAGATGAAACCATCCCAACGCAAAGACGAAATCAAGTTACCAGTGACGTCATGTCGTCTATGACGTCATGACGCCAATGAAGCCTGGCTAGGTTTTGTTTGGACACTGTTGCCCAAGCGTGACCTCCGCCCCCATTGCCCCCCACCTCCCTGATGGGGGCAACAATGCCCCGCCCCCCAACTCCCACTCATGAAGGTTCTCAATTATCATTGATGCCGCCACCTTTGCATTAGGTGCTTCGGCTTCTGAGGACAGAAACTGTCAATACCCACTTCGATTAATCGGAAACAGGCTTACATCTTGTGCATATTCATCCTAGCTGCCACCAGGCGATTTTATTCAAGAGGGGAAGACCACACACACAGAACCCCTAATGGGTGACATCGGCCCTCCAACACTGTTCTCCCTAAGGAGACCACCATTTTAGATTAAAACGAATTAGATAACGTTATGCCCCACACACAAATGCCTTCGGCCATGAAGACAGACCTCTCCTCCCTCCCTAGTATCTCCCAGACATCAGGCACATGTTCCCGGGCCTGTCACCACGTCAGTGACTGGACTCGAACCGGGTTTTCAAAGGTCT
The DNA here is from genome assembly GCF_046742065.1 of Oratosquilla oratoria. NCBI lineage: Eukaryota > Metazoa > Arthropoda > Malacostraca > Stomatopoda > Squillidae > Oratosquilla > Oratosquilla oratoria. The sequence continues at coordinate 51,837,580 of NC_134787.1, forward strand.
TGGCCACATAACGCGCAAGACGAGTGCGCGCGCGCGCGCGTGTGAACGCGCTACAGTGTGACGGGCGACTGGGCATAAAGAACTGAGGAAGCCATACGTTGTTAGGCGGGGACGAGTGCTAAAAGTGTTTTCTAATAATTTTCTAATTATCTATGTATTTTATCATCTATACATTTTAATTTCCCCTTTTTTTTTTTTTTTTTTTTTACTTTTATCTCCGTAGTTTCCCGTCGGATGCGCCGTGGGCATGAATAAATTAGCCTGAGGATAGACAGAAAAAGTGCCACCCTGTATGGAAGTTCATGAAGAATAAACAGCCATTTCACAATCGAGGGGCGGGGGGGGGGCACAGACTGACCTTCGCCTTCCTCATTCGCATTCTCGCCAGACAACCTACATCCGCCTCCTGTCCGTGACAAGGTCATCATCATCATCATCATCAGTTTGCGGCCGAAAGCCTTCAGGAACCAGACGCTGCGTTCTTGAAACCCTGACTGGCATGGCCACCTCTCAAAGGCTGTATCGTTGGCCAAGGGACAGCCCGGCGGTCCTGTAGTGGAGCCTCAAGGCTGCGCAAGCACGAACATACACACACACACGACTCGTGGCGCAGTGGTAGAGTTCCCGACTGCCACTACGGAGGTCCGGGTTCGAATCCCGCCCAAGGCTGAAATAATTTCAGTATCGCTGCGCTGCGCGTCGTTACTCCAACTCTTGTGGGTGGGGAGTTGGGTGTGTGTGTGTGCGTGTAAGATCACAGCATCACCTATAGATCGGTCTTATACGAACTCTGAGCTCTCTCCCAGGAGGAAAATAACTGTCGATCAGGAGCCCAACACGTGATCCAAGACAATGGTGAATCACACACACACACACACATAACACATACTTTCAGATGATCCCCGACAACAATCGTCCCCCTATCACTGCTCTCGTTCCGCCTGCCACATCATCATCATCACTTCCATTTCCTTTTGCCTCCATCTGCTTCAGCTCGCTAAACACGGGTATATCGATTCTCCTCTTCCTCCAGGAGAAGATCCTCCGTCCTCTCCTCTTCCTCCTCCTCCTCCTCCTCGTTATCACACACTGTCCATCAACCACAAGGATTTTCCTTTGTTACATTTTTCCTTACACTCGCCTCCTTATCATTCCATTCACCAATAATGAAGTGTTTTTCCTTTTAATATGAAGTGTTTTTCCTTTTAATCTTGTTTTTCTTAAGCTTCACAAGATACATTTGCTGAAGTATCTCTTCATTCCATCCCAAGGCAAGGTTTTCTTTCCTTCCCCGGAATTCTTATGTTAAGCGGAGTTCCGTTTGTCATTGTGCATACCGTGCATATTGCAAGCACGTACAATAATAATAACCTATAATAACCACAAAAATAACCTAATAACCACTATAACCTATAATAAAAACCTATATCAACCTATTATAATTACGATAATAATAACCTATAATGATAACCATAATAACCTATAATAATAACATAACCATAATAACCTATAATAATAACCATAACAACCTACTCCCTTACTAACAAACCATACACGGAACCGTGACATCACGAACTCCCAAGGGACGGAACCTTACGAGAAGTTTTAGCGGTTAGGAGTCAATACTCACGGTGGATGGTGTCCTTCCTAACTTCTGCCCCGTGAGCAGGACTCGAACCCGTGCTGCCAACCGCGCGCTATTGTTGTACCACAGCCAGGACCCCGACACCACCCCCATTTCCGTGACGTCATGCTCCCCCCTTCTAGGAACCTCACACTCCCTCCATAGGAATTTTGCTCCCCAACCTACTCTTCCCTCCCAAACACCAAACATTTCCACAAGAGTGCATGCACGCACGCATACACACACAAATAAACACGCGCATGTTTACTCTGTGTGTGCGTGTATGTCCGTGTATGTGTGTGTGTGTGTGTGTGTGTGTGTGTGTGTGTGTGTGTGTGTGTGTGTGTGTCCGTGTGTGTGTGTGTCCGTGTGTGTGTGTGTCCGTGTGTGTGTGTGTGTGTGTGTGTGTGTGTGTGTGTGTGTGTGTCTGTGTGTGTGCGTGTGAAAAGTAAAAATGGAGGCAATGTGGAAGGGAAGGAAGGAGGGAAGGTGGGAGGGAGACAGGGACTGAGTAAAAGAGAAAAAGAAAGTATACAAGAAAGATAAAGAGGGAGGGAAGATGGGAGAGAGGGAAGGAAGGAGGGAAGGAGGGAAGGAGGGAAGGGGGTTGGTGTGAGTGAATGGAGGAGCATGCAGGGTGGTAGGGGAAGGTGGAGAGGGGGAGGGGAAGAAGAGGAGGAGAAGGAGGAGGAGGGGAGGAGGAGGAGGAGGAGGAGGAGGAGGAGGAGGAGGAAGAGGGGGTTCGAGTTGATCGGCGAAGTTGACAGACTGCGAGGAGCCACGGGCCAGAACGTGGAAGGACAAGGATAGAGGATGGAGGACAGAGGGGGAGGAAGGAGGGGGAGGGAGGAAATTGAATAAAAGGATGAAAACAAACAGGGGGATCGACTTGGGCACGCGGACGCACCCCGCCAGATGGAGGAGGAGGAGGAGGAGGAGGAAGAAGAAGAAGAAGAGAGGGGGTGGGAGGGAGAGGGAGTGGGAGGGTGGGTGAGAGAGGGAACAGGTGGGAGGGAGAGATAGGGAGCAAGTGGGAGGGAGGGAGAGAAAGGTAGTGGGAGGGAGGGAGAGAAAGGTAGTGGGAGGGAGGGAGAGAAAGGTAGTGGGAGGGAGGGAGAGAGAGGGAGTGGGAGGAAGAGAGAGGGAGTGGTAGGGAGGGAGGGAGGGAGAGAGAGAGGAAGAGGGAGAGAGCGAGAGTTTGGAAAACATAAAAGAAGAAAAAGAGCCCAGGGGAAAGGAGTACCATGGGTAAGAGAAAGGAACCGTGAAGAGGAAGAAGTGGGGGGGGGGCGGAGGAGAGAGGGGGAGAGGGGAAGAGGTGGGGCAAGGGAGTGGAGGTATACTTGGAGAAAAGGGAAAGGGTGAGAGGAGGGGTACAGGAGTGAAGGGAGGAGGGGCAAGGGTGAGGGGAGGAGGGGCAAGGGTGAGGGGAGGAGGGGCAAGGGTGAGGGGAGGAGGGGCAAGGGTGAGGGGAGGAGGGGCAAGGGTGAGGGGAGGAGGGGCAAGGGTGAGGGGAGGAGGGGCAAGGGTGAGGGGAGCAGGGATAGGGGTGAGAGGAAGGAGGGACAGGGACGAGGGGAGGTGGGACAGGGGTGAAGTGAGGATGGACAGGGGTGAAGGGAGTAGGGACAGGGGTGAGGGGAGAAGGGACAGGGGTGAGGGGAGAAGGGACAGGGGTGAGGGGAAGAGGGACAGGGACGAGGAGAGGAGCGCCAGGGGTGAGGGGAAAAGGGAAAGGAGTGAGGGGAGGAGGGACAGGGGTGAGGGGAGGAGGGACAGGGGTGAGGGGAGGAGGGACAGGGGTGAGGGGAGGAAGGACAGGGGTGAAGGGAGGAGGGACAGGGATGAGGGAAAGGAGTGAGGGGAGGAGGGACAGGGTGAGGGGAGGAGGGACAGGGACGAAGGGCGGTGGGATATGGGTGAAGTGAGGAGGGGCAGGGGTGAGGGGAGAAGATGGACGGGGTAGTGATGAGCAAAGGGGAGGGGCAAAAGAAAGTGGGAATGGTGGGAAAAATGAAGACAATGAGGAAAACAACGTGAACAGGAAAGGAAGAGGGTATGGGAGATGTGGAGGCGGCGGGGAGGTAGACAGGGGAGAGAGTGGGGATCAGGGGAGAGAGGGGAACAGGGGAGAGAGAGAATGGGGACAGGGGAGAGAAAGAATGGGGACAGGGGAGAGAGAGGGAATCAGGAGAGAGGGGAACAGGGGGGAGAGAGAGGGGATCAGGGGAGAGAGAGGGGGGGACAGAGGAGAGAGGGGGGATCAGGGGAGAGAGAGAGAGGGACAAGGGAGAGAGGGGACAGGGAAGAGAACAGGGGGGAGAGAGGGGGGAGCAGGGGAGAGAGAGGGGCAAAGGGGAGAGAGTGCGGGACGGGGAAAGAGAGGCACCATGCAAGAGAAAAAAGAGGAGAGGGGAGATGCGGTACGAGAGAGAGGAAACCTTCCGGTCAATGAATACAAGGGAGGGGAAACGAGGGCTATAGTGAAAATCGTAGGTGAGGAAGGAGAAAGAGGAGGGAGGGGAGGAAGGGGAGAGGGGGGAAGGGGAAAGGGGAGAAAGTGGAAAGGGAAGGGAAAGGGTGAGGAAGGGGAAAGGGGAGGAAGGGGAAAGGGGAGGAAGGGGAAAGGTGAGGAAGGGGAAAGGTGAGGAAGGGGAAAGGGGAGGAAGGGGAAAGGGGAGGAAGGGGAAAGGATAGGAAGGGGAAAGGTGAAGAAGGGGAAAGGTGAGGAAGGGGAAAGGTGAGGAAGGGGAAAGGTGAGGGGATAAAAATTATTCACGCTATCGGCAGTGACCAGAGGACCCGCGGCCCCCAAGTTATCCGGCCACGGTCACATGAGTGCCAACATTGGAAGAAAGAGGGAGAGGTCATATGACAGCAGCATGAAAAACAATGAAAATCCATTAACATAATAGACAAAGACGTCCAAATTTGGGACGAAAGAAAATCAAACAAATCAATAAATCAATAAAGAGAGGACATGTAAACAAACTGAAAAAACAGTATTGGATATTAATATTTTTTTCCATGCAGATGCAATAATTTGTGTAATATGAAAAATAGTAGTCATCCAACATAAACAGTCTGAAAGCCAAGTTATACCGATGGAAGAAGAGACGGGATCCCACGAGCATAGTTGACATCCTGTACATGTGTCACATTCCCTTTCATTCTTCGGCGCCAGGGGATTTCGTTCAAATCCGAGGTTTCGAGTCCCGCAGGGCCACCCACCCATTCGCCCCGCGGGACAGTTCATTAATCACACAACTGATCTATTTTGGGAATCATAAAACGAATTTTCACATTTCTTCGGACAATCAATACCCGACGCTGCTGTGAGAGAAGCCTTCAACTCTTCCAGAAAAAAAAAATAAAATAAAATAAAATAAAATAATAATAATAATAATAATAAAATAAATTAAAATACAATAAAAACAATAAAAATATCGTTTGAGCGTCACCGGTTACTTTAACCTTGGAGTCGTAGTTTGACCAGCACAAAAATTGCTAAGTGGGCCATCGTATCGGCGGGGTTAAATTAGATTAACCTTCACTCCGTCTGCAATCATTACGCTAAGCTATAATACACAATTTAAGAAGCACACTATATTACACACACACACTATATAAGTGTGTGTGTACATATATATATAATTGTGTGTGTGTATGTATGAATGTGTGTTCGCGTGTACACGTACGTACATGTGTATACCCCTTGGATGTGTTTCTCTATACGTGTACATGCATACGAGTATATGCATATGCGTGCGAGTGTGTGTGTGTGTGTGTGTGTGTGTGTGTGTGTGTGTGTGTGTGTGTGTGTGTGTGTGCGCACGCGTACACTGCTCCTTTTTTCTCAGGCAAACGACGCTTTCACTCAAAGAGCTGTTCAACTTTAAGGCACTTCACATTCACTCACCGTCAATTTAAAATGAATAATTATCCACCCCCATCCCCCCTCCCTCCCTCCCACGTCCTCCGCCACTTCTGCACTCGAACTCTCTGTGGTTCTTTTTTCTTGTTCACCACTTCGACAACTTTTGCTCTCTCTCTCTCTCTCTCTCTCTCTCTCTCTCACACTCTCTCCTGTAAAGGTAGGAAGGGTATGGAGAAGGGTTCCAAGCTAGAGAGGTCAGAAGACACGATTTTTTTTTCTTTTTCTTCTTCTTTCTTTCCTCGAGGTGTATGGAGGCGAGGCGCGAGAAGCTTTCTGGGGTCGACGGAGGTCAAAGGCAAAGCGGAGGACAAATAAAAATTATTTTGGGCAACATGACCCCGGAGGCACTGAGGCGAAGGATTGGGGGGTTTTGAAAGGAGTAAGAGGAGGTGAGGAGGTGAGGAGGGGGAGGAGGGAGGACGAGGGGGGGAGAATGAAGACGAGGGGAGAAGGGGAAGAAGAGGATTATGAGGAGGAAGAAGAGAAGATGGCAACTGTGATTCTTTGGGATTCGATTCTTTATGGCTCCCCGAGCATTTAGGACAAAAGTGACTTGTTCGACCATCGATGAGTCTTTTGACCACAGTAAAACTTGGAGGTGGGGACCAAGTTAAGACACAAGAAACGCAGAATTTCAATAACGTGAGGATGGGGGGAGGGGTTGGTAGTGGGGGGGGATGGAGGAGGGGGGAGAGTGAGGGACAGGGAGTGTAAAGATGGGAGGAAGAGGGGCTGAGGGGAAATGAAGGTCATGAGCGTGTGGGGGGGAGAAGGATGGGGAGTAGAGGGAGTGAGGAACGGGGGTTGTAGAGGATAAGGGGTAGAGAATGGGGTAACGAGTGGTTGGGTGGGGGTATAAGAAATGGGGGGGATTGTGAGATGGGAGTAGGGTTGGGTGATTGGAGAGGAAATATGGGAGATGAGGTACAGGGATCTGGAGATTGGGGATTGGGGATTGGGTGGGGGATTGTGAGATGGGAGTAGGGTTGGGTGATTGGACTGGGAGCATGGGAGATGAGGGACAGGGACGTGGGGATTGGGGATTGGGTGGGGGTATAAGGAATGGGTGGGGGATTGTGAGATGGGAGTAGGGTTGGGTGATTGGACTGGGAGCATGGGAGATGAGGGACAGGGACGTGGGGATTGGGTGGGGGTATAAGGAATGGGTGGGGGATTGTGGGATGGGAGGAGGGTTGGGTGATTGGACTGGGAGCATGGGAGATGAGGTACAGGGCCGTGGGGATTGGGGATTGGGGATTTGGTGTATGCGATGAGGAAGAAGTCACTGGGAACGTGGGATCAGAAACAGGACGAAGTTTGGTCCCTTGGGAGCAGGTCACAGTGATCCTGACCCACGGGATCTTGTTGGAGACCTAAGAAGGGAAATTTTATAAATATAAAAGTGAACGAATCAACTAAAGATAAATTAACGATAAAGTTGGCAAAAAATCGAGATGGAAAGACCCGGAAGACGAAGAAAAGAAAAACTGATAATATTGTCACAGAACGGAAAAATGGACAACAAAAGGCGAATGGAAGGACTGGAGGAAGAGGGAAAATAAGTCGATTAGCAAGAGTTAGGGTCATCTACAGGAAAAAAATGAGGATGAGGTAGAGGAAGAGGAGGAAGAGGAGGAGGAGGAAGAGGAGGAGGAGGAGTGAGAGGCGAAGGACAAAGGGCAGGAGGACGAGGAGGAGGAGTGAGAGGCGAAGGACAAGGGGGAGGAGAACGAGGAGGAGGTGGAGGAAGAATGAGAGGCGAAGGACAAAGGGGAGGAGGAAGAGGAGGAAGAGGAGGAGTGAGAAGCGAAGGACAAGGGGAGGAGGAAGAGGAGGTGGATTAGGAGGAGTTAGAAGCGAAGGACAAGGGGGTGGAGGAGGAGGAGGAGAGAGAGAGGCGAAGTACAAGGGGGAGGAGGAAGAGGAGGAGGAGGAGGAGGAGGAGGAGGAGTGAGAAGCGAAGGACAAGGGGGTGGAGGAGGAGGAGGAGGAGGAGTGAGAGGCGAAGGACAAGGAGGACGAGGACGAGAAGTAGGAAGAGATGGACGATCATGTAGAGAAGGTTAAGGAGGAAAATAGGAAGGGATAATGGAGAAGAGAATAAAGGTGAAGAAAATAGAAGGGAAAAGGTGGAGGTGGAGGAGGAGAAGGAGGAGGAGGACAAGGAGATGGAAGTGAAGGAGGAGGAAAAGGACGAGGAAATGGAGGAGTAGGCGGAGGAGGAGGAGGACAAGGGAGAGGAGGAGGAGGACAAGGAGGAGTAGGAGGAGGTGGAAGTGAAGAAAGAGGAAAATGACGATGTGGAGGAATTGATGGAGGAGGAAAATGACGAAGGAAGTGGAGGAGGAGGAGTAGTAAGAGGAGGGAAAGGACGAGGAAATGGAGGAGGAGATGACTGGCGAGGCAAACCCGAGAGGCAGGCAGCTGGAGCGGGAGCTAAAACAAACACGAGACAATCACACAGACGACTTGGCCTACCGGTAGTTTGGAAAACCGTGAGAAACCGAGGCAAGATAAAAATAAAAATGTGTATATATATATATATATATATATATATATATATATATATATATATATATATATATATATATATATATATAATCTTTTTAAATCGTATTAATCATTCACTTTAATTCCATACCATCACGATCGAGACTGACAAGGAGCTCGACGGAAGCATAAACGGAAAATGATACGTAGTCAAGCCAAGGATTCGAACCCAGCTGAGACGTAACAAGTGAACAGTGACAAACTATCAAATATATATATATATATATATATATAGAGAGAGAGAGAGAGAGAGAGAGAGAGAGAGAAACGTGTACCCTGGCGACAGAATCGCTGAGGAAACACAGAGTTTGGGGAAGTGCGTAAAGGATAGGGAGTAGGGGAGTGTGGAGTCGTGGTTGAAGGATAGGGACGGGATGGAAGTGTGCAGGGGGGGGGGTAAAAGGGAAGGGAAGGCGGCAATGCAACAGTGGTAAGATAACGAAGGTTGTATCGTGCAGTGGTCCCCCAAGGCTAGGCCATTTCATTCATAATTCTAGATTGTGTCTCGCTCGTCACTATCTCCTGAGGAATCTACTACTGTACTTATTAGGTTCCTAGATATACATAAACATAGCCACATATACACGTCCATTACCTATTACATACATTATTCATATATTTCAAATTCCGCTCTCTCTCTCACTTTCCCTTTCCCTCTCTCTCTCTCTCTCTGTTTGTGAAGAACTGGCGGGAGGGGGGCAAAGAAGTGGTTTCTCGAGGGATCAGTAATGGAAGATAAACGGGCGTTTATAGCAGACCAGGAACGACAAGATTGAGGTTTGAGTTGCGGATGAAATTGAGGATGAGGTTGAGGTTGAGGACTAGGTTGAGGAGGACTGTTAAAATAATGCCAAAATCGAGGCTGAGGGTTAGGCTGAGATTGAGGGCGAGGCCGAGTTGGAGGAGAAGGCTGGATTGAGGACGAAGTTGAAGTCGAGGCGGAGCTCAAAGGCTTTTGTAGGACCGCCGAGGACACTCCTGGGTTCCCAAAAGAAACCGAACGTTTTGACCAAGACTCCCTGTTGTATCTTTACTTTTGCAATAACTGGAGTAAAGGCAGGGAAGAATAAGATGGGGAGGAAAGGGGAGGAAGGGAGGAAGGGAGGGAGAGGAGGTGGGGAGGAAAGGGAAGAAGGGAGGTAGGGAGGAAGAGGATGTGGGGACGAAAGAGGGGAGGAAAGAGGGGAGGAAAGGGAGGGGGGAAGAGAAGGAAGAGCATGCGGAGACGTATGAGGGGAGAAAGGGGACGAAAGAGGGGAGAAGGGGAGGGAGGGAAGGGAGAGGAGGTGGGGAGCAAAGGGAGAAAGAGGATGTGGGGATGAAAGAAGGGATGAAAGAGTGGAGGAAAGGAAGTGAGAAGGGGCAAGGATGAAGAGAGGGAAGAGGATGTGGAGATGTATGAGGGGGGGGAAGGGGACGAAAGAGGGGAGGAAGGGGAGGGAAGGGAGGAAGGAGGGGCAGGAGAGGATGCGGAGACACAAGAGAGGAGGAAAGGTTGGGGGGGGGGAATGGGTCCGAAAGAATGCAACAAAAGACATTGAAAGCGACAAAAACCGCCAGCAAAATCGAAGGGAACGGGAAAGCGCGTGCCAATGGAATCAGTCCTGGAGGTCGACCGTGGGAGGAAGAAGAGAATGGTGGAGGTGGAAAGGGACGGAGAGGGACGGGAGTGATGGAAAGGAAGGAGATAAAAGACGGAAAGGGATACGGGAGGGATGTCATACATAGAGGAAGGGATATAGAAAGTTAATACAAGAGGAGGAGGAGATTTTTTTTTTTTTTTTTTTTTTATAGACTCTATAAGAAGGACAACTGGGCCAAAGCGGTTAACCAAGGCACGCCATCTACCCGCTAAGGTTAACCCTTCCGCGGTTTAAGGGTTAAGTCTGATTTCTTAACCCATACAGAGGGCGGGAATCATTCTCGTACACGTCTGTAGCTGCCTCCTGGCGATTCTATCCATCTCAGAGAACCCCCGTCCTTAGAGGATGACATTTCATAACCATTTTCACCCAAAGATACACAAAGATTTTCCCCGGCGATGACCACCTTGGGGTGACCGTAAGGCCTGTGAGGAACAGAGGGCGGAGTAGGGGATGACTACACACTGACGAAGGCGCTGCAGCAGAGAGCAGGAAGTTTTTTTTTTTTCGCCCCCCCCCATCCCCAAAAAATTGTGGGGAGGGGAAGAAGGGAAATTAGCTCGAAAAAATTGAAAACGTACGAGGGAGAAAGAACACGTTGAAAAAGGAAGGAATTAAAAAAAAACAATTGAAGAAAAATCAAATCAAAAGAGGGGGAAATAAAAGTTGGTTACATAGAAACTAATCGGGAAGGGATTGAAGAGGAACGGCAGGAAGAACGAAGAAAAAGAAGACAGAAGCGAAGGAAGGGTGAAGAGGAAGCCCCCTCACCCCCAAAAAAGGGGGGGAGGCAGGGGGGAAAGAAAAGTAAGGGCAAGGAGAGGGAGAGGATAAGAGGAGGAGGGGCAAAGAGGAGAAAGGGCAAGGAGGAGAAAGGGCAAGAAGGAGAAAGAGCAAGGAGAAGGGGCAAGGATAGGGAGAGGCTAAGAGGAGGCGGAGCAAAGAGGAGGAGGAGCAACGAGGAGGAGGGACAAGGAGGAGGAAGAGGGGCAAGGAAGAGGAAGGGCAAGGAGGAAGGAGGGCCGAAGTGAAGGAAGAGAGATGAGGAAGAAAGGCAGAGAGGAAGATGGACAAAAAGACGGAAGGGGGCAAAGAGGTGGAAGGGTGAAGGGAAAGAGGAGAGAACAGGAGGAAGGACGAAAGGAAGAAGGGGGAGAGGAGGAAGAAGGGACAAGTGAGGGAAGGTCAAAGAAGAAACAGCGGGAAGAGAAGGAAGGGCAAGGAGAAAGAAAAAGTAAATTTGTGAAAACGCAAGAGTAAGGGCCCCGTTTGTGTGTTTACGGAGGGGGGGGGGCAGGTAAAATGGCGGATCCTGCGGGTCAACCCTTGAAGTCCCTGTTTTCTTTTTTCGCCTCAGAAGTGATTTCAGAACGCTTCAGGCCTGAAATATTTTATAGATGAACTTTCAAATTCTTTATAATTTCTATTATATATATATATATATATATATATATATATATATATATATATATATACATACATAACTTTACTTGCTCGATTCTGCCCAATTTTCTGGGGATGTCTAAGTGAGAGGACACGATTGAGTTACCCCGGATCTCTCTTCCTGGAGACCCGTGGTCTCCAGGGAACAAGCCACGGCCATGGGTCCAGCTAACGAGTCCCTTAATGAAGACACCCTACGTTGTTGTCTGGAGGGAATGAACGAGTGAGCGAGGTGTTCAGCGTTTTCCGCGCGGTGGCCGCCGCATCTTGGCCAATTGAGGATCGGGCCAACAGGGCCTGGGCAATGTTCGGAAAACTTGAGAAAAAAAAAAAAATAATAATAATAATAATAATTATAATAATAATAAATAAAAAGTGGGGGAACCGGACGCGACGTGTGTGGAGTGTGGAAGGGGGGGGGGAGGATGCTGGAGGGAGGGAAGAGGAGGAAGGTCCGTGGATAAGTGACGTACGAGGAAAGGGATTTGGATGTGGAAGGTCAGCCAGGGAAGTGAGATAGATGGGAGTTGGTGAATGAGGGTGAGGACAAGTAAAAAATTTATGTAAACACACATACACATTATATATATATATATATATATATATATATATATATATATATATAATATATATATTTACTGTATGTATACAGTATACACATACTGTACACATACAGAAGATGACAGTGCGAGGATGGAAAGTGGAAAAGGTGTAAGAGGGGTAAGAAAACTGGTGAAGAGAAAGTGAAAGAGGGAGAGGGTGAGAGGAAGAGAGAGGGGGAGAGGGAAGGAGAATGAGAGAGGGGGAGAGGGAAGGAGAATGAGAGAGGGGGGAGGGAGGGAGGGAGAGAGAGAGGGAAAGAGAGACAGAAAGAGAAAGAGATAGAGGGGGAGGAGGAGAGGGAGGGAGAGGGAGAGGGAGGGAGAGGGAGGGAGGGAGAGAGAGAAAGGGGGGAGATAGAGGGGGAGAGAGAGGGAGGGAATGAGAGACAAAGTGAAAGAGAAAGAGAAAGAGAGAGAGGAGAGAGAAGAGAGAGGGGGAGAGGGAGAGAGAGAGGGAGAGTGGGAAGGAAGGAGAGATAGAGTGAAAGAGAAAGAGAAAGAGGAAAGGGGGAGAGGGAGGGGGAGGGAAAGAGAGACAGAGTGAAAAAGAAAGAGAGAGGAGAGGGAGAGAGAGAGGGGGGAGAGGGAAGGAGAGAGGGAAGGAAAGAGACAGGGAAAGAGAAAGAGAGAGAGGGGAGGAGGAAAGGGAGAGAGATAAAGAAAGACAAAGAGGGTAAGAGGGAGAGAGAGAGAGAGAGAGAGAGAGAGAGAGAGAGAGAGAGAGAGAGAGAGAGAGAGAGAGAGAGGTGAAGACCGGATCCGCGAGGTTAAGGCAGCATCAGCTTTAGGAGTCCAAACGCCACGTGACGTCACGCAGATGATTCGATCCCGGGACACGCTCAGCGCCACCCTGGCCCACCTGGGTGACGAAGGGCGACCTATGGGTCCATAACGAGGCTGGATTCAAAGAAGAAACAACCTAATAAAGAAAGAAATGGCCGCCGCGCGTTTTCGCAAACCTGCGAAACTAGTCAGGAATAAACTCGGACTAAGACTCGTGTTTCCTATTCCTACTTAGGTCAACCTGTCAGAATGTCTCTACAAAAAATAAATAAATTAATAAAACAAATAAAAAAAATACATTAATATTAAATGCAATAAACGAATACAACAAAACAGAAAAAGAAATAAGAAATATTGAATAATTATGTAAATTGATGAAAGACTCCTCAGGGACGAGCCTCTTTCCCCTGTTGTGGTTCTCTGGGTTCGACGATCGGCTGAATAAAATCGCCAGGCGAAAGACTAAACAAGATCGTCAGGTATTGAGGAATTAAAAGGTCTGCTGATGTTGGGGGAAAGAGAGCAAAGGAGGGAGAGGGAAGATGAGAGGAAGGGGAGAGGAAGGAGGAGGTGAAGTGGGGAGGAAGGAGAGGAAGTGGGGAGGGAGGAAGAGAGAAAGAGAGGTAGGGAGACAGGAAGAGGAAAAGAGGGAGGGAGGGAGGGAAGATGAGAGAAAGGGGGAGGGAGGAATAGAGGGAGGGAGGGAGGGAAGATGAGAGAAAGGGGGAGGGAGGAATAGAGGGAGGGGGAATAAGATAGGAAGAAAGGGAGGAAGAGAGGGAGAGATGGAGAAAGAGAGGGAGGGAGGAAGAGAGGAAGTGGGAGATGGATGAAAAGAGGAAGAAAGGAAGAGAGGGAGAAAAGGAATAAAGGACACTGGGAGAAGCAAGGAATGTGGGAACAAAGGTTATGATGGGAAGGAGCGAAGGTGGGACTGACTGAAAGTGAGAGGAGAGGACGGAGGGAAGGTGGTGGCGGCTCCTCCCCCTATCCCCCAAAGCTCCTCCACTGCCTCCCCCTATACCCCTCCAAACCTCCTCCAATGGAGTGGAGGAAGGTCCTCCAATACGGTTCGATTCCTGCACAGAGACGAGTGAGGCAGCTCAGCCATCTGTGAGGTTCCCGCAATATCCTCCTCCTCCTCTTCTTCTTCCTCCTCCTCCTCTTCGATCCCCTGGTCGAGGCTTCAGGTGAAGGGCAGGAGAGATCTTCCTCTTCCTCTGGACTCCTGAAGTCGATGAAGCTTCGTAAAAAAAAAAAAAAAAAAAAAAAGGAATTCTTCTCTAGCCCTCTAACTCACCTCGTACTCTTGATTATGTCTGTCGCCAGGCGATTTTATTCAGCTGACCGGGGGGGGAAACCTTCCCCCACAATATAACAACTGAGTTGAAATAGATCGAAGGTGGTCTCATTTATGTGAGGATCGACCTCAGACATGAAAGGTTCCATGAACCATGTATTAGGACAATTCATTTTATTTGTCGTCAGGCGATTTTATTCAACCGAGGTGGGGGAGGGGGGGCTCTCCTCCGTAGTGATGAGGTTTAAATAGGCCAGACGCCAAGTGTGGGGGGAAAGGGGGGGACGGAATCTGCATTATATCAGTATGCATGTAATTGGGAGGGAAGGGGGAGGGGGGAAGAGGGAGGGGAGGGGAGAAGGGGGAGGGGGAAAGGAGGAGGGGGAAGGTGGGGAGGGGGGAAGGTGGGGAGGGGGGAAGGAGGAGAAAGAGGGAGGGAGAAGGAGGAGGAAGAGGGAGGGGGAAGGGGGAAAGGGGAGGGGAAGGAGGAGGACGGGGAGGGGGAAGGGGGAATGTCCCCGACCCAAACCAGACCTTTGCATAATTAAACGAGACAAAGAATAAAACGAACTCAACTGTGTGTTCCTATTGATTTCTTTTTTACACAATTTCCATTAATTGCATCGTGATAAACTCTAGTGTATGACGGCTAGTTGGGTCAGATTTATGAAAACCAACATGATTAGAGCGTTGTTTGTTAAGATCTTCACACACACACACACACACACACACACACACACACACACACACACACACGGCGCAGTGGTAGCGTTCGCAACTGCTACTACAACGGTCCGAGTTCGAATCACGTACAGGGCCGAAAGAATTTCAGTATCGCTGCACTGAGTCGTTACTCCAGCTCTCGTAGGCGAGGAGTTGGGTGTTGTGTGTGTGCGTATAAGGTCACAGCATTACCCATAGATCGTCATACATGAGCTCTGAACTCTCTTCCGGGAGGGTAAAAATTGTCAATCACAAGTCCAACACGTGATCCAAGACCATGGTGAATCACGCGCGCACACACACACACACACACACACACACACGTGATGTACCCCATCTCCACCCATACATAACTAAAGGAATTGTTCAGGAACTCAGTTCTTGCGCAGTCAAGCACTCTCCCCCCGCCCCCCTCTCCCCCTCCCCCTGGCATCGTTAAACTTTGCGGGCACAGAACACTACCTGGAATTGGCACCGGCGACCTTAATGGCGTCTTTTCTCAACCAGGACATCCACGAGGGACACGGCCACCACCACACGAGAGGTCACTTGTGTCGTGTAAAAGGAAGCGCGTTTCCCCGGAGTGCGCGAATTATAATACCGTCTGCCTGTTATGGATGTTGCCGGTTTGAATGTGAATGTGAATGTGCATGTGTCTGTGTGTGTGTGTGTGTGTGTGTGTGTGTGTGTGTGTGTGTGTGTGTGTGTGTGTGTGTGTGTGTGTGTGTGTGTGTGTGTGTGAAAGAGAGAGAGGGGGAGGCAGAGAGAGAGAGAGAGAGAAGGGGAGGAGAGGGGGAGACGGAAGAGACAGTGAGAGAGTGAGAGAGGAGAGGGAGAGAGAGAGAGAGAGTGGGGGAAGAGAGGGGAGTACACGAGAGCCCTTGGGGGTAGGTTGGGGTAAGGGCTCTGGATACTGAGATTCCACAAGAGATGAGCGAGGGAAGTGGGGAAGAGGGAGGGGGGAAGGAGGAGACGAGTTAAAAGAAAACATGGCACAGGAATGTGTGTGTGTGTGTGTGTGTGTGTGTGTGTGTGTGTGTGTGTGTGTGTGTGTGTGTGTGTGTGTGTGTGTGTGTTGTTAAAAGAGTGTGAGGAATGAGGAGGAGGAGGAGGAGGAGAGGAAGGAATGAGACGGGAAGAAAAGGAGGCAACGGAGGCATGAGAATACGACTAAGGAGAGGATGAGGAAGATGCGAAGAAGGAAGAGGAAGAGGAGGAAGAGGTAGAGGAGGAAGAAGAGGAGGAGGAGGAGGAGGAGTAGGAAGAGGTAAGGAATGAGGAGGAGGAGTAGGAAGAGGTAAGGAATGAGGAGGAGGAGGAGTAGCAAGAGGTAAAGGAGGAAGAGGAGGAGGAGGAGGAGGAGGAGGAGGGGTGTGGCGACGATGAGCAAACATGCGAACACAAACAACCTGGACATTGTGATTCCCCCAGTAAGGTGTACACACACACACACACACACACACACACACACACACACACACACACACACACACACACACACACACACTCGATGGTGCGGTGGTAGAGTTCCCGGCTGCCACTACCGTGGCCCGGGTTCGAATCATGCCCAGGGCTGAAATAATTTCAGTATCGCTGCGATGCGAATCGTTACTCCAACTCTTGTAGGCGGGGAGTTGTGTGTGTGTGTGTGTGTGTGTGTGTGTGTGTGTGTGTGTGTGTGTGTGTGTGTGTGTGTGTGTGTGTGTGTGTGTGTGTGTGCGTGTGCGTGTAAGGTTACCTATGAGCTCTGTAAGGTCATATATGAGCTCTGAGCTCTCTTGCAGGAGGGAAATAGCTGTCGATCACGAGTCAAACACGTGATCTAAGACCATGATGACCATAGTGAATCTCACACACACACACACACACACACACACACACACACACACACACACACACACACACACACTCACGAAGAGAGCAAGGTTAATGAGGAAGAAAAGAGGAAATACAAGACCCGAAGAAGAGGAGGGTAAGAGATGATGAAAGACGTGTGTAGAGGACCTGACAAAGGAGAGGGATTAGGAGCTGAAGGAGGGTCGTTTTCGTGGAGGGGAGAAAGTGAGAGAAAACACAGTGAGCAAGCGAGGAGAGGGAGAGAATGGACGAGAGAAAATACAATGAGAACGCGAGGAAAGGGAGAAGGAAAAGGAGGAGAAAACGAGGGAGGGAAAGGAAGGAGAGGAGGAAGAAGAGGGGGACGGAGAGGAAGCGGAGTAGCGCGAGGAGGAAGGAGAGAGATTGAAAAAGAGGGAGTGGGGAGGAGGAAATGCAAGAGACGGGAGGAGCAGGGAGTTATGGGAGGGAGTAGAGGGAGTAGGAGGAAAAGGGAGGGGAGGGAAGTGGGAGGAGGATTGGAACGATTTAGGGAAAGGGAGAGGCAGGCAGAGGGCAAAGATAAGCCATGATTGGGAGAGCCTTTGATGATGGAAGGTCACTCAACTACGGGGGGGGGGCTTGAAAACGGCTTCGTAGGGGGGGGGAGAAAGAGGAGGAGGGATAAAAAAAAGGAGGAAGAAGAGGAGGAAAGAGGAGGAAAGAGGAAGAAGTGCTAAAGCTGGTAGACGATGAATTGGAAGGCAGAGGAAGAGGAGGAGGAAGAGGAAGAAGAAAAGGAGGAGGAAGAGGAAGAAGAGCTAAAACTGGTAGAGGAAGAATTGGATGGAGACAAAAGAGAAATATGAGGAAGGGGGGTGGGGGTTTCAGAAGACAAATGGGACGTGGGCAAAGACACGGCAGGAGAAGCTGTCACGCCCTAATGCCAGACTCCTCTCCCATAACATGAGGGGGGAGCCTATTCGGTTTCACAGCTGGGAAGGGGGAGAGGGAAGAGATAGAGAGGGAAGAGATAGAGAGGGAAGAGAGAGGAGAGAGAGAGAGAGAAAAGGGCAGAGGAAATGGAGCGGGCGAGAGAGAGAGAGAGAGAGAGAGAGAGAGAGAGAGAGAGAGAGAGAGAGAGAGAGAGAGAGAGAGCAGAATCACTATGATCTTCAATCACGTGACGGACTCAAGATCAACTGATATCATTCTCCCGGACGAGAGCTGAGCTCATATAGTCCGACCAATGGCTAATGAATACACATACCAAACAAACACACACACACCCGTCACCTTGCGTGTGTGTGTGTGTGTGTGTGTGTATGTGTGCATTATGTCGATATGTGCATCATGTGTGTGCATACCTATGTGCACATGGTGTGCACTTGTGTGCATGTGCGCGGTGGTGGCCAGCTTCTGCGAGCTGATCCAAATTCCTGCCGCCCCGGGCCGCGGGCGGAGGGTCGAGCGGAGGCACGCGATCCGCCCACGGGGCGGGCGGGCGACCGAGAAGTTCCTCTCCATTTTTGGCCCCCTTCCCCCTCCCCCACCTACTCAAGCGTGTGGGGGGGGGGCGACTTAACCCTCCAGCCTCCCATCATTGCTTTCCTCATCATGAATTCGCTCATTTTCCAACACTAACGTTAGGGAGGAATCCATGTCCAAGCCTTCTCCAAATCCATGTACATACACACACACATGCACATATATATACATATACCAAAGGTTTTTTCCCACTTACAAGGGAGGTAGCAAAAAGCAAAGGCATAAAATCCACTCCCACCCATTCCATCCCCATATTCTCCACTCACATCCTCCCACTCCCTCCCTCTTATCTTGGCTCCTCCTGGTTGACGGGTCATCCCTGCATCTTACCCACTGCCCTGGGTCAGAAGCAGTGCCGCAAGACACAGCACATCCACAGCAAGGCCTCTTCATTAAATCTGCGACCCCCCCCCTCTCCGTCCCCTCATGCAGAAATGAAAAGGACACGGAGAAATCCCTTCGGGCTGCGTCAATTTATTTTTCACACATACCCCCTCACCCTCCATCCCCCACTCACTCCCTTTCATGCATCACAGCATCATCCATACACAATCATTCTCCATTCACCCCTATCTTCTGTCTTCTCCTGTCCTTCCTCAACAGACATTCCCCTCTTTCCCAATGCCCCTTTTACCCCATTCTTGGTCGTCCCTTCATGTTCACTATTTCCACCTCTGCTTTCCAGACCTCTTTTACTCATCTTTCTTCACTCATATATTTCATGTGTCCAAACCTCTTTCATCCACCCTATCTCCCATCTCCCTTTCCACCCCAGTTCTCGTCACCTCGTTTCTCACTATCCAGCCTAGTAACCCCTTATACATCTCAGGCACCTTATCTCAAACACATTCAAACTCCTCTCTTCCTCTCTTATGTTCCATGTTTCTGTCCCATACAGTGCTGTCGTCATAATCACTCCTTCATACAATCTCCTTTTAGCATCCATTCCCAATTCTCTATTTCTCAGTACACTTTTAAATCCCCCAAGGCATTTACTTGCTTCTCTCAATCTACATTCTACCTCCTCTCCACCCCTCCCTTTCCCACCTCATTCGCAACCAAGTATCTAAAACTATCCACTTCTTCCAGCCTCTCCCTTAATACTCACTTCCAGTCTGCTGCCACTTTCTCCCCTTGTGTATCTCATCACCTTACACACACATTTATCTTCAACTTCCTTCTTTCGCACACCTTCCCAAACTCTGTCACTAACTTCTTCAATCCCTCCTCTAATCCTGCTACAAGTGCAGTGTCGTCAGCAAACAACAACTGGCTTATCTCCCACTTGTATGTATGTGTGTGTGTGTGTGTGTGTGTGTGTGTGTGTGTGTGTGTGTGTGTGTGTGTGTGTGTGCGTGTGTGTGCTGCAATAACAGTAAGTTATTCATCAATCTATATATCTTTACTCTCAACTATCACAGATACAATGTTAGATAACTCAAAGAAAATAGTAGATTTCTAAAACTCATTATCAGAGGACTAAAGATAAGAACGCTCGCGCGCATACGCGTGCACACACACACACACACACAAAACATGTAAATAAATGTAGATAACCTTGCGTAGGAAGCCGAACGAAACATATCACTTTGGTACCAACTCTTCACCTCCTCCCTTTCCCCTCCTTAGTTTCCCCTCCCCCTCCCCCTCCCCAGGCTCCCCGCATCCCGTTGAACACGTCATCTTAATCACCCATAATTGCATTACTCTCCTATCACATCTTCATTTCCCCTCTTTCCACGCTCCCCTCGTATGCTCTGAACACACGCTCCCCTTGCTCCCCCGTCACAGGGAGCCTCGTCTGAACGTCCCTCCCCTCCCTTCCATCAGCATCAATTCAAACTTAAGCTAATCCTCTCCCTCAATCTCCGTCTATTCGCTCAACTCTTTTACAATTTGCATGGTGTACCCAGGCACTAGTATCACGAGAGAGAGAGAGAGAGAGAGAGAGAGAGAGAGAGAGAGAGAGAGAGAGAGAGAGAGAGAGAGAGAGAGAGGAGAGAGAGAGAGAGGAACCATCATTCCCACTGCCTGATCAAGGCTAAAGTGTAAGGGATCTGAAACTACTCCCAGCTGACCTTATACACCGACGCAATACCAATGACCCCTAACATGGTCCTTAACTATCATCAATAGACTACTAATAATACCGCACGGTACCGTAGGAATTATAGACTAAAAGGGGGACAATATCTAACATAATTAGAGTAAATCCAAGTTCCATTGTACAGGGAGAGTTTGCCTATTCCAGTCTTTAACTCGTTCGCACCGTTTTAGGTCTCGTATTCATTCCAGATGCCGCCAGACGATTTTGTTCTGCAAAGGTGAAACACACACATTACCATAATTCAACAACTCAATCGTGCAACCTTTTTCTTCTGCGCTCTCTCTCTCTCTCTGCACCGCTCCATAACACGTACCTGCACACACAGACACAGACGCAATATAATACACATACAAACGGGGACACACACACACACACACACACACACACACACACACACACACACACACACACACAGAGGAAGAAGAGCCTCTAGCGTATGTGCCGTGACGGCGTTCCGGTGAAAATCCGGGGGATCCAGGTCCGAAGAACCGGGTTTTGGCCCTCGTCGTCGTCGGGTACCGGGCCCAGAAACGACTTCCAACACGCCGCCTTCGATGCAACTTTTTTAAACAAGTTTTGACAATTCACCCGAACACCATTAAATTTTATTTCTAAATGTTCTTTTTTTTATGCCTACACACACACACACACACACACACACACACACACACACACACACAAACGTCGCGTTTGGGTCGTCCATACCGACGCTGGATTCGAGTTCGCAAAGGCTACTGTGGAACCAATCCAGCGCCAGGGGGTCGCGAGGGACCGAGACCCCATTCCGGGGACACAGTCCCTTTGACCCCCTCCGACCGATTAAAATCGTCTGTTTTTAGCCAGAACTAAACCTGTAAAAAAGGGAGTACCTCTGTATTGAATGGGTTAACGGAAGAGTTTCAGCAGTAAATGACCTGGATTGACCACTTCAATTAAATGTCTGTCACACCGAAGGGAGGGGAGGAGGAGGAGGAGGTCGTCGTGGAGGATGAAGAGGGGGAGGGCTGGACGAAGTGGAGGAAGTGGAGGAAGTTCCTGATTCTTGAACGGGAGGCGTGTCTCCCGCTCCTCCTCCTCTTCCCCTCCCCTCCCCTTCCCTTCTTCCCCTCCTCTTCTTCCCTCCTCCTCCTCCTCTCCCCCTCCTCCTCCTCCACCTCTTCTTCCCCTCTCCTCCTCCTCCTCTTCCCACCCGAACGAAATAAGATCGTTTGGCGACAGTGAGCAAAAAAAGGACTAAAACTCGACCATCCCGAGGGCGAGATAGCTGTTAATGTTTCTCGGACTATTAACCAGTCAATTTCCTAAAACTCTAGTCCACCGCTGCCTAAAATCTCAAAATTACATCGTGCACTACAGTCGAGACTTACTTCGATAAGTGGGGAGATAACAGTTACACTAACTTTTTGGGGGGTGGGGGCTAAGAATGGGTGAATGGGGAAGAGGGGATGGAAGGA
Source organism: Oratosquilla oratoria (assembly GCF_046742065.1). Classification (NCBI taxonomy): domain Eukaryota; kingdom Metazoa; phylum Arthropoda; class Malacostraca; order Stomatopoda; family Squillidae; genus Oratosquilla; species Oratosquilla oratoria. The sequence goes on from NC_134787.1 coordinate 51,859,109, forward strand.
ATGAAAAGTGCCACGAGCGAGATGAATGACAGAAGAGGAAGAAGAGGAAGAGGAAGAGGAGAAAGAAGACGAAAAAGAAGGCGAGGAAGAAGAGGAAGATGAAGAGGAAGAAGAAAAAGAAAAAAGAAAATAAAAAGGGCATGGGCGGGGGGGGGGTCTGCATATGGTGGAGATAGATACGGAGAAGGAAGGAAGGGTGGCTCGTCGTCCTCAGAGGAGCAATGAAGACAGATTACCTATTCAAGGCAAAAAGGGGGGACAATTTGATTGGGATCAATTATCTCCAGGTAAAGGATAAATGGGAGAAAGGGGTGCTTGGTCCTCATTAAGATAGAGAGAGAGAGAGAGAGAGAGAGAGAGAGAGAGAGAGAGAGAGAGAGAGAGGAGAGAGAGGAGAGAGAGGAGAGAGAGAGGGGAGAGGGGAGAGAGGGGAGAAAGGGGGTGAGTGAGGGGGACAGAGGGGGAGAGCGAAGGTAGTAGGGAGGGAAAGAGAGAGAGGAGGAGGATAGGGAGGGGACAGAAGGACAGGGAGTGAGAGAGAGGGGGAGTAAAGGGAGAGGCAGAGAGTAGAGGGAGGAAGGGACGGGGAATGAGAGAGAGGGAGTGAGAGAGGAAGGTGGTTAGGGAAGGGGATAAAGGGAGAGGCAGAGAGTAGAGGGAGAGAGGAGAGGGAGGAAGGGGAAGAGAGAGACTGGGTAGGGAGGGGAAGAGAGAGACTGGGTAGGGAGGGGATAGAGAGGGAAGAGAGAGAGGGGAGAGGGAGAGAGAGGAGAAGGAGAGAGAGAGAGGGAGGGAAGGACGGAGGGAGGGAGAGGGAGGGAGAGGGAGAGAGAGGAGAGGGAGGGAAGGACGGGGAGAGAGAGTGGGGGGGAACCTTCCATAATTTTCCCATGATCAGAAAAAACAAAACAAACCAAAATTACCCTCCCGAGGCTTCTGACCAATCACCATCCTTCTTTTGGATGACGTCATGGGGATCGGGCATCTCGACCAATCACATTGGATCTGAAGCCACACACCCCGGGGATATTGGGAGCAAAAGTCTTATGTGGGAGATGGGGGAGGGGGCGGGGGAAGGGGGATTGTAATACCAAATTAAAAACACCCCGTTTTTCTCCCTTACTTCAAATATGTCTCTCAGCTCGCTCGTTAGGGTCTGCGAAGGAGGGGGGGGGGCGTTAACACCGAATAAGCCAATTTGCTCGAATTACCAGCCCGTGTAATGAGGACTGGAGAATTAATGGGACGTTGTGGACGGGAGAGCAGCGAGAATGTGTGTGTGTGTGTGTGTGTGTGTGTGTGTGTGTGTGTGTGTGTGTGTGTGTGTGTGTGTGTGTGTGTGTGTGTGTGTGTGTGTGTGTGTGTGTGTGTGTGTGTGTGTGTGTGTGTGTGTGTGTGTGTGTGTGTGTGTGTGCGCGCGCGCTCATGTGTGTGGATCGCAGAACACTAAGCATAAAAGAAGTAGAGGTGTTGGAGGAGGGGATAGGAGGAATTGGGTAGAGAAGAGGAGGATGGCAGGAGGAGGAGGAAGAGGAAGTGGATGAGAATGATGAGAAAGTGATGGAGGAGGAAGAAGAAAAAGTGGAGAAGGGGGAGGAGAAAGTGGAAGAGGAGGAAGAGGAGACGGAAGCGGGTGAGGTAGAGAAGAACGGGGATGATGACGAGGAGAAGGAAGGGAGAGGGAGGCAGAGTGAGAGAGTGAGTGAAAGTGAGTGAGAGAGAGAGAGAGAGAGAGAGAGAGAGAGAGAGAGAGAAAGAGAGAAGCGATAGAGTAGAGGTCAGAGGTGGTCTGTAAAACATTCAGAGAAAATGTGGAAACCTGAGGAACCGGCAGGGCGGAGAGGGTCTGCTGCTGCTGCTGCTGCCGTGTCCGGCCAGGAGGAGGAGCGGCCGGGTCGACAATGAGCAAATCCCATGACAAGCGATCCCAAATGCACACGAAAGGGAGAAACAAGGATTAAAAAAGTAAATAAATAAATAAATAAATAGAAAATAAACAAATAAATAAATAATTAGATAAATACAATGAATAAATATAATAATAATAATAAAGAAATTACAATGGAAATAAATTTACAGTAATACTAACAAAATAACATCAAAAGCCGGTGGGAGACTGGAAAGAGTCGAACGGAGAAAAAGAGGGAGGAGAAAGAGACAGAGAGAGAGAGAGATCAGAAAGAGGCAACAGGAGGCTCCAGGATGGTGGGGGAGGAAGTAGAAAAGATGGAGGAAGAGGAGGAGGAGGTGGAAGAGGAGGAGGAGGAGGATGCAGAGAAGGAGGTGGGGGTGGAGAAGGAGGAGAAGCAACATACAGAAACACAAGATCCAGTGGAAAGGAATTCTGTTGGGATAACCGAGACGACAAGAGGCAGGGACCGAAGAGGGTTGGGGGGGGGGTAGGTGGGGGCATGTCTGGGGAGGTGGGAGAAGGTCTACCAAGTCAGCTCAGACAAGGACACGTTTTCGACTCTGGGAAAAATTATAAAGAAAAAATAATGAAAAAGAAGAAGAAAAAAAAAAGTCGACTAGTTTGGTGGTAGAATTGAATAAAACTGACGAAAAGAAACTGAGAGAGGGAGTAAGAGAGGAGTGGGAGCAGGAGTGGGTGGTGTGGGGGGAGGAGCGGGTGGAGGTGTAGGAGGCAGGTGTGGGAGGTGTAGGGGGAGTGGGAGGTGTGGGGGGAGTGGGAGGAGGGATGGGGGGAAGGAGGGGTAAGGGAGCGTAAAGAGAGAAGTGAGAGAGAGAGAGAGAGAGAGAGAGAGAGAGAGAGAGAGAGAGAGAGAGAGAGAGAGAGAGGAGAGAGGGGAGAGAGAGAGGGGCAGGAGTGGGTGGAAATGTGGGGGGCAGGAGTGGGAGAAGGGATGGGGGAGAAGGAGGGGTAAGGAGGTGTAAAGAGAGAAGTGAGAGGGAGAGAGAGAGAGGGGAGGGGTGGGGGAGTGGGAGGAAGGATGGGGAGAAGGAGGGGTAATGGAGTGTAAAGAGAGAAGTGAGAGGGAGGGAGGGAGAGAGAGAAATAGAGATAGAGAGAGAGAGAGAGAGAGAGAGAGAGAGAGAGAGAGAGAGAGAGAGAGAGAGAGAGAGAGAGGAGAGGGAGCATTCGAGGCCATACTAAAAATTCGGTACAAGAAAATATGCGTACGACAGCGAGATAAATGACGAGACCTTTCGAGACGCACCAAATGAAGACTAAGGAGACTAAGACGAGGTCACGCGGAAAAGAAAAAAAGCGCGCCAAAACGTATAGGTAGGCTCAGGTGAAACGAGGTCAAACCTCGAGACTAAGGTAGACATTGTGCAGGAAACGGGACGGGTTGGGTCGAAGGGGAAAGGTGGGAGAAGATAGGAGGAGGAGGAGGAGGAGGAGGAGGAGGAGGAGAATGATGGGACGAGTGAGAGAAGATAGAAACACAAAAGAAGAACAAACAACAGCAGGCCTACTGGAGGAGGAGGAGGAGGAGGAGGAGGAGGAGGAGGAGGAAGAGGATGGGAGGAGTAAGAAAAGATAGGAGGTGGAGGAGGAGGAGGAGGATGGGAGGAGTGAGAGAAAAATAGGAGGAGAAAGAGAAGGAGAAGGCGAAGGGGAGCAGTGGAAGAAGATAGAAGAAGTAGGAGGTGGAGGAGTGGGAGAGGACAGGTGGAGGAAGAGGAGTGGGAGAAGATAGGAGGAAGGGACGGGACAACAGGAGGAGGAGGAGGAGGAGGAGGAGGAAGTGGAGGAATCTGCATTACTCCAGCAATATCCAGCGCTTCTCTCCGTGGGGACTTTATGGCATCGAAGTGTCGCATTCAAAAATGAGGTCGAAGAAACATCTAAAAATGGCGGCCGGACGCAAGGGCTGACCGGAGGCAAAAACGTTTTCATAACTCTTTACTGAATGGAGATTAGTCTCCACTCAGTAAGGAATGCTGCGTTGCTCTGGTCCGTTGGGATTCCACCAAAGTCCCCCGAAATACTGATCTCTTAAAACATGCAAGAGGAGGAGGAGGAGGAAGGGTAAGAGGAAGGTGAGGAGGAGGATGGGGGAAGAGGAGGAGTTGGGGGAAGGGTTAAAGGATGGGGTGGGAAATGGTAAGAGGAGGGGGAGGAGTGGGGAATGGGCAGGAAGTGGAGGAGGAGGACGGAGAAGAGGGAGGAGGAGGTGGGGAAGAAGAGGAGAGGAAGGGAGAGGAGGGGGAAAGAGAAGGCGGAGGAGGAGAAGAGGAGGAGAAGGAGAAGAAAAGGAGGAGAAGAGGAGGGGAGGAAGAAGAGGAGGAGGAGGAGGAGGAGGAGGAGGAGGAGGGGAATGATGAGGACGTGAAGGAAGGCGTGACTGACAAGAGGCGAGATAAGACGAGGGAAAAGGAAATGAACTTTTGAATTGCAAAGGCCACGACGGACGTAAAACGGAAGCTGGCCTTTTTACTCAAGGCCGACGGAAAAAAAAAGGCACCGGGGGGCGGGGGGAGGTGGGGGGAGGGATTCCAACTCCCGGATCAAGAACGCCTCCCCACACACAGGACAGTGATGTGTCACTATTGAGCTGGACTCCACCAAGTGGTCTTCATTAGCCATGAAAATAAATAAAAATAAGTATAAATAAATAAATTAATATAACAACATATACATGTACGTAAAATGAAGAAAAATAAAATACATAAATTCTGGTGCTCAGCATCTGTACGGTGTTACAAACTATTGTATTCTGTCACTAATAACCAGAGCTTCTATCCTTAGGGGAATGTCACACCATGGTGTGTGTATATTATATATATATATATATATAATATATATATATATATATATACATATATATATATATAATTATATATATATTATATACACACACACACACACTAAAGTCTTTTTCCCTCTTATAAGGGAGGTAGCCAAATCAAAAGGCTCATATCCACCACCCTTTCCTCCATCTCCTCTTAGCTCCTCATGGATGACGGGTCATCCCTGTATCCCGCCCATTGTCCCAAGTCAGAGGCAATGCAATAAGACACAGCACATCTACAGCAAGGCCGCTTCATTACTGGGTGACATTATTAAATTACTCTCCAGTTATAAAAGAATATTACGTAACTCTGGCCCGTAGAGGTATAACAACAACCCTCCTATACTACGTTGTATTCAGTAAATATCGTACAAGGGTGACAGGAATGGAAACTCCCGGGAGGGGTGAAAAGGCCGTGGAGAGCAGCACGTTGCGAAAACGGGCAGTTTGTTTCCAGAACGATGTTTGTGTGCGCGCAAGCGTGCTGGAAGTGGGGGTGGGTGGCTGTGGATTGTCTGGGCCTCGGTTCGAGCCAATCCAGTCAGGACAATCCCGTCGACATAAAACGGAGCGTCAATTCTGACTACTGAGAAAGAAAAAGAAAAAAGAGAAACACACACACACACACACACACACACACACACACACACACACTGTGGTAGAGTTCCCGGCTGCCACTACGGCGGTCCGGGTTCGAATCCCGCCCACGACTGAAATAATTTCAGTATCGCTGCGCTGCGAGTCGTTACTCCAACTCTCGTGGGGTGAGAGTTGGGTGTGTCTGTGCGTGTAAAATCACAGTAGTACTCGTAGATCAATCATACATTTAGCTCTGAGCTCTCTTTCGGGAGGGTAATAGCTGTCGATCATGAGTCCAACACGTGATCCAGGACCATGGTGAATCATACATACATACACACACACACACAAATTCATTCACTTACTCAAGAAGCAAAATATATTTTCCTCCTGGTTCATTATTCTGTTCTTGGAAATGGTCTAAGCGAAACGAAACGTCGTAATATACAATCCTGAACTACGGTAATGTTTTATTTGCGACTCTCTCAAGGAAGAAAGATAAACAAGCAGAAAGATGGAGTCTTTAAGCAAGAAACTTATTCAAAACTGCTGACTGCCTTTAAAACACACACACACACACACACACACACACACACACACACACACACATACACATACACACACACACACGATGACACGGTTGGTAGAGTTCTCGCCTGCCAGTACGGCGGTCCGGGTTCGAATCCCGCCCACGACTGAAATAATTTCAGTATCGCTGCACTGCGAGTCGTTACTCAAATTCTCGTGGGCGGGGAGTTGGGCGTGTGTGTGCGTGTAAGGTCACACCAGTACTCAAAGATCGGTCATATACGAGCTCTGAACTCTCTTCCGGGAGGGAAATAGCTGTCGATCACGAGTCCAACACGTGATCCAAAGACCATAGTAAATCACACACACACACACGCACGCATGCACACACAAACACATACACACACGTGCGCAAACACACAAACACAATAATAGGTCGTGGGAACAAATTAAGAAAGCCCACATGTCTAAAGGATGTATAGAAAAACAGTTTTCCATATATATGCATAAATACTTGGGATAGCTAAGAAGGTGATATAACCCAAGCTTGAACAATACATGAATTCAAATATAATTATAACTGGAAATCAAGGATATATATCAAGTTGAAACTGTACATTTGAGGCTAGGTATGGTATATATATATATATATATATATATACATATATACATAAGAGATTGTACCTAACGAGCCCTTCCTTCCTGTTTACTACAATGAGGTAAATACACTTAGGTCAATACATTATGTAAATGTACATCTATATGTACACGAACGTGCATGTGTGCGTATTCACACGTACGCATAAATATACACGTACGGATACAAACACAAATAATTAAATCGGAGATACACATAAAGAGGGGAATAAAATAATGACAGCTATTTACAATAATTACAGAGACTTGTGATTGATGAACGCAATTTGTGCTCGAGGGTCGATGAAATAATAAAACAAACTAAACATGAATAAATAAATTATTAACTAAATAAATTTATTAATTAGTGAGGACGCCCGGAGCTGACCCATCGTACACAAGAATTATACACAAGTGCTTTCGTCGAATATTATCAAATTTCGTAGCAGTTCCTTTAAAATAATTTTTTTTTTCAATGTTTTGTTGACGAAACAATATGGTACGTATGTCTGCGTGATTGGTATATCGCGAGTCAGGTTCGAATGTCCGCAATATTGCGATATTCGAACTCTGAAGTGCCCCCTCAACATGGGGTTGCCTGTTGGGCTGCTTCCCAGGCCATCGTGGTGAAATAAAACGATGATTTCTCCATCATTTTGCAAGCGTTTTGGGTTAGGTTGGGTTAGACTGGGTTGGGTTTGATTAAGTTAGGTTAGGTTTATGTTGGGGTTGTTTGATTGTTTGGATAGATTAGGGTTAGGTTAGATTTGGGTTAGGTTAGGTTAGGGTTAAGTTAGGTTATGTTAGGGTTAAGTTAGGTTATGTTTGGGTTAGGTTAGGTTTGGTTAAATTAAACAGGAGTTAAACTGGGCTAGGTTAGATTTAGTTAGGTTCGGTTAGGTTACATTGGGGTTTGATTGGGTTGGGTTAGGTTAGGTTAGGTTAGGGTTTGGCTAGGTTAGACTGGGTTAGGTTAGAATAAGTTAGGTTGTGTTAGGCTACATTCAAGTTTTATTGGATTAGATTAGGTTTGGTTAGCTTGAGTTAGGCTAGGATAAACATGACTATATTGGCTGGGATTTTCGAAACAAACAACGACACTGATCAAGAATGGCGTTATGTTTACAAACAGAAGTGGCAATTTCGGCGTCTCCATTTACCGGCCCCGATACTACAACAACCACTACTACCACTTTTACTACTACTACGACACACAACGAAATCAAGACTATCAACAGTCACACAAAATCAAAACGGCGTAGAGGACCCAGCAAAAGAGAAAATCAACGTGGAAGGAAAAAAATTATACTACAGAAAGTTTGGTTCAAAAGTTTTATCTCAACTCAATTTGCCATCTTTTATCCTCCTGCGAACCAAGCCCTCGTCAAATACCAGCTGATTGAATGTAAACATACCCTTTAGTGGGCACCCCTCACTCTTCCTCGCGAAACGACAAAACAATCTTCTCTTAATGACTACAACTAAAGCGTTCGACATGGAGCAATTAAAATTATGTTCAATTAATATTTATACTTCTGTACTTTCAAAAAGTCTGACAAATTGGCACAAACGTTCCAGTTTGGACGTTTAACAAGCGGCCTGGTGGGCTTCGCGCGGAATTCTTGTAAGCTGTACATACGACGGCACAGCATCAACTAACCTTTACGGTTTAAAACTCTTCATCACACACACACAGATAAACTCTCCTTTAATTAAAGGAACTTGATTAGCAAACCACGATGAATACCTAATTAACATGTCACACTCCTAATTGCATCGCGAATAGACTCAAATTGCTCGTTCCCTTTATCATACTTTCTGTCTGTCTGTCCGTCTGTCTACATGTCTCGCACTCTCGCACATACAAACGAGAGGAAGAGAGAGAGAGAGCGAGAACGAGAGAGAGAGAGAGAGAGAGAGAGAGAGAGAGAGAGAGAGAGAGAGAGAGAGAGAGAGCGTAACCAATTAGTGCCACAACTGCGGGGCGCTTAGTCTGAAACGTTGAAGACAAACACGCATTGGTTGCGTACGACAACGTTCAAACGTTCACATTATCCGGGCGCCCTGCACGGACAGTAACACGCGTGGGTGCATGACACCAAGGCTAGAGCACGGTGCTCAGATGCATGAACACATGTAACTACGAGTCCAAATTGCCAATTGCAAATATCAACCCCCCCTCCCCCCATACGTTTCGTCAGCTTCTTAGCGCATGGAGCAACAATCAATCATAAATATTGGTAATATTTTAGTTTGCTATTTTGTACGTATATCTTTACCTATTCGTATTATAAGGGAAATCACTCGTTAGGTACTGTATCAATATCAAATTACAATACCTAGCTTGGATTTCATGTGTGTAAGTGTATGTACCTGTATGTGTTTATACATGTATGAATGTATGTGCATATACGCGCGCGCAAGTGTAAATGTGTATATATGTGTATACGTGCATATACGTGTCTGAATGTGTTTGTAAACGTGAACAAGTGCGTATATGTGGGTATGCATGTACATGCGAGTGTTTATGTGTGTGTGTGTGTGTGTGTGTGTGTGTGTGTGTGTGTGTGTGTGTGTGTGTGTGTGTGTGTGTGTGTGTGTGTGTGTGTGTGTGTGAACAACTCTGCATGAGGACGCGCGTGTATAAGACGCCTTCGAGGGTGCGTTCGTGCGTATGTGCGTTCATCTGTGTGTGTGGGAAAGAAGGATAACCAGCACGGGTCTGGCATTAAGGGATAATGGACTGGAAGCCTCCTGGGGTGCCGGGAGGACCCCCCACCCCGGGGGAGCTACGCCCCCCATCTTGGCCTCGTCCCCCTTCTTCCCCACGAAGGGAGTAAAGTGAATTGAGGGGAACTTAGGTGAAGTGCATCGAAGCGAGGTACTTGGTTGAATTAGGGTGTGTTGAGGTGCTGTGAGGTGAGTTAGGGGTGAGGTGAGTTAGGGGTGAGGTGGGTCAGGGGTGAGGTGGGTCAGGGGTCAGGTGGGTTAGGGGTCAGGTGGGTCAGGGGTGAGGTGAGTTAGGGGTGAGGTGAGTTGGGGTACGGTGAATTAGGGGTGAGGTGAATTAGGGGTGAGGTGGGTCAGGGGTGAGGTGGGTCAGGGGTGAGGTGTGTCAGGGGTGAGGTAAGTTAGGTGTGAGGTAAGTTAGGTGTGAGGTGGATCTGGGGTGAGGAGAGTTGAGGGAGATGAACTGGGATGTGGTGAGTTGTGTTGAGGTGTTTTGAGGTGAGGGGAAGTAAGATTAGGGCAAACAAGATGAGGTGAAATGAGTAGGCATGAGATGAACTGGGATGTGGTGAAATGTATTGAGATATGAGGTGTAGTCAAATGAGGCGAATTGAGGAAAGTTGAGTGTAATGAGGTATTTTGAGGCGAGGCGAGGCGAGGCGAGGCGAGCTGAGGCGAGTTGAGGCGTGGGGAATTGTGGTGAGATAAGGTGTGAGGACGTGAAATGACATGTAGTTAGGCGAGTTGGGATGAGATGGCCTGAGTACAGATGAACTAAGGTGAATCGAGGTGAAATGAGGTGAGGCGAGGAGAGGCAAGACATCTAAGCGCGGGTCCCGTCTTGAGGAGCGAGCAAACGAGAGAGAAAGAGAGAGAGAGAGAGAGAGAGAGAGAGAGAGAGAGAGAGAGAGAGAGAGAGAGAGAGAGAGGTGAGAGAGAGGAGAGAGAGGTGAGAGAGAGAGAGAGAGAGAGAGAGAGAGAGAGAGAGAGAGAGAGAGAGAGAGAGAGGGAGAGTGAGGGAGAGAGGGAAAGAGAGATTAAGAAGAAGCGGTACCTTCCCAAACACCACCTACACTTTACTCCCATTTAGTACATTCTTCATTCCATTCCCTCTGGACCAATCCTATTGATTTATTCATTTATTGCGAGCCCCTAAGAACCGTCTAGAATACATAAGGGCAAATAGAAATGTCTAAAAAGAAAAAATATATATTGTCTCGCCCCACTTGAACGTGTGGCACTGTTTGGAACGACGGGCCAAAAGAATGAGACCATAACGGCGAGAGCGAGACAAAGACGTCCAAAACAGGAAATTCTGCTCGAGATACACAAGGGCCCCCCCATTCCCCCCCCATCGCTTTACGCAAGCGGAGGAGAAAAGAGAGAGATGGGAGAGAGGGAGAGATGGGGAAAAGTGATGGGAGAGGGGGAGAGAAAGAGATAGGAGAGGTAAAGAGAGAGAGAGAGAGAGAGAGAGAGAGAGAGAGAGAGAGAAAGAGAGAAAGAGAGAGAGAGAGAGATGGGAGAGGGAATGAGAGGTCGAGTGTGAGAGAGCGAGAGAAAGAGATGGGAGAGTGATGGTAGAGAGGTATAGAGAGGTGGAGTGTGAGAGAGAGAGAGAGAGAGAGAGAGATAGAGAGAGAGAGAACAACGGCACCGCGGCGTCAGGAGAGTAATGAGACGACCTGGCAAACGCTTCCATGGGAGGCATCGCGGGAGAGAACAGAGGCCGCGGAACCCCGTAGACTTCTTCTTCTTTGTGGCAGAAACCAAAGCGAAGTGGCACCGATGCCACGAAGCGAATGCAGTGCCAAAATTAAAGTTACAAGACGAAGTAGCACATGTAAAGTAGTTCGCCTTAAGTGGCACCCTGGAAGGTGAGGAGGTGTAATACGCGACAAGTCTGGTGAACAATAACACTAAACACGTAGTACATTTAACGAATATTCCATCCAAGAAAATACGACACACACACAAATCCATGACGAGCGCGATTCTGGAACTCTTCCCCTTACCACGTCTGCCGCCAGGCTATTTCATTCACCTCCACGGTAACCCCCACCACCACCACCACCCTTCCCTAAGAAGGTCAGAAGCAAGGGCCGTTCGAGAAGGACCACCCTGAGGCCACACAACCGTGAAGCCCTTCTTCAGGAGAGTAACTCGACACACAAGACCTGAGACCAGAAGACCTCTCCTATGTCTACTGGAGCTTTACCTCCTCCTCCTCATCTTATTTCTCTTAGTCCTCCCTCTGTTTTTCTCCTTATTTTACTCCTCCTCCTACCCTTCCTCTTCCTCATTTTATTTCTCTTAGTCCTCCGTCTGTTTTTCTCCTTATTCTCTCCTCCTCCTCCTACCCTTCCTCTTCATCTTATTTTTCTGTCATCCTGTTTTTCCTTATTCTCCTCCTCCTACCCTTCCTCTTTCTCCTCCTCTTTTTAGTTCTCTAAGTCCTCCATCTATTCTTCTCCTTATTCTACTCCTACCTTTCCTCTTCTTCCTCTTCTTTTTATTTCTCTAAGTCCTCCGCCTGTTCTTCTTTTCCTTATTCTCCTCCTACTCTTCCTCTTCCTCTTGTTTCTCTTAATCCTCCGTCTGTTGTTCTTCTCCTTATTTTGCTCATCTTATTACTCTTCCTCCTCCATTCCTTCCCATCTCCCTCCACTTCTTTTCCCCTTCCCTCTCTGCCTCCTAATTGCCTTTTCGTTTCCCCCTCCTCCACCGCCTACTCCTCATTTTCCCTTTCCTTCTACTCATCTTCTTAATTTTCCTCCTCCAGCCCTTCCTACCTCCACCTTTTCTTCCTCCTCTTAACCTCTCCTTTTTCCCCATTTTCTTCTTCTTCCTCCATCAATTCCTACTGCCCCTGTCCATCTTTGAAGTAGTAGTAGTAGTAGTAGTAGTAGAAGTAGTAGTCATTCACTCCGATAACCTTCACTTCAAGCGGGATGGGTCCAAGGGCAAATGCAAACTACGCTCGTCTTGCAGAAGTGATGGAATTAATGAAACAACCACCAAAGAACAGTATTGTAGCGTGGATGAGATGTAGACTCATTCTCACTCTTAATCCCGGCTCTCCTATGCCTGAGAGGTATATACCAGGTTCCAACCCCCTACAACAGCACACATACAAATCTTCGATTCTGGGCAGACTGTAGTGGAAAGTAGGATAAATAAACTTCTGTATTAGGTTTCATTAAAGTGAAATAATACAATATAAAAGGGTAGTCGACCACAGTCATTGGCGAGAGAGGGGCCAATGAACTGTGCCTGTGGGAGACAGATCTTGACAGCTTTGACCACGCAGTTCCAAGAGGATGGAGGTCGTTAAAAATAGATGAAAAAATAATGAAAAAATAAAATAATTTAAATAAAATAGTAATAGCAGTATTATTATTTTATTTATTCACCAATAACCAGCTCTTCCATCCTTCAGAAACAACATCGCGCTTGAGACCTGGCGATGGTATATATATATATATATATATATATATATATATATATATATATAGAGAGAGAGAGAGAGAGAGAGAGAGAGAGAGGGAGAGAGAAGGGATAACACAATGCAAAGTTATGCCTACTTTTCAAGCTGAGATTAGCGTTCAATAATAATCATGCGTGGTTCTGGTCCGTAGGGGTGACATCAGTCCCCCAAAAACATTTATGCAGCCTATACAAACGGAGTAATACAGAGAGGATATGGAGGACGAGGACAGAAGAAGAATAAGCTGGACAAAAGGTGCAGTAAAGGGAAGTAAACGCGAGATGAGGAAAAGACCGAAGCAGAAAGAAGGGTAAGAAATAGAAGATTCTGAAGATGTATTGAGAAGTGAAGAGGAGGAGGAGGAGGGGGAGGAGGAGGAGGAGGGGACAGCGAAGCAAGCTGTAAATGAAATTAGAGGATGAAAGCAGTCGCAGGGATGACATACTGAGCGCAAAGTGGAGAAGAACGGGAAGGAAATGGAAAAGGAAGAAGGAATTAGCATACGAGAATGACAGATGAGGAGAACGATGGAATTGACACCCCTAGATGGAGAAGACAAAGACGACGAAGAGGTGGATGAAGAAGAAAAAGAAGAACACGAGGAGGAGGAGGAGGAGGAGGACGAGAAGGGCATCGAGGAGGAAGAGGACGAGGACGAGAAGGGCATCGAGGAGGAAGAGGACGAGGACGAGAGGGGCATCGAGGAGGAAGAGGATGAAGACGAAGAGGAGGAAGGAGGAGGAAGAAAAGGAGGAATAAAAGGAAGAAGAGGAAGATGATGATGAAAAATAGGAAGAGGAGGAAGAAGAGGAAGAGGAGGAAGAAGAGGAAGAGCGGGAGGAGGAGGAGGAGGAGGGCGAGGAGGAGGTTCAAGAGCAAGAACATCAAAGCTGAAGAAAAGTTAACTTCGACAGGTGAACTCGGCGACATCCCAACACTCGTCCCTCCCTCCCTCCATTCCTCCCTCTATCTCCCAATTCCTCCTCCTCCTCTTGATCTTCAACAACTCCCCACCACAACACACACACACACACACACACTACACATTCTCCAACAGTCCCTCAGCCTACCTCCCGTCCCCCTTTCCTGTCATCTATTACCTTCCCTATTCCAGTCTCATGGTTTGAACTGTTCCTCTTCCTCGTCTTCCTCCTCCTCCTCCTCTTCCTCTTCCTCCTCCTCCTCTTCCATCCTTATACACAACATGTTCCCCCATCTATATTTCGCCATTTCAACACTGCTACCCTTCTCCCCGTCTCTCTTCTGTACCCCTCTCCCTCCTTCCCTTGTTCTTCTTTCTCACCCTTTTCTATTCTTCTCTTCTTTTTATCTTTCTTCTTTTTCCTTTCTCCCTTTTCTTCATTTTTTTTCTTCCTCTTCCTTCTCTTCTTTTGTCCCTCCCCCTTCTACCTATACACTTTTTTTCTAATCTGCCAATATGCCAGGACTCAAAAGCTGAGGGCTTTCCTCCCTCACTCACTCCCTCTCTCTCTCTCTATCTCTCTCTCTCTCCCGTCCTATCCTCTCCCCTATCCCCTATTAGACCGTTTCCATGCAAAGATATTCCCACACTACACTGAGTCCCACATTACGGACTGGAAGCGGTGGGGGTGGGGGTGGGGGGGGGCGTGGGGATGAAATAATGGGGATAGTGTTAATGGGTCTGGAGAATGACAGAAGAGTGTGGGGGGAGTGGAGGGGGTGCACATGAGGGATGTTGGAGAAGAAACCATGGTGGAAGACTGTGGGGAGGGAAATGAGAGAGGAAGAGGAGGAAGGTGGAGGATGAAGAGGAAGAGGAGGAAGGAGGAGGAAGAAGAGGAAGAGGAGGAAGAAGAGGGAGAGGAGGATGAAAAGGAAGAGGAAGAGGAGGAAGAGGAGGAAGAGGAAGAGGAGGAAGAAGAGAAAAAGGAGGAGTGTAACTAGGGAGAGAAGGACAATCTCGCGTCGGGGAGGGGAGGGGAAAGTGAGGGAGAAATGACGAGGAAAGGGGGGGAAGGAGGGTGTGAGGGGATGAGGAGGAGAACGTGAAGCATGAAGATGAAAAAGAGAACGACAACGAGGAGGAGAGGAAGAGAAGAAGGAAAGGGAAAAGGACAAAGAGGAGGAGGGCAGGAGGTGGAGGAGAGGAAGAGAAAGAGAAGAGGAGGATAGGAAGAGGAAGAGAAGAGGAGGATAGGAAGAGGAGTTCAAGGAAGGAGATGGTCAAAAAAGCGAACAAGAAACAAGAAGCGAATTTTGGAAGAAGGAAGACGAGTTCACAAATACAAACGAAGAAGGGGAAGGAGGAGGAGGAGGAAGAGCTGGAGGAAGGGATGAAGACGAAGGAGAAGGGGGAGGGGGGACGGAGGAAGGGGAGGGGGAGAGGGGAGGGAGGGGGAGACAGGGGGGAGGCGACATTGACATGTAAAGGACAAGGTTCGAGTCTGGTGTATTGGAAGACTAACCAGTACTGAGGAGAGAAATGACAAGGGGCGGACAAGGCGGGAGAGTGAGAGACGGTGAGAAAGTGAGAGACGGTGAGAAAGGTGAGAAACAAATGAAGATGGACAAAGACGGAAAACTGGGTGGGGGGGGACGTGAGAAAGGATGGGAGAGGGGAAATGGATACAGGCCAGGGAATAAAGAAGAGAAGTAAAATGTATTTAGGGAAGGAGGGAGAAGGGTGGAAGGACCAAGGAAAAAAAGGATGGGTAAGGAGTGATAAGAGGAGGAAGAGGGAAAGGATAGAGGGAGGGAGTAATGAAGGGAAGAATGGAGGAGTGCAGAAGGGAAGGACGGAGGACGGAGGGAGTGGGAGGGAGGGAGAGAAGGCAGGCAATAGTTGGAAGAAGAAAAGTATTTACGAGGCGACGGTGCTCAGCCTGATCACAAGTAATAGAAAAGGAGGAGGAGGAGGAGGAGCAAAGGGAGGAGGAAAGGGGGGGAGGATTACGCGGAGGATTACAAGGAAAGGGAGGAGGAGGAGGAGGAAAGGAAGATGGAGAGGAAGGAGGAAAGGGAGGAGGAAGAGGAGAGGGGGAGGATTACGATGAGGAGTACGTTGAGGAGGAGGTAGGCGGAGGAAAGGCAGGAGGAGGAGGAAAGGCAGGAGGAAGAGGAAAGGGAGGAAGAGGGAGGCGGAAAGGGGGGAGGATTACGAGGAGTACGAGAAGGAAAGGGAGGAGGAAGAGGAAAGGGAGGAGGAAGAGGAAAGGAAGAGGAAAGGAAGAGGAAAGGGAGAAAGAGGAAAGGGAGGAGGAGGAGGAGGAAGAGGAGGAAAGGGAGGAGGAGGAGGAAGAGGAGGAAAGGGAGGAGGAGGAAGAGGAGGAAAGGGAGGAGGAGGAGGAAGAGGAGGAAAGGGAGGAGGAGGAGAAAAGGGAGGAAGAGGAGGAGGATCCATGGACGCTTACATAACTTGAAATATGGCAAGGACCTTCCCCACTACTTCCATTTGGCCTCCTCCTACCGCACGCCCGCCCGCACACCCGCCTCCACGCCCAACGGCTGGGCGAGCCTCATCTGAAGGGAGAGAGGGAGGGGGGGCATATATGGGAGGCAGGGTGTAGAGTTCGGGTGTGTGTTGAGGCTGGAGAAGTGTGCGAGAAGGGTGCCTATGAGTGGGAGTGTGTGTATGGGTGGGAGTGTGTGTATGGGTGGGAGTGTGTGTATGGGTGGGAGTGTGTGTATGGGTGGGAGTGTGTGTATGGGTGGGAGTGTGTGTATGCGTGGGAGTGTGTATGGGTGGGAGTGCGTGTATGGGTGAGAGCGTATGGGTGGGCGCGTATGTATGGGTGGAAGCGTGTGTACGGGTGGAAGCGTATGTATGGGTGAAACAGTGTGTACTGGTGGAAGCGTGTGTATGGGTGGGGGCGTGTGTATTGGTGGAAGCGTGTGTATGGATGGAAGCGTGTGTATGGGTGGGAGCGTGTGTACGGGTGGAAGCGTGTGTATGGGTGGGGGCGTGTATATTGGTGGAAGCGTGTGTATGGATGGAAGTGTGTGTATGGGTGGAAGCGTGTGATGGGTGGAGCCGTGTGTACGGGTGGGAGCGTGTGTATGGGTGGAAGAGTGTATGGGTGGGAGCGTGTATATGGGTGAGTGTGTATATGGGGGAGTGTGTATGGGCGAGAGAGAGTTCATGAGTGAGAGTATGGGTGGGAGAATGTGTATGTGTGTGAGGAGTGTACATGGGTGAGGTTGTGTGTATGGGTAGGTTGGATGTGTATGGGTGGGAGAGTATATATGGGTGGGAATGTGTGTATGGGTGGGAGCGCGTGTATGGGTGGGAGAAGTGTGTATGGGTGGGAGAGTATGTATGGGTGGGAGAAGCGTGTGTGTGTGTGTGTGTGTGTGTGTGTGTGTGTGTGTGTGTGTGTGTGTGTGTGTGTGTGTGTGTGTGTGTGTGTGTGTGTGTGTGTGTGTGTGTGTGTGTGTGTGTGTGTGTGTGTGTGTGTGTGTGTGTGTGTGTGTGTGTGTGTGTGTGTGGAGCAGGGGTAAGAAGGGAGTGTGTAGGAGCGGGGTAGTGTGTAGGAGCGGGGTAGTGTGTAGGAGCGGGGTAGTGTGTGAGTGTGAGGCCATGTGTGTGTGGAGGGGTAGGGGCCATATGTATGTATGTGTATGTGTATGTGTGTGTGTTTGTGTATGTGTGTGTATGTGTGTGTGTGTGTGTGTGTGTGTGTGTGTATGTGTGTGTGTGTGTGTGTGTGTAGGGAGCATGTAGAAGTGAAGCATTGAGTTGAAGTATCGAGAAAACTGTGTACTGTGTATTGTGCATGTAAGAGACAGATGTACAAGGTGGTGAGGTGTGTGTGAGGTGAATACTCGCAGAAGCGTCTTGAGTTGAACATGAACGAAATAACCCAGTACGAAGAGTATCAGGACAGAATGTGTATGAAATAAGCAGTGTATGGAGAGATGGGAAGGGATCCAGAGGGCTGGAAAGGGGTAGGGGAAGTTTGTAGGGTAAGGTTAAATCATATACGAAGTCTACGGAGATAGGAAGGAGATGAGAAAGGGGAAGAGAAGGGTAGGGTAAGAGAAGGGAGAGGAGATAGAAAGGAAGGGGTGTGGGGGAGGGGAGTGGGGAGGAGATAGGAAGGAGATAAGAAAGGGGAAGTGAAGGTTAGGGATAAGAGAAGGGAGAGGAAGGGGAGGGGGTACGAAGGAAGGGGTGATGGGAGGGGAGTGGGGAGGGGAGTGGGGAGGGTACAGGAGAGGAGCGGGGAGGAGTGAAAGAGGAGAGATGGTGAAGCGTGGGAGGATACGAAAATAGAGGGGGGCATGTAGAAGAAGGAATACAAAGGAACGGGCAAGAGGCACTTGCAGTGGGGGGAGCTAACTCCCCCTAGACCCTCCCCATCCCCCCACGAGGGCCCCTTTGGGAGCCCAACTCAAACAAGCCACCAGGTGCTCTACGGGCCCCCGAGTGGCCCTGGGGGGGCCCTCCTCGCCCACGTACAAATGTCAGAACTTGGGATGAAACGGGGCCACCTGTACTCTCCTGGCGCCCACGCATCCTTACAACAGGCCCTTTCCTACCTGAGGGCACTTTACCCTTTCGTTGTCTGCCGTTTGTTGATCCATCTCCGTCGCGATGGGATCTTTCCCATTCGGTGGAATGGTTTACGTGTTTTTTTTGTTTTTTTTTTGTTTTTTTATGCGCGAGGTCTAATTTTCAGAAATGCTTCTAGAACCTAAAAGGTTAAATTTCTAAATTTCTATCATTCTCATCAACATCACCACTAGCACCATTCTTCATAGAAATCCTCCACCATCCTTAGCATCACCATCACCTTGAAGGGACGGGGGGTGGGAGGGGAAGTTTCCTTCTTATGGAGGGTAAAGGGGTTAAATAGGTTCAACAAACAATTCCATTCAGCTCTTCGGAGTCTCCCTCTGGTCGCTGTAGTACATTTAACCTCACTTATGTTTCGAATTTACAGAGTATTATTATTCTTATTATTCTTGTTATTATCATTAATTATAATTATTATTATATTATATTATTATCATTATTATATTATTATCATTATCATCATCATCATTAAGGGAGAGACGGCACCTACCACCACTGGATGGGCCGAGAGAACAGGGAGTCTTACGAGACAGAAGAGGATGGAAAAAAGAGACTGAACCCATTGACAGAGTGAAAACTCTACCTGGGAGAGGATGCAGATGTAAGATCATCATTATTATTGCTTCATTAACACTGCAAGCCCAACCCAACCTAGCCCTAAGAATTTCATGAACTCCTCGATAATTTGATAGTTTCATCGTACTTCTTATATGTGGGGAAGGGGGGCAGGAGATCTGTGCCCTGTAGGATTAGTGGATTAATCAAGCCAATTCCGTCTTAACGTTGCCACTGTGTTTCTCGACGAGAGAGAGAGAGAGGGGGGAGGGGGAAAGAGGGGGAGGAAGGAAGAGAGAGAGAATGGGGGAGAGGGAGTGAGAGGGAGGAACAGGAAGAGAAGGGGAGAGAGGAGAACGAGGGAGAGAGAGGGAGAGGGAGAAACATTGAGAGACACGAATATCCTCTTTCGAGATTCCGTTTTGTCTAACGCCAGACGCCTCCATTCAGCTTGGAGGGACTCCTTCTGGCCTCGTTAGTGGTTAAGTATCCGAAGAGCAATGGGCGTGAGAGGAAGGGTGGGGGTAGTGCTGGGGTGTGTGTGTGCCTGGGGTCTCTCCATAATTACGATTTCACGGGAAAATGACCCTTTTGCGCACCTTCCTCAAGAGCTGTCATCTTCAGGAAGTCTCATTATGCCGTCCTTTGTCCCCGGAGTTTCTTTGCTACAAAAGTGATACCACGGTCGCAAGTGAATCAAATAGCCTGGCGACAGCAATGTCTTGGCGACAGCAATATCTTGGTGACAGCAATGTCTTGGCGACAGCAATATCTTGGCGACAGCAATAGCCTGGCGACAGCAATAGCCTGGCGACAGCAATTGCCTGGCGACAGCAATATCTTGGCGACAGCAATATCTTGGCAACAGCAATAGCCTGGCGACAGCAATGTCTTGGCGACAGCAATATCTTGGTGACAGCAATGTCTTGGCGACAGCAATATCTTGGCGACAGCAATATCTTGGCGACAGCAATAGCCTGGCGACAGCAATAGCCTGGCGACAGCAATTGCCTGGCGACAGCAATGTCTTGGCGACAGCAATAGCCTGGCGACAGCAATTGCCTGGCGACAGCAATGTCTTGGCGACAGCAATATCTTGGCAACAGCAATAGCCTGGCGACAGCAATAGCCTGGCGACAGCAATTGCCTGAAGACAGCAATATCTTGGCGACAGCAATAGCCTAGCGACAGCAATATCTTGGCGTCAGCAATAGCCTGGCCACATCAATATCTTGGCGACAACAATGGCCTGGCGACAGATAAAGTATCACCCGGCACGGAAGGTTTAGGGATGTCTTCTGCGTATATTTGCTTCTTCATAACTCACACCATCACCACTAGCCACGATCACCACCACCAACGCCATCTACCACCACAAAACACAACTAACAACCCGCACACCACAGAAATAACACTATAACAACTACCACAAACACAATACCACTAACACCAACACTACAACTACTAGCACCACTAATACCTCCACTACCATCCAGTGAAGCAATATAACGCTTTGTCTAAGGGGTCGCCCTCGACAACAACGGGGACTACAAGGCCAACCACCACGTCGCTCCTTCTCCTCCTCCTCTCCTCGGGCGGCGCCTCCTCCTCCTCCTCTTCGGGCGGCGCCTCCTCCTCCTCCTCCTCCTCCTCGGGCGTCTCCACCTCCCAACGGCGCCACGACGGTCGATGAAAAAACTACAGTGCAACAACCACACAGTCGAGGACGACCCGAGGGAGAAAGACTGGAGGGGAAGAGGAAGGGATGGGGAAGAGGAAGGGATGGGAAGAGAGGGAAGAGGAAGAGTTGGGGAGGGAGGGAAGAGGAAGATATGGGGAATAGAGGGGATAGGAAAGTATGGTGGGAA
>NC_134787.1:51884808-51902308 GCF_046742065.1 Oratosquilla oratoria
AAGAAAACGAGAGTACGGAAGGGAAAAATACAAAACGAAAGAAAGAAAGGAGGAAGAAGGAAGGAACGAAAGAAGAGGACAGGATTGAAAGAAGGATGGATGGAAGAAAGAAGAAAAATAAAACTAGGGTGGGGGAATGGACAAGAACAATAGGAGGAAAAAGAATAAATGAATAAAAGATGGAACGAAGATGGAAGTAAGGATAGAGGGATGGATGGATGGAGGGAAGAGAGAGGGATGGAAGGAAGGAAGGAAGGGTGGATGGAAGAAAGGGTAATTGGAGGAAAAAGTGAGAGGAGGGTAGGGTGATAGACGGGAGGAATGTACAGTAAAACAGAAATAAGAAATAATTAAATAAACATTTGATATAAATAGATAAGGCAAGACAAAACTTGGTTCAAATGAAATAATTATTCTTTTCAATTATGGCCGCAAATAAAACTACAATAAATAAATAAATAAATAAAATCAAGTAAGACGACCGAAAAAGAAAAGGAACTTAGTTAACGAAAGAGGAGAGAGGGAGACACTGTATGTATATATATATATATATATATATATATATATATATATATATATATATAGAGAGAGAGAGAGAGAGAGAGAGAGAGAGAGGGAGAGAGAGGGAGAGAGGGGGAGAGAGAAAGGGGAGAGGGGGTACCTTAAGGGTCGGATTTCACAATGGAGACATGCATACGTGAAATTGGAGAAATGGAAAGACGAGAGAAAGAAAGAAGAACCAGAAAAGAATATTGAAAAAAGTAGGAGGACGGAGGCGTAGGAGGAAGGAAGAGGAGGAAGGAAGAGGAGGAAGGAAGAGGAGGAAGGAAGAGAAGGAGGAAAAGGAGGAAGATGAACATGCGAGTACACGTACAAGGAAGATTAGGAGGAGGGAAGAGGAAGAAGGGTTGGGGAAGACGGAGGAGGAGGGAGAGGAGGAAGAGGAGGGAGGACGAGGAAGGTGGGCGAGGAGGAAGAAGGAAGAGAAGTAAGGAGGAAAGAGTAGAAGAGTATCATGCGACTATAGGTAGTAGGAGAAGGAGGAGGGAAGATGAGGGGAGAGGAGGTTGAGGAGGAGGAGGAGAAGGGAAGAGAAGTATGGAGAAAAGTGAGGAAGAGGAGAAGTAAGAGGAGGAGGAGGAGGAGGAAGGAGAGTAGGAGTAGGAAAAGGTAGAGCAGGAGGAAGAGTAGGATTAGAAAGAATAGAAAGAGGAGGAGGAGCAGAAAGAGAGAGGAACAAATGGTGGAGTAGGAATGGGCAGAAAAGGAAGAACTGCACGAGGAAGAGGAGGTGGAGGAAGAGGAGGAAAAGGAGGACGAGGAGGAGGAGGAGGAAGAGGTGGAGAAAGGGGAAGAGGAGGAGGAAGAGGTGGAGAAAGGGGAAGAGGAGGAGGAAGAGGTGGAGGATGGGGAAGAGGAGGAAGAGGAGGAAGAGGAGGAGGTAGAGGAGGAGGATCAGGAAGAGGAACAGGAGAAGAAGGAGGAGGAGTAGGAGGAGGAGGAATAAGAGAGGAGGAGAAGAAAGAGGTTGAGAAGAAGAATGAGTCTTCCTAGCGGCCGTGGGCAATACACAAGATTGAGGCTGGGCGAGGCCGAGTGGCACTTGGGGCTGCCGAGAAGAGCCGGATTAAAAGGAGGACGAGGAGGAGGAGGTGGAGAAGGAGGAGGAGGAGGAGGAGGAGGTGGAGAAGGAGGAGGAGGAGGACGAGGAGGGGGAGGAGGACGAGGAGGGGGAGGAGGACGAGGAGGCTTGGTAATGCATAAGGCAGCAACTCAAGCGAAAATGAAAATATAAATGAGAGAAAAGGAGTACATTAAAAGACACACACATTCGCACACACACACACAGAAAGAGAGAGAGAGAGAGAGAGAGAGAGAGAGAGAGAGAGAGAGAGAGAGAGAGAGAGAGAGAGAGAGAGAGAGAGAGAGAGAGAGAGATGGGGGGGGGGCTCTGCGTTGCCAAAGCACCTCAAGCACAGGTTCGATACTGCCTGAGCGTAGGAACGCATGAAGTGCACAGATAAAAGTCTCAACTCCCCCCACTCCCACTCCCACTCCCCCTCCCCCTCTCCCGCCCATTTTCATCTCCCAGTCCACCCCGCAACCTGGTGGATGAGGGGGGGAGGGGAGTGGGGGTGGAGTTGGCGGGAGGTGTCACACAGCAAAGTACAAGTATGTGCATGACAAAGACGGAAGGAAGGAGAGAGGGAAGGAGGGAGGGAGAGAGGGAAGGAAGGAGGAAGGGAGAGAGGGAGGGAGGAAGGGAGGGAGGGAAGGAAGGAGGAGGGAAGAGGGAAGGGAAGAGGGAAGGGAAGGGGGAAGGGAAAGGGGAAGGGAAAGGGAAAGGGAAGAGGAAGGTAACGGGTAAAGGAAGGGGTAAGGGGGAAGGGAAGAGGGAAGGAAAGGGAAGAGGGAAGGGAAGGGAAGGGGGAAGGTAAAGGAAAGGAAGTGAAGGGGGAAGGTAAAGGAAAGGAAGTGAAGGGGGAAGGTAAAGGAAAAGAAGTGAAGGGGGAAGAGAAGAGTGAAGGGGGAAGGGAAAGGGGACGTGAAATGGAAGAGTAAGGGTAAAGGAGGGTGGGGAGTGGAAGAAGGGAGGAGGAGGAAAGGAAAGGGAAGAAGGATACGGGTAATGGACAGGGGAAAGGAAAAGAGGTGAGGTGAAGGTTGGAAGGGGAAGAAGAGACAGCGGGCGCCTTTTTTCATTTTATTCTGACTTCCGCCTGCCAACCCGTCCCCTCCCCCTCCCCCCCTTCCCTCGGCAACGAAGGGTGGGGGCGGCTATGGCCTCTTCCGTGCCGGCAAAAGAGAGAGAGAGAGAGAGAGAGAGAGAGAGAGAGAGAGAGAGAGAGAGAGAGAGAGAGAGAGATAAGAGCCCAGAAAGATACACAGAACCAAATTAAATGGATTTTTACTAAAAAACACGAGAGAGAGAGCGACTGAGCGATTGAGAGAGAGAGATAAAAGCCCAGAGAGAAAGATACACAGACAGAACCAAATTAAATGGATTCTTACTAAAAACACGAGAGAGAGCGAGCGACCGAGAGAGAGAGAGAGAGAGAGAGAGGGAGAGAGACAGACAGACAGAGAAAGAGAGCTCGACCATGCAAGTAAAAAACATCCTGCGGGAGTTGGGAGTTGGGAGTGGTGGGGAGTTGTCACCCAAGGAGCCGACGATCCATCATCACGAGGCCAACAGCCGAAGGTCGTCGAACTGAGGCCGTAGACCAGGATTCTTAAGATCGATGCCAATCTTGATTTATCCCGACATAAACACACAGCAGCAAACTCGCTACAATCTTACTACGCTTCAAATATCAATTGAATTTATTTCAATACATCGAACAAATCCGGCTGCTGTATATTTGTTTAGTTTACAAGAATTTTTCAAGCTTTGTGGCTAGTTTTTTTTTTTTCAACACGGTTCTAAGATAGATGGTAAAACTGATCTCTTGATATTTCCATATATAATGTTCACTCTATGATATAATGCATGTCCATGTTTTGGGAAACATAAAAAAATTGACAACAATAGAGGAAAGAAGGAAGGACGGAAGGAAGGAAGGAGAGAAAATAAGGAGGAGGAGGAGGAGGAAGAGGAGGAGGAGGAAGAGGAGGAGGGTTCGAAGAAGTGAAGGAAGGCGTGAATGAAGAATTAAGGTGGAACGAATAAAAAAAAAAAACAGGTCAAGAAAAGAAAAATGGAATGGAAAATTTAAGATTATGCTAAGAGCCCTCCGTAATAACCGTGAGGTCAAAGAGAGCTGCATGCTGTTCCCCTCCCCACTTCCCCCACTCTCTTTCCCTCCGTGTGATTCACCATGGTCTTGGATCACGTGTTGGACTCGTGATCGACAGCTATTACCCTCCCGGAAGAGAGCTCAGAGCTCATATATGACCGACCTATGGGTAATGCTGTGACCTTACACGCACACACATCTCCAACTCCCCGCCCACGAGAGTTGGAGTAACAACCCGCAGTGCAGGGATACTGAAATTATTTCAGCCCTGGACGGGATTCGAACCTGGACAGCCGTAGTGGCGTCCAGGAACTCTAACCACTGTGTGTGTGTGTGTGTGTGTGTGTGTGTGTGTGTGTGTGTGTGTGTGTGTGTGTGTGTGTGTGTGTGTGTGTATGTGTGTGCGTGTGTGTTTTTTCGTGTCTTGGCTACCTGACATGTGACTGTTCCTTCACGCCCACAGATCAGCAAAAAGAAAAGGCAACTCCTTATCTGGGCGCATCCGCCATCACTTGGCGTCACGCAACGTCACACGCCGCTTCCCTATCGGCACTCCTCATCACGGCTGAGTGCCAACCAGTGCCACGACCTGTCCATGACCGGAGAACCGCGGGCCCAATCATACAGATGAATAGGTAGATAGATCGTTTATTGACCACAGATAATAATAATTTTAAAAAATCCCTGACCCATAGACAGAGAGAGAGAGAGAGAAGGGTGTGGTTAAGAAATAGCTGTAACTGGTTTCTACAACACAGAAATAATTCAATAAATGGAAGAAGAAAAAGTGAATATACGAAATATAAAGAGTAAAATATTCTCAAGCGATGTGGCCCTCTCCCTCCTTTTCTCACCCTCCTTCGAGTCGATAATTAGGAGAGGCAAGTCCCCTTTCATGAAAAAAGGGGGTGGGGGAGAGGTGGGGGGAAGAGGGGGGGGAAGGAGGACGAAAAAATAACAAAATATAAAGACGACTCGCTAAGGACCAGATTTTATTTTTTTTATTATTTTTTTTTAACGACACTCTGGACGAAATTTGATGGAAACCCGGCGTCTTGAAGATTGTGAAAGCGAGTTTTAAACTAGGCTGCCCGGCCAGCCTGAAAAAAAAAAAAAAAAAAAAAAACCAAGTCATCTTTATATTTTAGCAAGACGTCGATAATATAATGCGACATATATGGACCAATATTTACCTGTGCTCCCATTACGAGAAATCCCGAAACGAAGCCAAAAGAGGGGAAGCAATGGGAGGGAGGGTAGGGATGGGAAAGGTGGGGATAGAAGAGGGGAGAGATGGGTAGGAAGGGAAAGTGGGTAGCGGAAGGGAAAGTATGGGTAAAATATATAAAGAAAGTGGTGTGGTTTAGGAAAGGGGAAGGGAAGGGGAGTGGGAAGGCGGGGGAGGGAAAGGGGAGGGGGAAGGGAAGAGGAGGGAAAGGGGAGGGGGAAGGGAAGAGGAGAGGGGAAAGGGGAGGGGGAAGGGAAGAGGAGAGGGGAAAGGGAAATGGAGGAAACGGAAGTAAATGAAAAATATGATGGATGGGGGGGGCGAGGAAGGAATTATTTTGAAACAAAGAGGAAAGTGATGAGAGGAAAAAGGGGGAAGGTGGACGACGGAGGAAAGCGAGGGTAAGAGGAAAAAGGTAAATGGAGGAAAGGAAGGGCAGAGGAAGATGAGGGAAGGGAAGACAAGTGACCGGAAATGGTTTGAGAAAGGCATGGAAGAAAGTTGAGGAAGGAAAGAAGGGAGGAAGAGGGGATCTGGAGGGGAGGGGAGAAGAGAGGAAATGGAGGAGGGGAAGAATGGAGGAGAGGAAGAAAGAAAGGCAGAAAGGGGTGTGAGGAGAGAGAGATAAAGAAAGATAGAGAGAGAGAGGAAGAGCGAGAGAGAGAAGAGAGAGAGGGAGAGGGGAGAGGGAGGGAGAGGAGAGAGGGAGGGAGAGAGGGAGGGAGAGGGGAGAGGGAGGGAGAGGGGAGAGGGGGGGAGAGGGAGGGAGAGGGGAGAGGGAGAGGGAGGGAGGGGAGAGGGAGGGAGAGGAGAGAGAGAGAGAGAGAGAGAGAGAGCAGGGAGGAGGGTATGAGAGGGAAGGTAGAGGGAGGAAGAGGTGAGAGGAAGGTTGGCACAGTAGATTCCACCACTCCTTCAGTGCCATGTGGCACTTTCCTCTCTTTCCCTGGCTGCTGTCAAGCCATTTTATTGATCTCCGTGGCACTCCCACCCCCCTCCCCCCGACCAGTGAAAGAGTTGAAGCCCAACACTCGGTACTTTCCATTCTGGATAGCGTCAAACTATCTTCGTCATCTGGCACCCCCTTGGCAGCGAGGGCCAGGCGAGAAACAACCCCCACAAAAAAATAAAATAAATTAAATAAATAAAATAAATAAATAAAATAAAAATAAAATAAATAAATAGATAAATAAATAAAAGAATATATATATAATAATAGTAATAATAATAATAATAATAATAAATTAATAAAAATAAATTAATAAAAATAATAAATAAATATACAATAATAATGAAAAAATAATAATAGAATAAATAAATGAAAAATAGATAAAAAAATAAACGAATAAAATATGTCAAGCGCTATATGGGACGTCTATGGAACGTGGAGGATAAAGAGAGAGAGAGAGAGAGAGAGAGAGAGACCGTGGCTGGATGGACTGGAAAGGGGGAGGGGTTAGGCGAACAAGAAAAGGACCAGCGACCTAACAGCATACACAACGAGACCCTTACTTCTCGAACCACTGAGACGACGACCCTGACCTGACCTGACCTGAGTTGCGAGTTCCTTGCATGTAATACGCAGCATACTTCCGTCTCTCGGGGCGTGAGGTTACATAAACTCTCCTGAGGAGGAGGAGGAGGAGAAGGAGGAGGAGGAGGAGACGAAGAGGAAGAAGAAGAAAAAAGTCTAAGAAGTAGAACACGAAGAGGACGAAGAAGACGAAGACGAAGAAGAAAAAAATAAAAAGACGACGAAGAGGAAGAGTAAGAAGAAAAAGAAGAGGAAGAAGAAAAAGAAGAGGAGGAAGAAAGCGGAAGAAGAAAGAGGAAGAAAAAGAAGAGGAAGAAGAAAAAGAAGAGGGAGAAGAAAAACAAGAAGAAGAAAAAGAAGAGAAAAAAAAAAGCTAAAGTAGGAGAGTGTTGCCCAGGAAAAGGGGGCGAGGGGCGGGTGCGGGCGACCAAAGGGGAAGAGGAAGGTACAAAAGAGGGGAAAAAATTGTGCTCCAAAAGAGGGGAAACACTTGAGGGGTGAAACTGTAAAAAAAATGGGGGGGGGGAGTATGCACACAGGTGGTAAAGTTACAATGAAAAGTAAAGTAGTGTATATAGTGGGGGGGTCTAAGTGTAATGTATATTTTGGGGATGGGGGGATCTAAGAGGAAGAGTAAAAGAGAGTATGGGAAGAGGAAGAGGTGGGGAGGGGGAGGGGGTAAAGGAGGGGGAAGAGGGAGGAAGGAGTTTGAGGGAGAAGAGACCGAGATGTAGGGAAAAGAAAGAGGAGGAGGAGGAGGTAGGTGACTATTATGAGAAGGAAACGAAGGATGTGACGGAAGAACATGAGGAGTGGAGAAGAGGAGAGGAGAGGAGAGGAGACGAGAGGAGAGGAGGAGGAAGTAAATGGAGCAGAGAAAGAGAGGAGGAGAAGGGGGCAAGAGAGGAGGTGAAGAAGAGAGGAAGGGAAAGGGGACAAGAAAAATAAATGGTTAAGGGCAGAAGAGGAGAGAAGAGGAGAAGAGGGAAGAGGAGGAGGAAGTAAATGGAGCAGAGAAAGAGAGGAGGAGAAGGGGGGAAGAGAGGAGGTGAAGAAGAGAAGGGAGAGGGGACAAGAAGAAGAAATGGTGAAGGGGGAGAAGAGGAGGTGGAGAGGGAGGAGGAGAAGGGGGAAAAGGGGAAAGAGAAGAAGGGGGAAGGACAATAGGGGAAGGAGAACAGAAGAGGAAGGAGAGGGGAAAGTCACAGGAACTGTATAAAAAGGGGAAACGGTCTGCTGGAAGGGTTAGTGAAGAAAGAAGAAAATGGGGGAAATAGAAGGAGGGCAGAAGAAGAGGAAGACAAGAATCAACATTGTAGATGAAGAAGGAAAGAAAGGAAGTGAAGAGACGAGGCGGCCTATGAGGTTAAAGATGATGATGATAAAGAAAAGAGGAGGAAGGAGAGGAGGAGGAGGAGGAGGAGGAGGAAGAGGAGGAGGAAGAGGAGGAGGAAGAGGAGGAGGAGGAGGAGAAGAGATCCATTATAACAATCCCAAGATCATAACGCCTATTACGACGACCATTACTTTCACCACAAATCCAAATTAATCCAACATCGTTAACATAACCACACGAATGTCATCATCATCACCATTATCATCATCATCATCTTCAACCCCCCATCCTAACGACTCCATCCGTCAATTAATGTCCCACTGCATGACCTGCCTAACCCTAAGTGGCCGTGGTTGTGAATAAAGTCTGACACTAATGTATTCGGCTCGAATATATTGACCATTGTAGTTATCGGCACTGAAACGCGATAATGGTCAACTGCACCTCTGATGGATTGGCACTCGCCGGGAATCGAACAGGAGACACACCAGGGTCCCTAAACTAGGACGCTACCTACTGTTAGGGCGTCGTAAGGTTGAGGGGATGGCGGTTCGAATCCTGGCACCAGCGAAGTTGAACCAAGGGATTGGTTAATTAAATTCTACACTACAAAGTCCTCAGTGAGGGGCATAGTCCTAGCCTTCTGATAGAGGGAGTTTGTGACGTTAAACCATATCATATCACACATGTATATATATATATATATATATATATATATACAGTATATATATATATATATATATATATGTAATTCTACACACATATACGTGTATATACATACATATATATAAATATATATACATATATATATATATATATATATATATATATATATATACACATATAAACATACACATATACACACAGACATACGCACACAAAGAGAATTCGTATAAGTAATAATGAAAGAAATATTAACTAGACTGTATACTCTATTTCAGATAAAAAAAGTTATCTATTTTTACCAAAAACTTCTTGAGTTTTTCCGTCCTGCTCTTCTCCCCAACGACATTTTGAGGCGATCATGTCTAATGACCCGAGTTGGGGAACTTTTTTTTCTTTCTTTCTTTTCTTTTTTTCGTAAACTAGACAAACAGGTAAATTAATTATTCCGTCTGAGGAAAAGTTTCCCCCGCGAAAGGAAAGGATATATTTTTCTCTACTTTCTAACCTCTGCTCCAATCCCCTCCCCTCCCCCCCTCCCTCTCTCTCTTCCACCGTGTGTGATTCCCCCATGGTCTTGGATCACGTGTTGGACTCATGATCAACGGCTGCTATCCTCCCGGATGAGAGCTCAGAGCTCATGTATGACCGACCTATGGGTTGTTGTGGCCTTACACACACACACACACCCTACTCCCCGCCCACAAGAGTTGGAGTAACGGCTCGCAGCGCAGCGATACTGAGATTATTTCAGCCCTGGGCGGGATTCGAACTCGGACCACTGTAGTAGCAGTTGCGAATGCTATCACTGCGCCGTCGAATGTGTGTGTGTGTGTGTGTGTGTGTGTGTGTGTGTGTGTGTGTGTGTGTGTGTGTGTGTGTGTGTGGATATAATACATACTGTATATACACACATACACACACAGAATTCGCCTTTCATAGTTCATCGCAGGACCAGTCTAGTCCCCTGGGGGGTGATACATCCTCTTTGCCTAAACACGGTGTTGCAATGGCTGTTCTCGCGGAGTCTGAAACGAGCGAATTCCCCTATTTCATGCTCGCCGTATAATGCTTAAGGTGAATATTTGCCATTTTCGTCCAAACACCTTGGAAGGCCTTTGGTGGAAATGGTCTCCATTCTCTTCGTCTTCCCTTTCCTTCGCCAAATACAACCCCCCCCCCAACTCCTCCTCCTCTTCTTCCTCTTCCTACCCTATCCACCTCCTCCTCCTCCCTCATCCACCTCCCCATTCGCCTCCTCCTCCTCTTCCTCCTTCTCCTCCATCCACCTACTCTTCCTCCTCCTACCCCATCCACATTTTTTCCTCTTCCTCCTCCTCCCTCATCCATCTCCTCTTCCTACTTCTCCCCATCCACCTCCACTTCCTCCTCCTCTTCCTCCTCCATCCACCTCTTCTTCCTTCTGCTCCCCATCCACCTCCTCTTCCTCCTTCTCCTCCCCATCCACCTCCTCTTCCTCCTTCTCCTCCCCATCCACCACCTGTTCCTCTTCCTCCTTCTCCCCATCCACCCCCTCTTCCTCCTTTCCTCCCCTATCCATCTATCTTCTTCTTCCTCCTTCTCCCCACCCACCTCTCCCTCCTCTTCCTCTTTTCGTAAAAGCAAAAATTTAAGATATCAAATTCTCCCCACTGCGACACCCAGAGGACCTTGTCAATACCCAAAGAGTCCTCACGGCACCTGCAGACTTCTCCAACCGGAAGTAACGTATCCAAAAATTTTGGAAAACGATTTCAAACAAATGAGGCAATACTCTTTCTTCAATCGCGTCGTTGATACATGGAATGATCTACCATCCAACGTCATCGATTGTTCCAATGTTGAGATAGTCAAAAAACAGCTCGACATTTACTTAGCATCAAATCCTCGATTAGAATTATTTGCTTCTGTATGGTGTGTATATATATATATATATATATATATATATATATATATATATATATATATATATATATATGTACAACACTGAATGGGTCCTGGTGGACTGATTAACATTTATCAACTACAATTTACTTTAATTCTAAACCATCAACATCGAGAAACTCGAGGAGGCATACATGCAGAAATTGATACGTGGTATAGCTAAGGACTCGAACCTCCGCTAGCACGTAACAAGTGATTAGACTAGGTTAGGTACCACACACCCATGAAGGACCCAAAGGCTTGTTGATGTTCGTTTGTCCAAGTAACTCCAAGTAACAACTACTCCTCCTCCTCCTCCTCCGCCGCCTACTCTCCTCCGCCTCCTTCTTTTAAGATGTCAGGAACCAGATTCCACTTTTGGAAGCACTGAAACCCTCTGAGATCGGGCGAGAAGATTCCGCATCTTTGCGAAAGGCATCACCCGACTTTGTTTCTTCAACTCCTTCGGGAACTAACGCTCAAGAAGTCGGGGGCAACAAGCTCGCTTCGGTAATCGAGTTCACGGACGAGGAGAAGAGGATAAGGATAAGGAGTAACTAGGAAGAGGAGGAAGAGGAGTAGGAGGAAGAAGAATGGAGATTAGAAAGAGGAGGAGGAGAAAGTGGAGGCAGTGGGGGAGAAAGGGGAGGGAAGGAAGAGTAGGGAGTTTAAATGGGAGACCGACAAGAGAAGACAGGAGGCAGGAATCTGACGAGGAGGAGCAGAAGAAGGAAGAGAAGGAGGAGGAGGAGGAGCAGGAGGAGAAGGAGGAGGAGGAGGAGGAGGAGGAGGAGGAGGAGGAGAAGGAGGAGAAGGAGGAGCTGTCGCCTGTGGTACAGGTGAAGAGTTAAAAATGGGAATAGCAATTTACATAGGCAGACTTAAAGGGAGAAAGGGGAAGAGCAAAAACAAAAAGGATGGGAAGGGGAATGGGAAAACAGGAAAGAGCACGAAAAAGGGTATCGAGAGAGGAGGGAGGGAGAGAGAGAGAGAGAGAAGAGAGAGGAGAAGGGAGGGGAGAGAGGAGAGGGGAGTGAGGAGAGAGGAGAGGGGGACAGAGCGGTGAGAGAGGGGAGAGAGGAGAGGGGAGTGAGGAGAGAGGAGAGGGGGACAGAGCGGTGAGAGAGGGGAGAGAGGTGAGGGGGAGAGAGGTGAGGGGGAGAGAGGAGAGTGGGATAGGGAGGGGAGAGAGGAGAGTGGGATAGGGAGGGGAGAGAGGAGAGAGAGGAGAGAGGGGGAGAGAGAGGGGGAGAAAGGGAGAAATGGGTAGAGAAAGGAAGATGGAGGGGGAAAGAGGGGTGAAGAAAGAGGACGAAAATAGAGGGGGTTGAAAGAGGGGGGAGAGGGCGAGAAAGAGGACAAGCCGTAGGTAAAAAAAATTAAGAAGGTTATAAAAGTTAGAAAACCCAGCGAGGGGAATGGACGGAGGGACAAGTTAAAAATCGACACGAGATGTCAGAGGGAGAGGGAGAGAGAGAGCGATAACAGGTAGGGAATGGTAAAGGGAGAGGAATTATAAGGATGAAGGGAGAGAGGAAGAGGACGGAGAGGAAGGGAGACGAATAGAGAGGGAGGAAAGTAGAGGCAGGTAGGGGGGTAGAGGTAGAGAGATAGAGATAGAGAGAGGAGAGAGACATTAAAGCAAACATAAAAGATGCAGTATACCAGCGCTGCACTTCAATGTTGTTATCTAACCAAAATGACAAGTTACAAAACGTTACAATGATACATTATACCGAAAGGAGACATTTCGGCATAAAAAAAGGTGATTTTAAGATTGGAACTGCGTTATATTAAATCATCTCTGGAATCTTTATTCCGGAGAATCTTTGTTCTACTTTCAATCACGACTGACGAAGCGGTTTCCATCTACTTCTGGGTGGATGTCTACGTCCTGGGGCCATTATTTCTCAACATGTTCGTCGCTAGCGTTTTAAGGAGTTTTCGTATGATTTGTTCCTCATATCTGGTGCTAGCTTCATGGCTCGTTGCTGCTACTGCTGCTCCATTTCTAATCGAAACGATGGAGCACTGGTTTCGAACTCTAATCACAACCACAGCCACTCCAGTGCGCCCCATATTCCATATAATCCATAGAACCTTACCATGCCGAATCAAATCATACTGAGGTTGCATCGTCCTCAAGGGGATAGGCCGGTAACCCTGCAGTGGACCCTAAAAGTTGCACAATTTATAGTGACTATAGTCCTGTTATTTAAATAAAACTTCCCCTGTTTAACATACCTCAGTTTTCTTACATAAGTGCTTGACACACGCTCCCTAACTTCAAAGGCACCAGCTACTGTAGTACTTAGGAGTGGACCTACTGCAGTCATTAAAAGTGGAGCCAACTGTGTCTCCTGATCTCATGCTGGTTTGCTCTTCCGTGGTAACAAGATCACCCCCCACCCCCACCGTCTCACCCCGTTCACTCCGTGGACCTTCCTCTCCGGTACTATGTACACCACTTGGAATTTCTTCAAGAACAAGTTCCCTGAACACTCTACAGTCTCTCTTTTTATTTTCTCTCTTAGCTCTCTTTCTCTGTTTTTCTATCCTTCTTTTTCTCTCTCTTACTTCTATTTCTTCCCTTTTCTACTTCTTCCTCCTCCCTTCTATTTCTCCCTACCATTTCTCTTTCATTTTTCATCTTTTTTTTTGTCCCATTTTTTTCTATGGCCTGACTTTCCCATCTCAAGCAAGCACTGTATTGTACAAGGGTGCCTTGTATCCTTGTGTACGTTGCCTTGTATCCTTGTTGGTCGCCTCTGGACGCCTGGTTGTCAAGTCCAGGACGCCAGAGGCCCGGGCAAACAGAACCTGCTTGCTCACCAACAAAACACGATCGTAATAATATATGCACCCTCCCCGGCCTCATCTCCGCCTCGTCCTCCAACAAAACTTCTCTTTCTCCACCACTCCTCCCTCATCACCGGTAATGTTTTATTCAATTCAACAGTCTCCCTCTTTACCCCGATTTATAATTTCGAAAACTTCCAACCTCTCCACCATTTTCGTTTCTCCACTTTCCTCCACCATTCTCTCATCAACACCCAGATGGATACCTTTCCCGTCAACTCTCCTCCACAACCGGCATTAATTCCACTTCCACTTGAGCAACGCCCCCTCCACTTCCACTCTGGAAACCACTTCCCACTTTAATACCACAACTGTGTCAGAATTCGCTCTTGTGTGACACGGCCAACACCGCGCCCCAATTTACCTGTTACCCACGGCGATCTTCCCCCCCTCTCCCCTAGGGGGGGAACGGGGACGGGGAGGGGGGAGGGGGGGAAACAGGCCGGCGTTTAGCGAACTGGGCCGAATGCTCAGAGGCTTCTCCTGCGTTCATGACTGAGGTCCGAGCGGGTGCCAACACCAGAAGCCACGAAGAAGAAGAAGAAGAAGAAGAAGTAGAAGAAGATGAAAAGAAGAAATAATAATAATAATAATAAGAAGAAGGTTTCTTTGATGCAATCCAGAGCCTTTACGTACTGGGTGGCACACTTCCTTTCAGTCTGCCTTCCGCCAGGCTATTTTATTCATCTCCGTGGCACTGCCAACGTAGCAGTGAAATCGTACTGGGATCTTTATCTGCTCTTTCTCCTTAGAGCAATCTGGAGTTCAAATCTCGGCTCTATACACACACATACACACACACACAAAAAAAGGGGGGGGGCTACAACCCTGCCCTCTATCTGGGCAGTCTGTCTTCGTGTTTTGGAAAAATTTATAGTCAAGGAAACAATTTTCTTACACTAATATTTTACAATGATGGTGAACAAAATTAATAAAGCGATTTTTTTCACTAACTTATTTTTTACTCTTTATAAGTAAGATTAGTCTGTTGTTTCAGGAATCTATAGCTTTAAAAAAAAAAATAATTGATATGTGAGCTATGTCGAAGAATTTGTTCTCATAAGTGTACAATCGCCCAAACAAAGGGCTCGTTAGCATAAGCGCTTCTCTCTTACTTGAATTGCTGAGGTAGTACATCTAGAAGCATTTCAAGTTTCCGCCTCTCTCTCACTTGAAATACTGAAGTAGCACATCTAGAAACATTAAGTTTGAGCTTTCTCTCTCGCTTCAAATGCTGAGGTAGCACATGTAGAAGCATTTCAAGTTTCCGTTTCTCTTTCGCAAACTTGAAATGCTTTGCATGTACTACCTCAGCATTTCAAGCGAGAGAGAGGCGCAAACTTGAAATGCTTTACATGTGCTACCTCAGTATTTCAAGCGAGAGAGAAGCGCAAATTCGAAATGTTTTTAGATGTGCTACCTCAGCATTTCAAGTGAGAAAGAAGAGCAAACTTTAAGTGCTTCTAAATATACTACCTCAGCATTTCAAGTGAGGGAAAATTCGATCTGTGCTTCAATTCAACAACGGGAAGTCTGCCTTTGGTGCTGCGCCTCCTGCATCGCCCACCAACCATGAGAGAGAAACCAAGAGAGAGACCCCGCGTCCTTCTTCAACTGACCCTTTCCTTTCCCTCAAGTTCCTCCTCTTCCTTGACCTCCTT
This sequence comes from Oratosquilla oratoria, assembly GCF_046742065.1. Classification (NCBI taxonomy): domain Eukaryota; kingdom Metazoa; phylum Arthropoda; class Malacostraca; order Stomatopoda; family Squillidae; genus Oratosquilla; species Oratosquilla oratoria. Next base: position 51,899,750 of record NC_134787.1, read on the forward strand.
TCCATCCTAAGAAAACAAACACGCGCACACACACAGACACACACACACATGTAACTCAGCTGTACATAGCTCAACTTGGGATGTTCGGTTAATTTCTGCAGTGGAAAAGAAAATTCCAGGGCTCTGTTTCAGTGCCAAGTTGATTCTGTACCAAAAAGTCTAATACTGACCTATTCCCACTTGTGCGACGGATTCCAAAATTCTCCCAACATAACATACCAATTCGACAATTTAAGCATTTCCTCCCGGAATATATATATATATATATATATATATATATATATATATATATATATACACACACACCGCATATCGCAGGTTATGAGTTCTGGAATGAAAACAAGAGGAAGAAGAAGGAGAAGAAATCAAGACCCCTCACCCAGGTGTTCACTCTTCGCAGGTGACTTACTGCAAGACCAAAGACCCTGACGGAAGACCGAGTTAACTCGTTTACATTGCCGAGTCAGGATGGTCTAAAAACCATCCATTTTTGAACTACAGTTACCCACAAGTTTGGAAGCGCAGTCTGCAGCACTCCCGTCCCATAACTACGCTTCCCGGGGCTAAAACTCGGCCTAACGAATTACCAACAACATACTTTACCACCCTGTGCTCGAAACGCCTTCGTCTGAATATACAAAGGGATTGTTTGTACTTAATTTTCGCCGCGTTTAACACGGGACAACTTGGGACCATTAGGAACCTCACTTTTGAACACATGTCTAATGGACTTTCTCCCTCCCCCCGGGGGGGCTTATTTACCTGAATAAAATCGTCTGGGAATGCCAGGTCCTCTCTCGATGCACCAACCTGGAACCACTGGGTGCCGGCACTCTTCTATACGAGTTACGTTCACATTTCCCTGTTTCTCCTAAGACGTCAAACATTTTCACCCGCCCATTAATCATGCCCACATAAACAGACCCTTGCTCTCTCTCTCTCTCGCTCCGTCTCACTTCCCCCTCTCTCTCTCTTTCGCTCCCTCCTCTCTTTCTCTTGTTCTTTCCCACTTCTCTTTCTCTCTCTCACTCACTCCCTACTCGCTCTCTCCCACCTCTCTCTCACTCTCCTTCCCTCTCTCTCGCTCCCTCCTCGCTCTCCTTCCACACCCTCTCTTTAGCAATCATGTTATTTCATCCACGTCTTTGGCACTCGCCATTTCATTCATGCCTTTAGTAGGCCTTCGGCAGCACTGAACCCCTTTCGTACCGGGTGTCACTCTCTTATTGCCATTCTATTCATTTCCGTGAAACTCCCCCCTCCCCCGACGTGAGGAATATATTAAGAGATCACCGCTTTCTTCATCAATTTGAAATCCATATTGCTCTTGATGTTCTTCAACCTCCTCCTTCATGTTCTCCCCTTCCTTTGTTATTTGTTCTTTTTCTAATGTTATTTGTTCTTTTCCCGTTTTCAGAAATCCCGGGTCGCTGACTTGTACAACGGTTCCAATACAAAGGACAATGTTCCACACGAAAAAGGAACCCCCATGTCCTTTGTTTATAGGGTACTGACGTTTGGCAATGACAAAGGTCCATACGGAAAAACACTCCAGCGACCTTCCTTGATCCGGCACGAAGTTTTTGTACTAAGGGCAATATCTGACACAAAATGAGTCCCCTTAACCTTTGTTAACCGAGAACAAAGGTTTTCTACACAGGACGACGAAGTCCTCCTTCATAATCCTCCAGCCATTACATTCCATCTTCGACTCTTTCGTCTGAGCTCGCTAACAGTCATAAAGTGTATCCCTTTCTCCTTCTCCTTCCACCACCACCACCACCACCACCACCACCACCACCACCACCACCACCACCACCACCATTAATTTCTTAACCATTACCATTAACAGTGCTGTCATCATCGTTATTATTATCATTATCAACGTTATTATCATTATCACTTATCGCCGTGAAATAGTACTGATAAGAAAAGAAGAGAAAGACAGTGTGAAAGAGAGAGAGAGCGAGAGAGAGAGAGAGACGTCTTCGGCGGACATTTAATCCCACTTCATTCAATTTCCTTGCTTATTCATTTATTCTGCCGCATTTTAAAAAGAGAAAAAATAAATAAATAAAAAATAAAAAATAAAAAAAATCTGACCCATTTCACAATCCTACCTCTCTCCGAGCCCCATGCCTATCCTACAATATATTCACGAGCCAAATCCTACCAGCCTTCATTCTCTTCCTCCTCCTCCTCCTCCTCCAGACAGTCACCCTTCGTCTCCCGCCCTTCGCCTTCCCGAAGAGGAAGTTCATCCTCAACTTAGCGGAATCCTTCGTCAGGTTCCCTCGTACTTCCTACTTCAAAAGCTTCCATCGGATCAGAATCAAGCGACAATAATGTTAATATTCCTAGTACTCACAACCCGTGCTTATAGTATCACCTGAGAATTCTCTAGAAGTCTTTCTTGTGAAATTATATGTCAACAAAAATTTACTGACAAAGAGTGGCGTGCTTATATACACAATTACCGTGACAACTCGACAATGCTAACCAACTACAATTCTGTCGTTTAAATCATTACTTGGTTATTCTTAACCTTAAATAGCGTAA
>NC_134787.1:51907308-51939808 GCF_046742065.1 Oratosquilla oratoria
TAGAAAACATACTTCTCTTGATAGTTTAATTTCCCCGTTTCTTTTTTTAAGCTCACATCAGTACTAACGTAGATCCCCACAAAGCTAAAAAAAGGAAAAAAGAAAAAAAAAATTGTCAATTGGTTGACTCAGAGAGAGAAAAAAAGTCTTGTTTTGACACTACTAGCAGACTATTCTGCCAATTGAAATCTTCACCTAATTCCGTACCATACGGTACTTGTCCTTTCAGCCTGGTTTGGCGTCAGCCTATTCCATTCAGCACCGCATCCCTCCTTCAGCAAAGAACAGGGGTAGAGGGTTAAGAAATACCAAACCTGGAAAAACTTAAACTTCCATGTTTCCGTTACGCTGACCGTTACACTGATCCCATTTCAAACTTCAACCGTTGCATCCCTTCACTGGCTATTTCAAACTTGAACCACGGAACGACCGTTATTCAAATTCAAATCTCCAGTCAACCGTCACACCGAGCTAGCCGATGTGGACTGGAAGGCTGCATGGAACTCAACGACATGAAAACCAAAGACATTTTTATACATAATCCTTTGACACCAAATTGACATCCATGCTGAAGATCATTTCAAATCCAACACACTGATACATCGACGCAAAACTCCATTAACTCTGGGCTCATTTCCACCCGTCACTTCATATACAGATCACAACATGTTGTATACGGATTTATATAACTCTTTTATCGAGACGCGCACAAACACACACACTATTGGCAGAGCATTAATCAGACTCAAAATGACTCCATTTTCCTCTTTATGAGGACGTAATTACGAGCGAATTATCGTCCAATCCATATTTTCAATACTTGTATTGGGACTAGCCTCGTTTACACGAATAGAAAAAAATATCCAATTTTACTTTGAAATCAAATAAATTACACTGAGCAATCATTCAAGCAAATTTTTTCCTTTCTTCTCTCAAACTCTTCGTCTGTGCAAACACCATTTTGCACACCAGGACGTGAAGAACAACACCATGTTTTAACACCACAGTCGATGGAAATATCACAGGATTTCATTCACTTTTTTTTATTTTTCTTCTTTCCTCCGAGTCATTCACAAGAGATCGTATGCCACATCTTTTTCTTCTTTTCTTCGAGTAGTCTACAAGACAAACACACACATAAAAAAAAAAAAAAAAATTGTGGCACAAGGGTTGGTGGTTGTATCCCCCCCACCCCCAACTCCAAATTCGAATTTAGCTTCTGGAGAACAGGAGTGAGACAGCGTAGGTAGATACGCCACCAGGAGGAAAGGAATGGGCTGAGAAAGGAGAGGTGGAGGGGGAATGGGAGACGGAGGAGTAAGGGAGGAAGAGTAGGAGGAGGAGGAGTAGGAGAAGGCGGAGGAGGAGGAGGAGGAAGAATAACGTGAGGAGGGAAGAAAGGAAAGGAGAAAAGGAGGAGGAAGAAAGTAGGAGGGCGAGGAAGAAGGAAGCTGGGTATGGAAGTAAAGGGGAGTAGGAAGGGAGAGGGAAGAGGAAGGGTGAAGGAGGAAGAAGAGAAGAGGAGGCAGAGGGAGGAAGAATGGAAAAGGAGGAAGAATGGAAAAGGAGGAAGAAAGGAAACGAGGGAGGAAGGAAAAGGGAGGCGAAAGAAATAAGAGGAGGAAGGTGAAGGAGGCCAAAAAGGGTAGGAAGAGGAAGGGAAAAGGAAGGGAAGAGGAAGGGAAGAGGAAGGGAAGAGGAAGGGAGGAGGAGGAGGAATACTTGGGGAGGGTGACGATGAGGAGAATAAATGGAGAGAGAATTGATGAAGAAAATATAAAGAGAAAAGAAAGGAAGATGCAAAAGCGGAACAAGAATGGCTGGCGGAGAAGAGGAAGAGGAGGAGGAGGAGGAGGAGGAGAAGGAGAAGGAGGAGCTGCAGATGGGAAGTCGATCAGGCGAAGACAACCATGTCATTAGGTAACCAACGCGATGCGAGGACCAAAGAATAAGGAGGGAAGAAGAAGAAGAAGAAGAAGAAGAAGAAGAAGAAGAAGGGAAGGCATGAGTAGAGAGACTGAGGGAGGAGAGGAGGAACGGAAGGAGGGAAGAGGGAGGAAGGAAGGAAGGAAGGAGGGAGGGAGGAGGGAGGAAGGAGGGAGGAGGAAGGAGGGAGGAGGAAGGAGAGGAGGAACGGAAAGAGAAAGGAAGGAGGAAGGAAGGAGGGAGAAAGGAGAGGAGGAACGGAAGGAGGGAGGAAGGAGGGACGGAAAGAGGGAGGAAGGAGGAAGGAAGGAGGAAGGAAGGAGGGAGGAGGAAGGAAGGAGGGAGGAGGAAGGAAGGAGGGAGGAGGAAGGAAGGAAGAAGGGGATATTAGAGAAGTGTAGGGAGGGAGAAGGAAGGAGGAAGGAATAATGGGTGGTAGGAAAAAGGAAGATGAAGAAGACAATGTGGTATGGAGGAGAGGGAGATGGAAGAGAGACAAAAGATACACAGACACACACGCAAGTGTATGTCTGTCTGCCTGTGTGTGTGTGTGTGTGTGTGTGTGTGTGTGTGTGTGTGTGTGTGTGTGTGCGTGTGTGTGTGTGTGCGTGTGAGAGAGAGAGAGAGAGAGAGAGAGAGAGAGAGAGAGAGAGAGAGAGAGAGAGATGCCATGTTCGAGAAGACAAACGTTGAGGTCAATCTCGGGGGTTAAGAGGTGGAGGAAGAGGAAGAGGAAGAGGGGGAGGGGGATGAGGATGAGGAGGGGGAGAGGAGGAGTAGGGCAATGTCAAGGCGGAAAGGTGTAAACGTGTGCCTGTGTGCTTGTGCGCGCGTGCCCGCGTGTGTGTGCGTTTGTTTGTTTGTGTGCACAGGAACTAAAGGCAACAACGGTAATCAAGAGGGCAGGCTGTCCAATGGCGCGCACTTGCAAAAGTGGCGGTGAAAAAAAAGAGGACAGAGACAATAGTCCTCAAACTGAAAAAAAAATATATGAGTAAAAATTGTGGAAGTGTAACAGGAGGGGGAGAAGAGGGAAGAGGAGGAAATAGGAGGGAAGAAGAAAGGGGGAGAAAAGGGAAGACAGATGAGAGGAGGGAAGAAGAGGAGAGAGGAGGGAAGAGGAGAGAGAGGAGGGAAGAGAAGGAAAGAGGAGGGGAGAGGAGGGAAGGTGAGGGAAGAGGGAAAAGGAGGAAAGAGGAGGGAAGAGGAGGAAATAGGAGGAAAGAGGAAAGAAATGGGAAGAGACACGAGAGGAGGGAATAGGAGGCAATAGACAAGAAGATACGAGAGTGGGAGAGGAGGGAAGAGAGAAGAATGGAGGAGGAGGCACACACACAAAGGGAGAATCTGACAAAAGACTGGACGAGAAGAAGACTAAAAAAAAAAGAGAACAACACGAAAACAAGAACAGGTTGAGAGAGAGAGAGAAAAGATAGAGCATAGACACGAGAGAAAATAGAGAGAGCGAGAGAGCGATAGAGAGAGGGAGATAATAGTGATAGCTATAGCAATGGTTTGGTCTGGCTGTCTGTAGGCGATTTTATTCATCCCAGGAAGCGAGATGCAACCTATCCAGCTAAAGTGTTAAACTCATTTGACATGGCCTTTTGACTGCCATTCGCTTTTGCTTCAGGTATGAAGCCCCCCTGAAATCATTCAGGCCATGTTATCCTCGCCCCAACTCCCCGACCAGACAACGAAAGGGTTAAGCGGTGTGACACAAGGAACATGGGGTAACAAATCTTATAAAATAAGTAAATACATAAAAAAAACACGTACACACACAAGGTAAAGAACCCCCCCCTCAAAAAAAAAAAAAAAAAAAAAAAAAAAAAACGATACGGGACGAAGGAAAAAAAAAACAAAAAAAAAAACTAGCAAGAACCGATAGGATAAATGCTCGAGGCCAAAGACGAGGAGGACGCCCTGGGTTAGAGGTCGGAGTATCTTGTCAGAAGCCGCCGAAAGGTTGGAGGGGGGGGGGGCAACACCCTAACGCTCCAGGAAAACACCAGATTACAGCAAAGAAAAGCGGTCTCTTACGCCCCCAGAGAGATCGAGTGGGCGCAGGAGAGGGACGGGTGGAAGGAGGCACGGATGGTGGGAAAGGGAAGGGAAGGAAAGGGAAAGGGAAGGGAAAGGGAAGGGGAAACTGAAGGTAAGGGAAGGGAAGGGAAAGGGGAAAGGGAAGGGGAAAGAGAAGGGATAAGGTTGCAAACCATACTTGAACACTAGGGCGATATACGACGGAAAGCACACAACACCAGGAGGAAGCCTCACACACACACACACACACACACACACAGATAGATAGAGAGAGAGACAGTGGGGGGAGGGGAAAAGGATAGTGGGGAAGTGGAGAGGAAGGGGAGGGAGTGAGATATAGAGAGAGAGAGAGAAATAGATAGATAGAGAGAGAGAGGGGAAGTGGGGCGGAAGAGGTGGGAGGGAGATAGAGATAATGAGAGCAGAGAGTGGGAGGGGAAGGGAGTGAGGGAAAGAGAGGGAGAGAGAGATGGAAATAGAGATAGAGAGCGACGATATGTAAATACGAGCAGAAAGCTTTCGGTCCAGTCTGACGACGACGACGACGACGACGACGACGACGACGACCCGGAGCGCGAAGACACCCCTACCCCTCGAGGGTGACCTTTCACGTTTGAGTGGTGTGCACGGGCGCGCGCACACACAGGCCAGAACATGTTGAGCCATGTCGAAGTGATCCGAAGAGGATCGTAAACATCGCGAGACTGAACGCCCGTGTTCGTAAACTTGTCTGCATGCAACAAATTAAACAAGTGATTTACAGATACACATGCGCGCGAGTCTAATACATACATTATATATGTATGCACATGAATTACACACACACACACACACACACACACACACACACACACACACACACACACACACAGTAGTTAGAGTTCCCGGCCGCCACTACGGCGGTCCGGGTTCGACTCACGCCCAGGACTGAAATACTTTCAGTATAGCTGCGCTGCGAGTCGTTACTCCAACTCTCGTGGGCGGGAGTTGGGTGTGTGTGTGTGCGTAAGGTCACAGCATTACCCATAGATCGGTCATATACGAGCTCTGAGCTCTCTTCCGTGAGGGAAATAGCTGTCGATCACGAGTTCAACACGTGATCCAAGACCAATTGTGAATCACACACACACACACACATATCGTCATGAAAGTGTATTTCTTCCAAACTATAAGGAAGGGAAATTGTAGTAATAGTTGATAGTCACATATAAACTGTACATATACTGTACTCTACAGACACATGCATACATATACATACAGTAAAACATCACACCAACCCAGAATCATACATCAACATGCTTATACATGCTACATTCATACGAGGCCCTTCTGACACTGAACCTTCACATAAACGCATTTGCAAGTTATCAAATAAACAATAAACAAATAAGTCAATAAATAAATAAGGGGAGATGATAACGAGGGCAAACTAGGTCACTCATCATCTCAGGTCAAACGACATACTAACGCTACGTGCTTATCATACTGGGCTAATTTTCCTTCAACATCCTATCTCCAACCTTCACCTAGAATATGACCTCGCTTGCAGAAATCTAGAATTCTCTAAGAACATTTGAACATTCGTATAGATTCACAATCTCTTAGTTTATGATTCAGCTTTGGTATATATGAGGGAAAGATAATTTGATATTTGGAGATTTGAAAATTCAAATATTGTAACCGAAGTCGTTTTAACTCAAACGAACTCTCAACCGTCGACGCGGGCGATGCCCATGTAAGCCCAGTGTGATAACCCTTTAACACAGCTATTCACATGTTATTCACAAGTTGATCTGGCAGTTTCCAGGAAATTCTGTTCTTTACAATTAACCCCGCCCCTCTCTTAGCGCTATGACATGGTTAAATCTTATTAACCCAGATCGTTAACTTCCTTGTGAACAGAGGTTAAATAATGTGCGCTGATAACTGTCAACCAACGGAGACGAGTAAAAAAATATATATATATATATAAAAACAAATAAAGATGAAAAAAAATTACAGCCGCTCATTCGTGTGTAATAAATAAATAAAAATAAACAAACAAATAAATAAAGATAATAAACAAATACAAAAAATAAAAAATAAAATATAAATAAATAAAAATAATTTTTTTTTTTTTCACAGTCGCTCATTCGTGTCTGTGTGTGTTTGTGTCAGTAGGGTAAGCGAGACCCCTACATGTGCCTTTGACGTTCTTCAAATTCCCACCCTTTCTGGACAACAGGTCAGTTATCTGACTGACTGACTGACTTGGTTACATCCTAGTCCATCTATTCTCTCGTGCAGGTGCGCCAGTTTACCGTCACGAGGCTCTGAACGGACTCGCTGTCCAGTAAGGGTGGAGATTTCAATTGATAAGTTTGCGGCACCCATCCCCACCGAAATTTAATAAACGAATACTCACACTAAAACAAAAAAAATACACAAATAACAATAACATAATTATTCAGTAATAACACCGCAATGACTCTGAATGTTGTGGAAATAAACACAACACATAAATACATAAAATAAATAAACAAACAAATAACAGCACTGCCAATAGAAAAAATAATAATATTAATATCGGCTTAGGAAGCTCAGTAATTAACGCATAAATACAGGTTAAGGATACAATGCTGGGAGCAAATGCAAGACTGGAATGAGAGACGGGACATCTTTCTGTAGCACAGACGACCTTAACGAGGCAAAGGCAAGACCTTAACCACGAATAATGAGGCGATACAGATGGAGATAAGGTCACGCAGAAGACAAGACAAGACAAGACAAGCGAAGAGTTCGCGAGCAGAGAAAATGAGCCCGAGCGAGGGTGAAAAGAGAAAAGAGAGGAGAGAGAAAAGAGAGAAAAAGAGAGGGGAGAGAAAAGAGAAAAAGAGAGGAGAGAGAAAAGAGGGTTAAGCTTGGGGAGATGAGGATTAAAGACCTTTTCGGATGAAAGTTAATTCAACAAGGTTAAGGATAACCTAAAGAAGAGAACAGTAGTCAACACGCGATAACTGATTAAGCAAATAACTTAACCCTTTTTTTTATGAAAATATGGTAGAAAGAGGAAAAAGTATACAGAAAATCAAATAAATAAAAATGAAGTAAACCCAAACTTTGAGTAGATAACTCCAGAGGTAAGATGCAACAACTAAAACCGGAGACCAGAGTGTGAAAAAAAACATGATAAATAAATAATTAAATAAATAAATAAAATAAGGAGGGTGGGTGTTGGGAGACGCAAAGTAGGTCTCGAGATCGCCCCTAGACCTCGGTCTCTGGGCAGAGCAGATAAGGTTTTCAAGGCAGCAAAGAATAGAGTACATGACGCAACACTATCACGGAAGAGAAGGAAGAGGAGCAGGAGGTGTAGGAAAATGAGGAAGATGAAAGTGAAGGTGAGAGTGACAAGAGGAGGGTGAGGAAGAAGACGTGGAGAAGAGGACGAGGAGGAGGAGACAACGAGGAAGAGGAGGACAAGGAAATACATATTGTAATAAAATGGGTATATTTTCATTAAGAAATGTGCTCTATGGGTAATACGAGTCATATGGTAATCTATGGTTACGAAAAAAAACATTCAGAGGGTATGTTAGTACATTGAGTAATCACGCAGTAACACAAGTAACCACCCAAGGAAAACGTGGTAATACAGTCACAGGGTAACCAGGGAGGGGGGGGGAGAGAAGAGGGAGGTTTGGGCTGGGGGTGGGTGGGAAAGTAACAGAAGTGGGTATTATCAACCTATTACCCCCGTGCCACGGGTAACTAGACGTCAAAACGGGGTTCAGTACGCAACATGGGCGAAGGGAACCGGGTCGTACGGGTAACGGTAACCAAGGTAATCGAGAGAAGGGTAACTTAGTGCCACCGAAGAGGGCACGCTTATTACACCACTTCCACCACTTGTGCCTTCCCGCGCGCGACTGGGGCGGCGGCGGCGACCCGGGCCCGCGTGCGAGCGACGCGGGCGGGCCTGCCAGCCAGTGCCACCGCTCGGAGGGGCACGGGGGGGACCGTGGAGGAGGAGGAGGAGGAGGAGGAGGAGGAGGAGGAGGAGAAGGAGGGGGAGGCATTTGTGGCACTCGCAAGGGGGAGGGGCAAGGGTGCCAGCAGGGGGCATTCTTTCCCTGGTATGGTGGTCGTCGTGCTGAGTGGTATAATGGTGGTGATAGTAGTAGTGAGACTGACACGGCAGGTGGAGGTGGTATATATATGTGGTAGTAAACACGAGACTGGTATAATTAGTGGTAGCAAGGATACTGATAAGTTGGTGGTTGTAAATAATGTGTGTAACTGTCTGACGAGTTGATCAGCCGCCATCGTTTGATGGACGCGAGGCTGTGGTGCTCAAAAATGGTGCAAAAGCAAATAATGCATCGTGATGCATTGCGACGTAGATGCAGCATGATACAAGTGTAGTACAATGTAGATGCAGCATTTTACAAATACAGCATAACACAAATGTAGTGTGATGTAGATGAAGCATCAATACAGCAGAACACAAATAATAAAGTACGATGTGAATACAGCATGATGTACAAGTATCATTGACACATCATGACATAAATGCAGCATTGTACCATTTTTTTTTTCTTTTTTGCTCTCCCTAAGACTGTAGTCTCGATACGACTCCCGTCACCAGTCAACTAAGACGGCGCCACGACAAAAGCATCTTCACTTTAATAACTTTAATTAAACATCGACGACCCGACCCGGGTAATAATCAGACCCCGAGCCCTACGCCATGTTTGTTTACATATGACGTCACAGGCCGCTCCGGCCCCAAAGGAAGAGTTTTTTTTTTTTTTTTTTTTTTTTGAAAGACGTCTTCGTTCGAAGGACAGCGAAGACAGACTTCTGGAGATATCTCAAGAAGAGACGCTCTCAAAAAATGACCTAATAAGAGCAACGGCTGTGGACCAACACTAGGCCGTGTGATGGTCCAGGCTAGATAATATAACAATATCTGAACGGATGGACACATACTCGTATATATATATACTGTACATTAGCATATGCATGTGCGTGTGCATATTATGAGTATATATGCATACGTGTATTTACATAGTTGTATTAAACGGCAAGAGAGCTACGCTCGTCGTGACCCGTCTTTGTATCTTTCAGCATCTAGTTTGTTCTTAAATTCTTGTATAGTTTTTGCACACACTGTACCCTCATCCAATTTGTTCCAGATATCTACCACTCTGTGTGGGAAACTATTCTTTTTTAGACCTCTTCTATAATCATACTTTGAGTTTCTTTTCATGTCCTCTTGTTTTTCTGTGTGTGTGTGTGTGTGTGTGTGTGTGTGTGTGTGTGTGTGTGTGTGTGTGTGCACGCGTGTGCTGTTTTAATATTTTCTACACTGCAAAACGAAACTGTAAATTATCCTCAGTTGTGACGAACCTTGCGAAAGATCTATACCACTAGAAAGTAAAATCTAATAACTTCATTATCAGTAGGTTTCATAGCTAAGTGATTAAGCCCGATAAATTTACACTCAGATAATAATCTATTTCCTAATAGTAGAAAGTGTTCGCCAAGTCTGGATAAAGGTTCAGAAATGGTGTTGAAAGGTAGAAAAAGAAGTCCCCTAGTTCCGAGGTTCGAGTTCTAGTCCTGACTATACTCCGTTCATCTCAAGAGGGGCTAATATTCTCATATATATATATATATATATATATATATATATATATATATATATATATATATATATATATATATATTTTTTTTTTACTTTCACTTAATTAGTCTTTCACTCTTACAAATATTTTTCTTAAAAATTAATTCAATCAAATCTGAGATTTACATAAATTAGTGTAGTGAAATGAATATAGTAAAAAAAAATGAATATAATAAACAAATAAATATAAGTAAATACAAGTTGTAAAAAAACAACAAATATTAGTAAATACACGAATAAAATATAAGAATGATAAATACAACCACGGTTTCGTTTAAATCACAGACACGCCTCTTAGCACCCACACATGTTCCCCTCGTTTGTCACAACAAAACTTTTTTTTTCAAATTTTACAAAAAAAAAAAAAAAAAAAAAAATTGTCACCATCCATTACCACAGCTGTGAAGGATGTCCCTAGTGTCGTCGAACTTATAAATCCTTCTGTGCCTATCGTTCGGTCGCCGTGGGAATGGTCCCGACATCCAACAAGGGGGATTAACGTCAAGGCCTCGGATGGTCAGACCCAAAAATAGAATTTGTTTCTAAAGGGGTCCCTTCCCGTGACGTCACGTTCTCCATCAGCTCCAACCTTGAGGTAGTTTGACGTTTGGATTTCTGGCCCTACACTCAAAATGCCTCACAGGATGTTAGGTTAGGTTAAGCTTTGTTTAGTACAGTGGTTCCGATGTCGGGGAAAGGACCAGTTTGGAATCAATTCTCTTCTTTCCCAGACAATGCTCTTCCGGCCATTGACAAAGTTTCGTTCATTTTCTTTATAGTTACAGCAGCCAACCAGTACGTTCTAAATCCCCACCCACCCACCCACCTCTCTCTCTCTCTCTCTCTCTCTCCCTTCCACTGGGAAGCTCTGAAATTCTCTTCCTCCCGATAGTTTCCAACCTGTCTATGAGGTTCAGACTTTTCCAAATGACATGTTCTTTGTTTTCTTTTCCGGAGTTGTTCCCCGAGATCATTTCAATATAATACATTTTTTCTGGGGGGGGGAAGGGAGAGGGAAGAAGAGAGAGGGGAAGAGAGGGGAAGAGAGAGGAAGAGAGAGGGGGAAGAGAGAGGGGGAGGAGAGGGGAGGAAATAGAGGGGAGGGGAGAGTGGGGAGGAAAGAGAAAGGAGGAGAGAGAGGGGTGGACGGAGAGGGGAAAGGAAAGAGAAAAGAGAGGGGAAAAGGAAGAGGAAGAGGAAAAGGAGGAAAAGGAAGAGGAAGAGGAAGAGGAGGAGGAAAAGGAAGATGAAGAGGAGGAAGAGGAAGAGGAGGATATGGTTCATTGTATTCTTGAATAATAATCTAAGCGAAACAATGTTTCGGCATCTGAGTGACGTCACGTCGATCTTGCGGGCATCTCCACCAATGGTCTTGTGTTGCTCGTGAGGCGCGAAAGCCTGCTTGCATATACAGCGTCGTTAAGGTCGAGATTTGTATCTTCGCTGGTTTACTATGGCCTCTACCAGCCGAAGCCTGAAAGACCAAATATCCCAGATCATTGTTCTGAAGGAGGCGGGTCACAAAACCAAGGAAATAAGCGAGTTGGCTAATAAAAAGCGCCGAGTTTGACTCTCCCCACCCACCCACCCACCCACCCCCGTGTCGAGAAAAAGCGCCGACAGTTCCCGGCATGACTTCTGTGGATGTGGTAAAGCGCTCTGTGGAGTCTGCCCGGCGTGTAACAGCAAGACAAATGAAGGAAGCGACTACTGAAGCGTTTATGGGAGGCAAGGGTCTGTGAGGAGGACGCTGACGAGCCGACTGAACAAGTCAGGGCATTTGAGTCAGCAAGCCACGACAAGCCAGTGGTTCTCAAACTATGGGTCGCGAGATCAATTTTGATGGGTCGCAGGGCCCACCGATTTTAAATACTGGTAAATGAGAAGCAACACGACGGATCCCATTAATTTAGTTTCCTGAAGGAAATGGAGTGCCATGGATCCTGTTAATTTAGTTTTGTGAAAGAAAAGTTGTACACATTTTTCCCCCCAAAGTAAAGGGTATATATCACTGTCCATTTTGTTTCTCTTTACGTTATTCTAAGTCGCGAAGGATTGTAATGTTCCTAATAGGGTCGCTCACGAAAAAAGTTTGAGAACCACAGACTTAAGCCGATTCTCACGCGCGTACAGAGATATGCCAGTGATTTGACTGAGGAGGAGCGATGGCTGAGTGTGTTGTGGTCGGATGAGACTACGTCTACCGTGACTTGTAACCGTGAAAGTTGTGACAGGAGAAGGCGCGTTCCAATAAGACGGTGCGCCAGCCCCACAAGTCTCAATCCGTAAATCCAGATTTGAATCCCACAAAGGTCATTTGTCATACGGTCAATATGGATCTACAGGGAAGCATTCAAGTTCCCTGGCCAAGCTGGGCACAGATTTTTTCCCCCTTTTTAATCGAACCAGGTATGCACGGACACACACAGACACACGCGTCTCGTGCCGCAGTGGCAAGAGTTCATGGCTACCACTATGGCGGTCCGGGTTCGAATACCGCCCATGGCTGAAATAATTTTAGTATCGCTGCGCTGCGAGTCGTTACTCCAACTCTCGAGGGCGGGGAGTTGGGTGTGTGTGTCAGGTCAGCATTACCCATAGATCGATCATACACGAGCTCTGAGCTCTTATCCGAAAGGATAGTAGCTGTCGATCACGAATCCAACACATGATCCATGACCATGATGAATTACACACAACACACACACACAAATGTACACGGGCACACACATACATACAGTGCATACATAATGTGCAACGACCGAAGCACAATACAGCAGCAAATGGGCTAAACGTGAGGACCTATGTCTCCACTTCAACTGGATAAAATCGCCCGGCGACAGTCTGAATGAAAGACGCCATTGCCACTGTGCGACAGCCGACGAGGTCACTGCCGAGGGAAGGTTCTCCGCCCCGTCTCCAGACGGCGGCGACGCCGATCTGGCGGGAAAACCTCGACGGACCGCGGGGGCAGAGGAGACCGACGCCAGCGGCCCGTCGGCCCTCAGACATAAGAACATAAGAATGAAGGAGACTGCAAGAGACCATAAGGCCTACACCAGGCAGTTCTGTCTCTACGACCACCTGTCATCCCCATCCATAAAGTTGTTTAACCGTTTCTTAAAACAACTGATAGATTCATCGCTCACTACATGGTTACTAAGTCTGTTCCATTCGTTGAACACCCTATTAGGAAACTAATTCTTGCCTATTTCCTTCTTAAATCTAAATTTGCCCAGTTTAAATCCATTGTTGCGAGTCTTGACCCACTGTGACAACATAACACAAGAATGAAGGAGACTGCAAGAGACCATAAGGCCTACACTAGGCAGCTCCGGCAGACTATCGAACGAGATGCAGAAATTCCTTAAAGATAATTACACCCAGTATGACAACAAGCGAGGGTGACAACCCATCAAACCATGTTGGTGACAAAACCCTTTACTGACGCCCAAACGAAACCAATAAACCCATTCTTAAACCGAAGACATGTTTCCATCTCAGACACGACCCACTGGTTTCCCCTCAGCTGAATAAAATCAATCGAATTTAACCTAAAAAAAAAGAGTTGGAGAGAGAGAGAGAGAGAGAGAGAGAGAGAGAGAGAGAGGGGGGGGGAGAGAGGGGGGAGGGAGAGAGAGAGGGGGGAGGGAGAGAGAGAGGGGGGAGGGAGAAAAAAAAAGAGATAATAGAAAAAATCATAATAATAACAACTTACAAACTGATTACCAGTAGCCTCTTCAGTACCAAATGGAAGACACTCTCTTCGGTATGCGTGATTCATTCTCCAGAGCACAGAAGGAGGCCAACGGAAAGAGCGAGTCTGTAACTACAAAACCTGTTTTTTCTGTCCCCTTTACAAGAAAAAGCAGAGCATTGGTTACCTCGGGGTCAACAGACTTGACTCCCCTGACTGAAAGGCCTATCAGAGTGAGGTGGACGAAGGCAATCATGATAGGTATGTACCTCCCACAAGGAGGTTGCGTATTCGGTCATGTTTGTTAGCAAATTTATGTCCAAAGTTTTCATTATCATCATTATTCCTCCCAGCGGCCTTGCTGTGGATGTACTGTGTCTTGGTGCAGTGCGTTTGACCAAGGGCAGTTGGCGGATGCAGGGATGACCCGTCGTCCGTGAGGAGCTGAGATGGAAGGGGTGGAGAGGGTGGTGGAGGGGAGTGGAATGGGTGGGAATATGCACGTGCCTCTGACTTAGCTACCTCCCTTATAAGGAGGAAATGCTCTTGGTCTATAGACAGATTATTATTATTATTATCATCATCATCATTATCTTAAGGCGGTGGAGTGTGACTCAATGAACTCATCAGTAGACGTTGGTGGTCTTCCATATAACGTTCCGGATCCATAGAAGAAGAGGAAGACGAAGAATATATATATATATATATATTATATATATATATATATATATATATATATATATATATATATATATATATGCAAAGTAGACCACTTGGAAAAAGAAACTAACGAAAGCGCTATGCTTCGTTAGTTTCTTTTTCCAAGTGTTATACTTTGCATAAGTGAACACACGTACCCGTGTTCTTATTTGCACATATCTATATTTATAAATATATATATATATATATATATATATATATATGTATATATATATATATATCAACAGTGATCTGGGCATGTTAGAGTTCGGAGACTAATGCTATGTTTACGGAGTCTGTTTGTGCAGCTTTCTTGGAGGAGGCTTCGAGCTCTCAATGTGCTTCTAGTTACTCATTCATCTAATTATTTATTTAGTTAGCTACTTAGAAATTTGTTTATTTTTTTCTCGCGTTCTGAAGTATACGGAGGTCTGTAAACAGACTTATTATTATAATTTTCATTACGAGTAATACTATTACTTCCATTATCATTATTACTTGAATATTCCGAGGGGTATCCACAGCATAACACAGCTGCTGTGCTGTCTTTCTCAGCAGCATCCACGAAGGTCGAATGCTTCACTTCCCGAGCGTACAACGATCCTGATAAACCGCCATACCGCTTGCTGGCGACGTGGATCAATTCTGAAGCGTTCACTTGTGTTTCCACGATATCAATTCAAAAGTAAACGCGCATTAGTGATACGTTGTTTATTCCTGATACAAGACTATATATATATATATATATATATATATATATATACTGTATATATATATATATATATATATATATATATATATATATATATATATATATATATATATATATATATATATATATATATAAATAAGGAAGGAGAAACCACCAGGAAAAATAAACAAAGGAAGCAGAGCGCTTTCGTATAATTACATCTTCAGTGCTAATACAAAGCAGTCATAATTCCTTCTTTGTATTAGCACTAAAGATGTAACTATACGAAAGCGCTCTGGTTCGTTAATCTATTTACTGGTGGTTTCTTCCCTAAGATCGAGTTCAAATTGTCCCTTAAGGAAGATCATTAACCCAGAGTCTTACCCTGCGAGGCTCTTCCGACCCGGCGGGCGGTCGACGTCACTCCGTCACTCCGACCCGTCAACCTCTGACCGGGCAGCACCAGCACCGTCCCCCTCCCCCTCCCCCTCCCCCTCCCCAAACCTCCCCGGGACCAGCGGCACTCGAGAGCACGAATCCAGAGGAATGTTCATATCCAACCTTATTCGGTAGAGATCACAGGTACTTTGGTATTCAAAGACATCGACGCTTTGGAGAAGTAGGAAGAGGAGGAAGAAGAGGAAGAGAAGGAGGAGGAGGAGGAGGAGGAAGAGGAGGAGGAGGAAATGGAGAGAGAAAAGGAGGAAGGGGAGGAGAAAATGTGGGCATCAATAGACGCAGGAAGGGTGGTGGTGATGATGGTGGTGATGATGGTGATGATGGTGGTGATGATGATGATGATAATGATGATGATCCTGATAATACTGATAATGATGATGATAACGACGAGTAAGAGCAGAAAGAGGAATGTGGAGGTGGTGCAGGAAGATAGTGACGAGGAAGAATAGGAGGAAGAGGAGGAGGGGGAGGTGGAAGACTAGGAAGAGATACGACCAGAGAGAAAAGGGAAAAAGGTGTGTGTGTGGGGGGGGGGAGGGCAGAGAAGAACAGGACGAAATGGAGGGAGGATAGAGGAGGAGGAGGAGGAAGAGGAGGAGGAGGAGGAAGACGAGGATTAGGATTAGGATTAAGATTTGGATTAACAGGAGCGCGAGGAGGAGGCGGAGGAGGAGGAGGAGTACGAGGAACAGAAGATGCTGGAAGTGGGGAGACGAGGAGGAGGAGAGGGGATAGGGGAGGAGGGGGGGATGGAAAGAAGGGTCTGGAACCGACAAGGGCAGCGGTAAGATCGTGACAAAGATTCTCCAGGTCAAGAGCAAAATATGATGACGAGGAGAGGGAGGAGGAGGAGGAGGAGGAGGAGGAGGAGGAGGAAGAGGGGTCAAAGAAGAGGAAAGATGAAGACACAGACGAACGAAATAGCAGGTAGAAGCAAGCAGGAGGAAAGATAGGATGACAGGAATACAAGAGTTCAATAAAATAATGATGTATTGATGATGATGGTGATAATGGTAATAATGACGACGATGATGATGATGATGATGATGATGACGACGCCTTGGCACAAGTGGATTTGTGTGGGCCAAAGGGGCGAGATTAGGTGGAACAGAAAAGCGGAAGTATGGAAGAAAAAGGGGAAGAAGAAGCACGAATGAGGAAAACAAAACGAGAAGCGGAAGAAGACGGGGCGAGTGGAAAGAGGGAAGGAGGGAGGGAAGGATGGAGGGGGAAAGAGGGAAGGAGGCAAGGAAGGGAAGGGAGGAACGGGAGGGAGGGAAGGAAAGGAAGAGAGGTATGGAAGGGAGGGGGAGGGAAAGAAGGAAGAGAAGGAAGGAAAGAGGAGAAAAAGGAGGGAGGGAAGGAAGAGAAGGAAGGAAGGAGGGAAGAAAGGAAAGAGGAGGAAAAGGAGGGAGGAAAGGACGAGGAAGGAGGGAGGGAAGGAAGAGAAGGCAGGAAGGAAGGAAGGAGGGAAGAAAGGAAAGAGGAGGAAAAGGAGGGAGGGAGGGAAGGAAGAGAAAGAAGGAGGGAGGGAAGGAAGAAAAGGAACTATGGAAGAAAGGAAGGAGGAGGAAAAGGAGGGAGAGAATGAAAGAAGGGAGAGAAGGGACATTGGCAAGCAGAAGAAAAAAGAACGAGTTTAAGGAATTGACAGTCTGACAACCTAGCTCCCCGTCACCCCACCCCCCATCTACCTCATCCTACGGTCGTTTGGCCATCGACTGGTCTCCCCATGACCTTTCCTCCTCCTCCTCCTCCTCCGCTGACCTGCTTGAAGAAATCCACTAATCTCTCATCCACCCCTTCCTCCTCCACCGCCCGAGTAAGCACCATTACCTTACCGCAACTTGACTTGATTCAACCACCGTCATTTTACCACCAGCTTGCCAGGCCTTGCCGCTTCCCGCCTGCCACTTTGCCACTTCCTCCTTGCCATCCTACCTCCTCCTCCCTCCTTCCCTCCTCTTCTTCTTCCTCCCGGCCTGGCCCATCCATCTCTCTCAGGACCCTCTCACCACACAGCCACCGGGGACTATTTCTCAAACTTGACTTAAATGTCGTTGTCGCCTTATCCCCTCGATTTCGGGGACGAAAAGATGGGTCGTGAGTCTTCTCCACAAGTTGCCCATAGCGTAAATCGCCGGCCAACTGTTCAGATTTTTTAACATAAAAAAAGAGAGACTCAACGCAGAACTATATTTCCATGATTATTCTGGCCATCTCCACGATTTCCTTTTTTTTTTTTATCAAAATCCCTCACACACTCGTCACTCGGTGTCAAACCATCTTCCTCCCTTCAAAACTCCACCATCTCCTCCACCTCCCACACCACCTGCTCCCCCACCTCCCACACCACCTGCTCCCCCACCTCCCACACCACCTGCTCCCCCACCTCCCACACCACCTGCTCCCCCACCTCCCACACTACCTACTCCCCCACGCCCTAATCCACTCGCTCTCCACCTCCAACACCACCTGCTCCACCACTTCAAACACTACCTGGTCCACCACTTCAAACACCACCTGCTCCACCACCTCAAACACCACCTTCTCCCCCACCTCCAATTCCACCAGCTCCATTCCCAACACCACCTGCTCCCCTAATTCTAACCCCTCCTGCTACCCCACCTCCCAAACTACCTGGCCCCACTTCCAACGCCACCTGCTCCCCCATCTCCAACCTCACCTGCTCCCCCAACTCCAACCCCACCTGCTAACCCACCACCCACACTACCTGCCCGCTACGTCCAACACCACCTGTTCCCCTATCTCCCACACCACCCTGCTCCCCGACCCATACGCACCGTACTCCTTCCTGCTCCCGAATTCATCACGCCCGCAGGATCCTCCCACGTCCTCGACCTCCCTTCCCGAGGGACGGTCGGCTGCAGTTACTTTCGGTCCCTCGACGGTGGTCCCGTAGCGTCCCGTGACGTCCCTCGCCCAGTTCCGGCCAGTGACCATACAACGCCACTTCCCACATCGCTCCCTTCTGCCCTTCTTTTAATCCGCCCAAAAAGTATGTATGAAATTAAAAAAATAAACATAAGATGATAAAAATCAAGGTCAGTAAATTAAAAAATACACAATACAATCTAATATCTAAAATAAGTAAATAAATAAATAATAATATCCTTCGGATTACATGATTAATATAATGTCTATTCCGGATAACGCCACGTGATTTTCTTCAGCGGAGACCCGCAAGTTGGGGCTCCATGCTTGGCTGTCTACCTTTCCCATTTCCCGTTCTTGCATTTGGTTCCTCTTCCACCCAGACTCTTCCCACAAGAAGACCAAGAATTCGAAGAAGCCGTAGAGGAAGAAAAGGAAGGTGAAGAGGAAGAGGAAGAAGAGGAAGCCGACGAGGAGGAAGAGGAACAAAACTAAAGAAATATAACGATTTTGAAGAAGAAAAATAATGAAGATGATGACAAATAACAAAGAAAAAGAGCGAAGGAAAAAAAAAGGAAGAAAAACAAAGTAGAACAACAATGAAGAAGAAATTTAAAGCAGAACAATAACGAAGAAGAAAAAATAACGAAGAAGAAAATAACGATGAAGATGGTGATAACTCAGCAGACACTCTCCTTCCTCCATCACCGCCAACTTCAATGCTGCTGCTGCTGCGCTTCCTGGCAGCCAATTAACGCAGTGAACGAGCGGCAGACGCCCTTATTGGTCGAGACGCTGACGTTAGTGGCCAATCACCTCAAAGTACGAGCCGTGAGATGGGCTGTAGCCTTGCTGAAGAACGATAACGGGGTCGGGGTCCCTTTGTCAGTCTTTCAAGCACTCGGGTCGAAAGTAGGTTCCTCTTCCTCGGTCGTTCCACGGCCAATGACAATTAATATAATTATCATTAATTAATATTATCA
Source organism: Oratosquilla oratoria (assembly GCF_046742065.1). Classification (NCBI taxonomy): domain Eukaryota; kingdom Metazoa; phylum Arthropoda; class Malacostraca; order Stomatopoda; family Squillidae; genus Oratosquilla; species Oratosquilla oratoria. Next base: position 51,926,373 of record NC_134787.1, read on the forward strand.
ATTATCAACTCCCTCAGATTTGGAGGTCCCTCTGAGCCAAACAAAAATGATTCGCGTTAGCCAGAATAAAATTTTCTAAATTATGTTGTGATGTGGAAAAAATGTATCACTATTACTTGACATTATCATCAATATCACAATCACTTTCTAATTTTATTTTTAAACATTGTATAACAAGCAGAGTCGAAGGACTGGAGAGAGAGAGAGAGAGAGAGAGAGAGAGAGAGAGAGAGAGAGAGAGAGAGAGAGAGAACACGCACACAGAAGGGGGAGGGGAGGAGAGACAAAGAAGCAGACAAAAAAATAACAGAACAGTCCAGAACAGGGCAGAACAGACCTCCAGCACAGGGTAATGACAAAGGTACTCATTCCGAAAACGGCAAAACAACGTAGGAGATGGAGCGATGACGACAGACCGTTAACGGAATTAACGGAATTTCTGTGGGCGATGACAAATCAGGGGAGTTACCGCTGATGCTGACGATAACGATGGCGCTGATAACAGTTTGGGAGAGGAAGCGAGTTGCTGAGGAGCTAGTAGGAAGGAGGAGTTAGTGGGAGTGTAGGAGAAGGGAGCTATAGGAAGTGGGAGTTACTCGAATAGGGAGCTAATGGGATGGAGGGATTTGTGGGAGGAGAGATCTAATGGGAGGATGGGAGCTTGTGGGAGGAGGGAGCTAATGGGAGGGGAGGAGGAGCTAATGGTTGGGATGGAGGATCTAAAGGGAGGGATGAGGGATTAACGGGGAGTAGTGGGGGAGTGCTTGTGAGAAAGGGGAGAAAAGAGGATGTTAGAGTGAGAAAGAAAGAAGGGGGAAAGAGAGAGAAGGGGGGGTTTCGGTAGCTGTACAGCCTAAGGAAGCCAAGCAACGTTCGTTCTCTCTCTCTCTTTCTCTCTCCAGAAGCGATGGGGGAACTTGACGCATGCGCGCCGTGAAACAAAAACGCGGTCTACCAAAAAAAAGAAGAGCAATTCTTTTTTCATCTTTATTGGTGAAGTTGATCAGAACTGGCCACAAACTGTCAATAGTAGTCTCGTTCAATTTCCTAAGAATTCTAACTTATCCTAGCTTACCTAATCTCCCCAATGCTTCTGCTGCAGAAAAAAAGGGGAAGGGTACGGGGTGGCTGAGAGAGAGAGAGAGAGAGAGAGAGAGAGAGAGAGAGAGAGAGAGAGAGAGAGAGAGAGAGAGAGAGAGAGAGAGAGAGAGAGAGAGAGAGAGAGAGAGAGAGAGAGAGGAGGGAGGGGGAGAGAGAGAGGAGGGAGGGGGAGAAAGAGAGAAGGGGAGAGGAGAGATGGGGAGACAGCGTGGACAGGACAAGAGAAAGAGGGGAGGGAGAGACAGAGAGAGAGAGAGAGAGAGAGAGAGAGAGAGGGGGGGGAGAGAAGGGGAGAAGAGAGATAGGGAGAGAGAGAGTGGACAGGACAAGAGAAAGAGGAGAGGGAGAGAAGGAGGGAGGGAGGGAGGGAGGGAGAGGGAGAGAGCAGAGAGGGAGGAGAGGAGAAAGGGGACAGGAGAGAAGAAAGAGAAGAGAGAAAGGAGAGAAGGGAGAAGAGGATGGAGAGAAGGGAGAAGAGGAGGGAGAGAAGGGAGAAGAGGAAGGAGAGAAGGGAGAAGAGGAGGGAGAGAAGGGAGAAGAGGAAGGAGAGAAGGGAGAAGAGGAGGGAGAGAAGGGAGAAGAGAAGGGAGAGAAGGGAGAAGGAGGGAGAGAAGGGAGAAGAGAAGGGAGAGAAGGGAGAAGAGAAGGGAGAGAAGGGAGAGAAGGGAGAAGAGGAGGGAGAGAAGGGAGAAGAGGAGAGAGAGGACACAAGAGAAGAGAGGAAGGAAGGAAGGAAGGAGAGAGAGAGAGAGAGAGAGAGAGAGAGAGAGAGAGAGAGAGAGAGAGAGAGAGAGAGAGAGAGAGAGAGCAGCCCCAGCTCCTGCCTGCACGGCATGACTAATACTAATGACATGCATCGGTCTTGACGACACCTCCTCGCATCAAACCAACGCGCCACTCCGCTCCTACCGAGCGAGAGCGCTGTTACGCACATCGCAACGTCTGGTCACACTGTGCTCCCATTGGTCCCTGCTGCGGCCCGTTCAGCCAATCACAGGACGTCTTGCAAACGCGGCAAAGAGAAATAGGACCCTTTTGTGTACTTGGTTAGAACACCTACTTTTTATTCCGAAGTTGAAGGAAAGAAGGGAGAGGGGAGTGTACTTGGTTAGGATACTTCGTTTTTATCCCGAGGTTGAGGGAAAGAAGGGAGAGGGGAGGGAAAGAGGGAAGAGGAAGAGAAGTTGAAGTAAAGGCAGAAGGAAAATTAGAGTTTAGGAAAGAATTAGAAAAGACTGAAGGAGAAAGGGAAAAGGAGGGAGAGGGATGGGGGCAAAGGATTTCAGGTTGGGGAAGGGATGGGGGGAAAGGCAAGTAAGGGGAATGGGTAGGGAAAAGAAAATGGGGAAGGAATGGGGGAAAAGGACGGTGAGGGAAGGGCTGGGGGAAAATAAAGGTGGGGGAATGGACGGGGAAAAGGGAAGTGGGGGAAGGTATAGGGGAGAAAGGAAGTGGGGGGAAGGGATGGGGTAACAGGAAAGTGGAGGAAAAGGAAAGTAGAGGAAGGGATCGGGGAAAAGGACTGGGGGGAAGGGAGGGGGGAAAAGGACTGGAGAGAGGGGGGAGGGTGAAAAGGAAGGTGGGGCAGGGGGAAGGAAAGATGGTGGAGAGGAAAGGGAAGATGGGGAGGAAGAGAAAGAGAGGGTGGGGAGGGGCAAGGAAAGGTGGGGGAGGGGCAAGGGAAGGTGGGGGAAAGGAAAGGTAGGGGAGGGAGATGTGGGGAAATGAAAGGTGGGAGAGGGGGGAAGAAGTTGGGGAGAGGGAAGGAAAGGTTGGAGAGGAGGAAGAGAGGATATGGGAGTGGAAAGGAAAGGTGCTAGAAGAAATGTTGAGGAGGAGGAAGATAAGGTAGGAGGAAGAGGAGGAGGAGAGAGGGTAAGTGGAGGAGGAAGAGAGGGTAAGTGGAGGAGGAAGAGAGGGTAAGTGGAGGAGGAAGAGAAGGTAGGGGTAGGAGGAAGAGGTAGTGGGAAGAGGAATAGGTAGTGGGAAGAGGAGGTAGGAGGAAGAGGAAGAGATGGTATGGGGAGGAGGAAGAGAAAAAGATGGTAGGTAAAGGAGGAGAAGGTAGGAGGAGGAGGAGTTGGAAGGAGAAGTAGGAAGAATAGGGAGGAGGAGGAGTTGGAAGGAGGAGAAGTAGGAAGAGTAGGGAGGAGGAGGAGGAAGAGTAGGGAGGAGGAGGAAGAGTAGGGAGGAGGAAGAAGAGTAAGGAGGAAAAGGAAGAGTAAGGGTAGGGAAGAGGAGGAGGAGTAGGAAGGACGAGAAGGAGTAGGAAGGACGAGAAGGGGTAGGAAGGAGGAGGAGGAGTAGGAAGGACGAGAAGGGGTAGGAAGGAGGAGGAGGAGTAGGAGGAGGAAGGGGGCGCTTATGCGGCCCCCACTTACTCGCTACAACAACGCCCCCCCCCCACTCCCGATGATCTGTCTGCCAAATCACTCTCTAATTGCCCCGCCGGAGGCGTCACACATTACTTGAGTTGATGGGGCGGATGGAAGGATGGAAGGATGGATGGATGGATTGATGGATGGATGCATGGATGCTGGTCCCTATTCACTGGCTGTCTTCTTCCTTTACGGACGATTAATATGGTTTAGACACAGTAGGAAAACAAAACCAACTGGGGTAGTCCTGATTGAGATTGTGTGTCTCAGATGGTCTCAGATGTGTCTCACCATGGTCTCAGATCACGTGTTGGACTCGTGATCGACAGCTATTAACTTCCCGGATGAGAGCTCAGAGCTCGTATGACCGATCTATGGGTAATACTGTGACCTTACACGCACAAACACACCCAACTCCCCGCCCACGAGAGTTGGAGTAACGACTCGAAGCACTGCGATACTGAAATTATTTCATCCCTGGGCAGGATTCGAACCCGGACCGCCGTAGTGACAGTCAGGGTCTCTACCAACCACATCACCGAGTCGTGAGTGAGTGTGTGTGTGTGTGTGTGTGTGTGTGTGTGTGTGTGTGTGTGTGTGTGTGTGTGTGTCATTGAGTGAGACCGAGATAGAGACCTAGAGGATGGTAACAATGAAAAAGAAACCAAAGTAAATAAATAAATAAATAAATAAATAAATAATCAAAAATAAAATAAATAAGTAAATTTATAAATAAACAAAGCTAGAGCGTTGGTAGAAAGGTCACAGCCTTCTGCTGCAGTCAGAGACGAGCCTCAGACAAAAGACTCGCTTCCTGGCTAAACAGACATCCCGTCCTTATTCAAGACAGCGCACGACTAAAGATAAACGCAAACAAACGACCTACATCTTCACACACACACACGCACACGCACACACACACACACACACACACTCCGCCTACCTACGCCATACGCCCAGTATCCTTAAGACAGCAAACAGCTCACAGAAAGAGACGGAGACACACACACACACACACCGCCTACCTACGCCCAGTATCCTTAGACAGCAAACAGCTCACAGAAAGAGACGGGGAGACACACACACACACACACACACACAATCACACGCGCACACACACACACACACATCGGGTAACGGAACTCCTCCTCCCACAACACAGCAAGAGGGATCTTTGGCAGAAGCTTCAAAAATATGTCCGCGAGGCAGACCACTCCACTCCAGATTAGCACACACACGCACACTCTTTGGGGGGACATGATCTCCTAGCTGTGCACACAATCCCCCGTATACGTGTATGCACCCAGGGGTACCTCTCCCTGTGCAGAGTTCAATTAGTGGGACGCGGCGGCACTCTACGCAAACACGGGAATATAAACACGCGCCTTAAAAGAAAAAAAAGAGGAAAAAGGAGAGGAGGATGAGGAAGAAGAGAAGAGAAAGAGGAGGAGGAGAAAGAAGAGAAAGAGGAGGAAGAGGAGGAAGAAGAGAAAGAGGAGGAAGAAGAGGAAGAGGAGGAAGAAGAGGAAGAGGAAGAAGACTCCGTCGACAACGGGGAGCCACGCCATGTATATTTCTCGCCACTCAACCCATCCTGCCACAGCACGCGACACTCGAACTCGCTCTTCTGAAAAGACGCCGCGAAAACCAACATCCCTCTCCGTGTCCCTTTCATACCTTCAGACTAGTGGCGTTCTTTAGAGATCGTATTCTGGCGAAAGCTAGTTTATCTTATTCAATTAGGGGTGGGGTGGTTGAGGCTTCACCATAACCTGGAGAAAACGGAAGGTGGGACTTGTTCTGATCACCTAAAGGAGAATGAGTGGAGGAAATAGGACTCGCTGCTGCTGGGTCTACGTTGTTCCCAGGACGGATACAGAAGCAGTGAAAAGGAGCAATGCAGTGTAGTTTCTTTTACCAGGAGGCGAAGACTTACCCCTTCCTCCCGAAAACAACAGACCACGGTTTTAACAAAAACAAGGCAATAAGATATTCACTACTTTCGAAAAACGAATACACAAAAAAACATATATATAATATATATAAATTCCAAATTGAACGTTCGCCTACCTACATGAATAAAAAAGAAATGAAACAAAATAAAATAGAATGATATATCGGAGCGAACCTTCTCGTCCCCATCCGCGAATTGATAACAAAGCAAATGAAAACTAAATACTGAATAATCTAGCTCCTCTTGCGTCCCCTTTGTACGCCCGTCCCTTTCAAAATGTTTATCTGCCTGGTCCTATGCATAACGCAGAGACAAGACGGAATGGTCGCCATTAAGGACATTTTGGCCAATCGCCAGACGACTTCATTCCTCGGAAATACGGAAAAGAAAAAGAAAAAAAAGAAAAAGATAAAAAGAAAAATAATAACAATAATAAAAAAAACAATAGAAAGAAAAATAACTAAGTACTTAGATTATCTCTCCACTGAAAAAAATAAAAGATAAAATAATAATAACAATAATAAAATATAATATAATAATAATAGAAAAAAAGTACTTAGATTAACCCTCCATTTCATAATTTTTCAACTAGGTTTTTATTTTTAGATGATATCATCATCATCATAGAGAGCGCGTTGTTTCACTCACACGCCGTCGCCAGTCCCCACGGTCTCTCTGAGCAAGTACCCATGCAGACACCCTCCTCATTCCAAACGACTGTCGACAGGTTCGAGGGAGTTCCCTTCGTCTAGGCCCTGGCCCGGGTAACTTTTTTGTGTGTTACCCCAAAAGAATTTGTAGTAAAATGAATTTACCCCACACTTTGAAGTACTATGGCGGACAAACCAATTTACTTGTAGAATTCATGGATAATAAACACAGAAACGGTCTCACTGAGGGTGAAACACAGTTTCAATACTGATGAAACAGTTTCAATACTGATATTTCACCGTTTCCGTAGTTTTAAAGATCGTGGGATCCTCAATACATTCTCTTTCTCTAACTTTCATATTAGTTTCCCTCACTAAGCACATTCACATCCGTATCCGTAGCACGTCCATTAATCCCCAAAATTTCTAAATAACCCCATTTGGGGTAATTTACTCCTGTTCCCCGGGCACTGGTCTAGGCCATCGAGTGTTTTCTCTTGTGGTGACAATCCTGTGAGTAGGATAAACGCAAAACGATTTTTGGAAATAGCGGTCCGCAAAGAATGATTAACATTATTATTATTATAATTTATCATTATCATTATTATCATTATTGTGGATAGGTGGTAAAGGGAACACAGGCTGAGGGAAATATTCTTGTTCCTAGTTTCGCCCATGGCTGAAATAATTTCAGTATCGCTGCGCTGCGAGTCGTTACTCCAACTCTCGTGGGCGGGGAATTGTGTGTGTGTGTGTGTGTGTGTGTGTGTGTGTGTGTGTGTGTGTGCGCGTGTAAGGTCACAGCATTACCCATAGATCGGTCATATATGAGCTCTGAGCTCTCTTCCGGGAAGGAAATAGTCCAAAACGTGATTCAAGACCATGGTGAATCACACACACAAACACAAAAAAGTATTCAGATGACGGATATATTAAATATATATATATATATATATATATATATATTATATATATATATATATATATAAATATATTTATATATATATATGCAAATGTCCAACAAAAGACGCGACAGATTCTGACTCGGAAAATCGAGCTCTGATCCAGATCTACCGTGCGAAGTTGGACGTCAGGCGTCAATCAACTTCAACTTCTTTTCCCTTCCGTTCCTCCGTAATCGTTCTTACTCCTCCCGGTTATCGCCCGACAGAGTTAATCAATCCACTTTGGGCAAACTCAAACTAAATCGACTTATCACTCGTTCGATAAGGTTCACCTTGTAGGAGTACTTCGATTTCCCGTAGGCTTGACGAAAAGTGCAGAGTTAAAGAAAGAAAAGAAATGAAAAAAAAAAAAAAAAACTCTCCCTTCAAAGACCATAAACAATTTTTATTTTTTCAAATCTTATTAGAGTCAGGTTTAATGTCCAACATTGGTGCGAAATTTTAATAAATAAATATATCAATCAATAAATAAATAAAATATAAAATAAAATAGAGTACATTAAAATGAAATTATCTTAATAATGTCAATAACCAGGAACAAGAAATAATTAAAATGTTGGGACTGTGATAACGAAGATAGCATTCCATTAATTAAAACGGGCCGATTCCTATGGCAGTGCCTATGCCAAATTCCCAGTTAATAAGAAGCAAACACAATACCATTTCTGCGACTGATCTGGACGTAATCTTTACGGCCACTAGGCCTGAAAATCAACTCATGAAACCGAGCGATGATCCTCATTGGCTGAGGCCTCGGCCAATCACGAACTCGACACTGCAGCAATGGAATGGCCTTACCTTCGGGGCCAGAAGAATTATGACACCCCCACCCCCATCCCCGAACTTAGCAAAACAAAATAAAATAAATAAATAATGTTAAATAATAATAATAATAATAACTAAATATATCAACAAGATTCATTGATGAAAAAGTCCCCTAAATATTTCTGTATGTTCAATGTATCAAAACACATCACACACACACACACACACACACACACACACACACACACGCACGCACGCGCACGCACACACACCCTGGCCAAAGCCCCTTGCACATCTCTCTTTAAAGAGACCAAATCTCGAGTTTTACCTGGTTCTAGGACAACTTGGACGTCTGAATAACCCCTCTATCTTTGGCACGTGGGGGTAGGGAGTGAGTGAGAGAGATAGATAGAGAGAAAGAGAGAGAGAGAGAGAGAGAGAGAGAGAGAGAGAGAGAGAGAGAGAGAGAGAGAGAATGAGAGAGAAGAGAGGGTGCTGACACAGGGGCTGACATCCCGCTCTCAAGACCAAACAAGTTCGTGACAGGAGGGAACCACACCAGCTGTCAAAGGCCGCTCACGTCACAAAGTTTCCCTTCCCCTTCAATTCCCTTCCTCTTCAACTCCTCCTCTCTCTCTCTGACAGTATCAAAGACTTATACCGTCAACTAATTTCACTCTGTCAGAAAAGTTTCAAGAAGAACTCAAGGACATTTTACATACATACAACATACACACACACATACACATTATATATATATATATTATATATATATATATATATATATGCCATGCAGTGCCTGGCGAGAGAATGCCGAGCCTTTTAAATTGTCAATTAAACGTTTTTTCCCCAAAACTTTATCACTCAAAACTATCAATCTTTAACAGCCTCTCATTCAGTAAAGGTTGTTACATAACCAAACTAATAAACAAGCCACAAGTATTAATACGATCGCCAGTCCTTGTTTTTATGTACTTCTCCCTTATGAAAATCTCTAAAAATTCGAAAATCTCATTTATATAGAACGAAAACGGGCTTCTTAAAAAAGAAAAAAGTATATATATATATATATATATATATATATTATATATATATATATATAAATCGCATACCACATACCAGAGGAAAAAATAATATCATTATCATACCAAAGGTTCTATATACCAATTTCCCAACCAAATTAACTCTTCCTGTGGAGTTCTGGTCTCTGACATCACAGGTATTAAGGGCCCCGGGTACGATTCCTAATGAGATACCTCGTCCACAAATTCTCCTTCATTTTCGATGTTAGAAAGTTTGCTTTCACCAGAAAGTCATCAATCAGTTGTTCCATCATTCCCTCTCATCAGATCAAAGGCACAGATGAGGTCAAACTTGATATTTGATCATCTTTGCATCTATCTATTTTATCTTATTTTTCTTTTTAATATTTATATATTCAATTTTAGTCAACCGCAAAGACCAACGATGGATACTTGCTAGAAGGACGTCGAAGAGAGTCGTCTCCCTCCCACCCATCTACAAAGACCGTCAACGTCCCCACTTCCACTTAGAGGTGCAACCCCGAAAGGCTGACACTCGGTCTTCAGACTCAGCCCAAGGTCTCTCTTGACTCCACTTGGTCTACATTTCCTCCATATTTGAACACAACCGGCGACAACTCCTTTTCGTTATTTTCAACCGGCGACACAGACACCGTCCCACATAGATACGATACAAAATATCAAACCAAGGGATCTTCTGAAAACAAACTATGGGAAGGACCACTGCCAATTGCCGTGGGGCTGCGGTTCATTAGCTTCGTCCAGCACCGCTAATTACAGAGAATTTTGTCTTTGACGAAATGTCCAACTACAAACGGCCCCAGCCAAAAAGGAATGAATAGGGAGGAGATTTATCATGGTATCCTATCTATACCCGATTGCTGTAGCCAAGAGAACAGTTTTATATACATATATATATATATATATATATATATATATATATATATATATATATATATATATATATATATATATATATATATACACATATCTATAGAATGGAAGGGTGAGAATGTTCTGGTAAGGGCGAAACGTCAATGGATAAAACTCCAACTGTTCTGTGTTTAGCTAACCACCCTTCCGCTCATTTCTCTTCCATACTTCAACACACACACACACACACATATATATATATATATATATATATATATATATATATATATACATCCACACACACCGATACACAATGTTTTTAAACACATGTAGGATTACAAAGACTGACTGAAGTTTCTATATTTTTACTCTGACCAGCGTCTGACGATTCTGTAAGAAGAATAACCTCATTATAGGACCATTACCAATTATAATAAGAACCTTCCCGAGGTCAATGGGCTGAACTGAAATGTTACGATCAAACTCCCTAGACTTCTTTCCACGGTTTGTCTAGCCGACCAGAGGGTTCGTACTCTTAAGTCTACATTTGTCTTGGTTCTAAGAAACCTGTCTTATACAAGAACGGGATTAAACTAGTCTCGGTTAAACCCTTTCCACAACGAAGATGATTTAACACTGAATGTAAAAAAGTGGAACTGCATATCTCAACTATCTGTCGCCAGCAGATTTTATTCATCTGGGAAGAGTTCCTCACATACTCAAAAGGGTTCAATCAACCTCGATTGAGTGAATGGTGGAAAGTTGTACATTTATAATATTTTTACATTTCATCAGCCAATGTTATTCAGTCCGAGAAAATCCAACACTGATCACAAAGAAATAAAAAGGAAAGAAAATCAACAAATAAGAAAATGAATAAATAAAATAAAATAAAATAAACTAAACAAATAAAAATTTATATAAACGTGTTGCACATTGTGAGACTCAAAGACAATGTAAAGAGATTAAATAAAGTGGCCAAGGGCACACGTGTACTAGAAACTAGTATTAGACTAGAAACTAGTATTAGGCTAAATACTCACAATCTAGATGATTCCTCCGGTCTGCCTTCCCCCGACAACGACTTTTTGACGGGAAAATCCAAACCGCAGATTTCGACTCACCTGCAAAGATACAAAAGAAAATATTAATCAATTTTAATAAACACAACCTCTGCAAGAAAATTTAACATGTGAAACAGGTCAATAATGCTACATGCTTTGACGATTTCATTTAATTCCAACATTGTTTAAAATCGTCTCGGCTGAGACAGATCCCCATTTTCCTCTTGAATGTGAGGGTTAAAAATATCTTTAGCTAACCTCCATCGGCTCTAGCAACAACAGAAACCAGAAATGAAAAAAAGAAAAGAAAAAGGAAACTGAATAGAGGAGAAAGAAGACAACGGATATATATATATACTGTATATATATACTGTGTATATATATATATATATATATATATATATATATATATATATATATATATATATATATATATATATATAACATACAAGATAGATACATATACACCTGGAATTCTGAAAGAACAAGAAAAGTAATAGACACGTCACATAGCCCCCTCCCAACACAAGATGAATCTTGTTATGCAATTAACCATCTCCGCCATCTTCTTCTTAACTCAATTTAACTAACAAGAGTTCTTCATAACAACTAATTACATAACAGCGAGGTGAGGAGCCTCTTCCACCAGCAAACGCCTAGCTGTGTCCTATGTGCTCAGGTTTACAGGGCAAGTATAGATTTCTTTTCAGTTGCTGGCTTTAGAAGAAAAAACAAAACAAAGAAAAACACGACAAAGAAGGAGAAAGAGACAAATAAGAAGAAGAATACATAGAAGAGAAAGAAGAAAACGAAGATGAAGAAGCGTGCATGCGAAAAAAAAATAGTTACAACTGGCGCAAAAATAAACCACCACGTGTCTTAAGGATCAGAGAAGTATGGAGAAACGTTTTTGAGAGCGAGCGATGCAAAGTATTGGTCAAAATATACATACAAAGAATACGAAATCTATCATCATTTGCTGAAGCGATATGACGTCAAGTCGTGTCGTCCAAAGACGTTCTGCGATTGGTTGGTTTCGGACAGAACGATGTGACGTCACTGAAGCCCCTCCTCCTTGCGAATTTTCTTTTTTATATATATATTATATTTGTTGCTGGTACTGGTACAAAGCATTTTCACAACCAACAAATGCCCTTACCCACTTTCAAGTACTTCCAACACCAACACTACCACCTCCCCTGACATTTACGAGACGATAAAATTGCATCAAATAGCTCAAACTGTTTTTAATCTTTTATGATCCTAGTAACTTATTCCGACTTCATAAAATCTCTGGAATGTCATAATTTATTTTCAGGTTGGGCGGTTTATATCCTGCCCCGGAATCGACCTTTGGGATACCAAAACTGCCGCACCAGAGACTACAAATCCATAACACGAATACCATTGTTCCTCCGAGGAAGTAAACGTTTTCTACCACATAAAATTCCCATTTTCTTTCATAAAGTGTCTGCTGTTTAGATGGCGTTGTATTGCGGGATCTCAAAGCTTATTCAAACTGATGCTATATCTATACCCGCTGGTGATGACTGGTTTGAGTACGGGGCGTCAAAAGTGCCACGTATTGTATACGTCGACGTTTGCAGCCATCCAAGTCCCAATAAATCATCACATCATTCCATCACCCGCCACGCAATCTCCATATCTATAAACGTGCAGCCACAACAACGGCGCCCGTGCAACACATACACAATTCACATGACTGCCAACCACGCCAGTCAACGGGCTCGCTCTTCATGGGCAATACGGGCCCCGTGGGAGTCTGTAGTATATTTATGAGGGTCTGTAATGGGATGCGCGCGCAGTGAGGTCACAGTGTCATCGAGGGTGATCCACTTCCCCTTAGGGTGAGGGAAGCAACCTCTTCACATTAATACTGGTGATGATGACGATGGTGAAGTTAATTATGAATATGATATTAATGATGATGATAATCATGGTATTCTTGTCACTCTCGTCAAACTTTTCGTTCGTGACCGGCTTGCTTATTAATTCTAGCAACTTTATGGAAAAAGGTGTAGTATACCCCAAGCAAGACAATTTTATTTCAATAGTGATCCAGATCGCGATCCGACCCGGGAATTTGCTAAAACCAATAAATCATAATAATAATTGTAATAAACAATAATAATAGTAATAAGTAAGAGTAAATAAGTAACAGCAATGAACAAATCATATTTGGATCAGGCGCCGGAGATGAAGGGGGTGGGAGTGCGGGCACTCAATAAACGCGAAATATAACCAGGCAATATTAAAAAACCAGTTTCATTTCAATTTGGACCAAACGACTTGTTTCTCGCGGTGCACAACAACCCGATTTCAAATCCCCATGAGACGTCGAGAGAGGACAAGCAACAAAGACCCAACGCAGGCGAGTTGGGCGTCCTGGTGGCGTGTGGCAGTCCTACACGCCTTCACACATATACTATTCTTACCAGTGTGGGGCAACAATCTCTCAGGAAAGGCGATGTTCATTTCAGTTCACTACCTGGTCTCGGCCTGTTTTATGTCATCAAGTATGAACACACTGGATTGGCCCCGAGCTCACTTGGGAGAAAGAAATCATAACGTTGATTTAACATGGTAAAAGAATGCGGATAATACATTCAGTGTTTTCTGCAT
>NC_134787.1:51944808-51977308 GCF_046742065.1 Oratosquilla oratoria
ATAAATATATATATATATATATATATCTGTATGTATCTAAATATATGTATGTTTATATGCCGGAGGACTGACGAACGCAATGAACTGAGACTCGCTTCCCTACCGTATCCCTACAATGAAATCTATGACATACAATGAGACAACTAAATAAATGAATAGAGAGAAGTATAACAAACCAATAGATAGTTCCACAAACAAACAAGGAAATAGATATTGGAGCAATGAAATAGCAAAACAACAAAGCACAACAAGAACAGTAACAAAACATCAAAACTAAACAAACAGCAAGAACAACAGCAAAATTACAACAACATCAACAATAACAACAATAGTAAAAAGACAACAGCAACAAAACAACTAAAAAACAACAAACCAATAAAACAACAACAATGATAACAACAGAAACACCACCAAGAACAGTAACAACAACAGAAACATCAAAAACAACAATATTGAAAATAACAAAAGTAAAAGGAAAATATAAACATAGGAACATAAAATGAAGAAACAAAATAAAATCAAGAAAGCGGACCTCGAAAATCACGCCACTGTGCTCGGGTGACCGACCGAGCGACAAATCCGAGATGTTCCCGACGGGAGGAAAGGGCGCAAGACCTCTCACGGTTCCCCTCCGTAGGTCGTGTACGGTATGAAATTCGGACGATCATTCAAGAACAAGCTGCAGGACCTTGGGAGAAGACTGCGCCGGAAACAACTGAAGATGAACTGCAAGACCCGCCTCAACAACGAGAAGGACGCCAGCTCCAGCGAGTGGGGTAAGTAGAAGTTCTTTGAATTTATAAAAGCACCAATTATTTTAATCAAATAGAAAATTCATTATTGTTTACATCAACTTAAATTTAACCTTAGAAATTCACTTAACGACAGCGGGAAGTTAAAGGGTGAAGACGTATGCAATAAAATAGGTGCTATTATATCATGCCTCTTATGGTTATTAGTTTTTTTCTTTCTTTACATACAATTTTGTTTCGGCCATTAATTTTCTTTTTTCATTTTTCTTTTTCATAAGGCCGTTTTAAAGAGGCATTTTTCATATTTCTTTTTCCATTTTTTAACTTCATAAAAGCGTTCGTTTATGTTTATATTTCTTTTTCCATTCAATATTCCCCGGGTCCTTTCGCTTTCCGTCGCCCCGGGAAGAGGAGCTCCTGGGGCGGCGATGGACCCGGGAAGTCTCCCGAGGAACCTCGCGAGCATTGGGGCTGGCGTCCGGCGGGTCTTCGGCTGCTGCACTTCATCCTGGCGCGGTCACTGTACACCCGTCTTCACCCTTTTTGTTTAATTAAGTCCCGTAGCAGCCGACGGGCACTCTTCACTTCCCGCTGTCCTTAAATGCCCAACTATTTTTTTTTATCACCCCACTCGCCATATGGGCTAAAAAAAAAAAAAAAAAAAAAAAAATATATATATATATATATATATATATAGATATATATATATATCTATATATATATGTATATATATATCTATATATATATGTATATATATATCTATATATATATATCAGAAAAAGAAATAGAAAATATACGAAAGGACAAAAACGTACACAAAAACAAAATCTATAAAACATTAGGAAGAAAATAACACGAAAGTAAAGAAAAAACAGAAAAAACGGAATGAAAATAAATAAATAAATGTATATGCAAATTTTGAAAAAATGACAAACAGAAATATATGCAAAACGAAAAATATAAAAATACACAAAAAATATCAGAAAATATTAGAAACATTTGAAAAAAATGAAAAATGATAGAAAATTGAAAAAAATGAAAATGAAAAATAGGAAAATAGGAAAAATATCAGTAGTAAACATAAAAGAAAACAGAAAATTAGAACAATAGAATTATGAAATTAAAAAATACAAAAAATAAAATCACAAAAATAGAAAAAAATACAACGTGTGTGTGTGTGTGTGCGTGTTGCATTCTGCCTTAGTGTATCACGTAATGATTATGAAGTTCACCCAGTGTCTTATTTTAACAGTGACACAAATTTGTTCTTTGTTCTGGCCAATGCAAAATGATCTCATGAATACATTGGGTGGCGACACAATTGTATTCTACGTATATTAATGTTGTCGCAGAATAATCCTCGCCATCTCTCTCTCTCTCTCTGCCTGTCTCGCTCTCTCGCGCGCACACAATCTCTCACTCTTTTTGTCTGTCTGTCTGTTTCTGTGTGTGTGTGTATGTATGTATGTATATCCACCTTTCTGTCTCCCTGTCTATCTATGCCTATTTTTCTGTCTCTTTCCTTCTCTCTCTAACAATTTTGTTTAATGTTTCTCGTCATATCTCTAATTCTACTCCCTTTGGAAGATTTTCTAAGTCTTACAGTTGGAATTAATCAGTGTTTTTATCCAGTTGGATAAATTGAGTTAATCTCCTCTGCTGTTTTTGAGAGATTATGATGTAGCTGGTGCCAAATGTTGTTTATTGGCCCGAGTGGGAGATGTGTACACCAATGCCTAAAGATTTTTTCTGTTTTTGTTTTATTTCCACCTTTTTATTCTATATATAAATGTATGTATATATATATATATATATATATTATATATGCATATATATGTATGTATATATAAATATATTATATATGTATATATATGTATATATATATAATGTATGTATATATATGTATACATATGTATATATATGTATATATATGTATACATATGTATATATAAATGTATATGTATGTATATGTATATATATATATATATATAATGTATGTATATATATGTTTATATATATGTATATAAATATATATATATATATGTATATATAAATGTATATGTATATATGTATGTATATGTATATATATATATGTATATATGTATATATATGTATGCATGTATATATATGTATGTATATATAAATGTATATGTATATATGTATATATATGTATATATATATATGTATATATATATATATGTATATGTATATATGTATATATATGTATACATATGTGCAATAAAAACACTAGGAGCGTGTGTTCACAAATGCGTAAGTAACCACTAGGAAAAGTAAACTAACGAAGCAGAGCGCTTTCGTATAATTACATCTTCAGTGCAGATACAAAGAAGGGATAATTCCTTCTTTGTATCTGCACTGAAGATGTAATTATACGAAAGCGCTCTGCTTTGTTAATTTACTTTTCCTAGTGGTTACTTACGTATATGTATATATATGTATGTTACTTACATATATGTATATATATGTATGTATATATATATGTATATGTATATAATATATGTATATATATGTATGTATATATATATATGTATGTATATATATATGTATATAATATATGTATATATATGTATGTATGTATATATATATGTATGTATATATATGTATATACATGTATGTATATATATGTATATAAATGTATATGTATATGTATATATATGTATGTATATATATGTATGTATATATGTATATATGTATATATATGTATATATATATATATATATATGTATGTATATAAATGTATATGTATATATATGTATATATATGTATGTATATATATGTATGTATATATATATATGTATATATATATATGTGTGTGTGTGTGTATATATGTGTGTGAATATATATTTATAAATATATGTGAATATTTACTGTATATTTATATATATATATAAATATATATGTATATAAATATATATATATATATACACACATATATATACCAAAGGCTTTTTTCCCCTACACGGGGGGTAGCCAAAAAGAAAAAGGCATAGAAAACACTCCGACCCATTCCATTTCCTATATATTCCACTCCCCTCCACCCTCCTCCCTCCCTTTTATCTTGGCACCTCCTGGATGACGGGTCATTCCTGCATCCTGTCCACTGCCCTGGGTCAGAGGCAGCTACAAGAGCACGAGTTACCCTCGGATTCTGTGAACTGGTTTGATCATGTTTTCTGTGTTTATTATTAATCAAAGTAAAAGAGAACGAGTAATACAGCAGTGGCTTTATATTCTATAATGTGAGTAGTGTGATGAATCGTACATATGGCAGCCGATCCTGCGCGCGAGAATTGGACTCGTACTGAAGTGGTTAATGGCGACTACTCTGGTGCACACTGGTGCCTGGTGCAGGATAAGGAATCAACGTCCATAACTCTTGAGCAGAGTTTCCATTATAACGTTTTATTAATCTATATGATTAATCTACTCATTTTTACCCTGGCATAAACATTCCTCCCCCTCTTTACCAACATATATAATCTGCCTCTCCTGACGCAGCTATCCCTGTCATAAGAGGGAAAAAGTCTTTTGGGGCTCGAGTGCACACATACTTACACACATACATACACTGGAGACTACCCACCCCCACCCCTCTCCACTTGCCCTCCTCCTATCCTCCAATTTCTTCACCGCCAATTCCTACTCACCTCCACAAATCCAAATTTCCCTCCACTTTTTTCCATCTAGTTTCAATTAATGTCCCAATCTTTACTTTCCCTCCCCCTCCTCCACCTCCTCCTCTACCTCTCGATCTCTTAAGAGCAAAACCTTTTCAAATTCCTTTTCATCTTCCTTCCTCTACCTCCAGGGAGACGATAGCTAGAACTGAGAGGGTGTGGGAGAGAGAGAGAGAGAGAGAGAGAGAGAGAGAGAGAGAGAGAGAGAGAGAGAGAGAGAGAAAATATTATGGTTTTCAAAAGAACTGGAGATCAAGACAAAGGGGAATGGGTGGCCAGGTGGGATGGAGGTGGATCATACTTCAAACGATAAAAATGTGGATGAAAAGGAAGGAGGAGGAGGAAGAGGGAGGAGGTAGGAGGAAGGAGTAAGGCAAGGAGGACGAGGAGGAGGGAGAAGAGAACGTGGAGCAAGAGAAGGGAGTAAATGTGAGAAGGATGGAGGAAGGAGGTGAATAGGGGAGAGAGAAGGGAGAAGGGGAGGAAGAAGAAGAGAGGAGGGGAGGAAGAAGAAGGGAGGAGGGGAGGAAGAAGAAGAGGGAAGGGAAGGAAGAAGGGAGGAGGGGAGGAGGGACGGAAGAAGAACAGAAAGGAGGAGGAAGAGAGGAGGGAAAGAAGAAAAAGGAAGAAGAATGAGGAGAAGGAAGAAGAAGGGACGAAGAGGAGAATGAGGAATGAGGAGTAAAGGAAGTACAATTAATTGGTAGGGAAAGGAGGAAAAGGGGACAGCAGGAAGACAAGGGAGAAAGAGGGAGAGGAGGAGGAAGAGGAAGAGGAGGAGGAGGAGGAAGACGATGGGAGGAGGAGGAGGAAGACGATGGGAGGAGGAAGAGGAGGAGGAGGAGGAGGCGGAGGAGGAGAGTAGAAAATTTAAATATGCGAGTTGAGAAGATTGCGTGCGAATGCCCTAGGAGGAAAATGTGGGGAAGAGGGGAGGGGAGGGGAGGGGAGGGGGGTTATCGAGTGTGCTGGTGGAGGATGGAGGTGGTGGAGGAGAATTGAGGTTGTGGAGGAGATTAGGAGGAAAGGATGGAGGGAAGCAAGCAAGCAAACAAGAAGAAGAAAAAGAGAGAATGAAAGAATGATTACATATGGTACGAAGAGATGACAAACGAAGGAAGATGGGAAAGAAAATAGCGACATGTATTACTCGTTACAGGATTAAGTGAACGCGTACAAGGAGTGTGGAGGAAAAGAAGAAGACGGAGGAGACGGACAAAAAGGAGGAGGAGGAGGAGGAGGAGAAGGAGGAGGAGATGGAAGAAGCGAAGGAGGAAGACGAGGAGGAAGACGAGGAGGAAGAAGAGGAGGAAGACGAGGAGGAAGAGGAGGAGGAAGAAGAGGAGGAAGAAGAGGAGGAAGAGATGAAGAAGAATAGAAAGAAGAGGAGTAAGAGGAGAAGGAAGAAGAGGATGAAGAGGAAAAAAGAGGAAGAAAAGAAGAGGAGGAAGAACAGGAAGAAGAAAAGGAGGAAGAAGAAGAGAAGCGGGAGGAGGAAGAGGATGAGGAGGAGGAAGAGGAGGAAGAGGAAGAAGAGGATGAGGAGGAAGAAAAGGAGGAGTAAGAAGACTGTCAGGCAGGGCCACGGCGCATGTCAGCTCCTTTCTAGTCGTGGGGACTGCTGTGCCAACCCCGATATCCAAGAAGGAGCCTCGTCGTCGTCGTCATCACCATCATCATCATCATCATCATCATCATCATCATCACCACCACCACCTGGCGTCAAAGCCAAGTACGGAAGGGATGCAGTCGTCAAGACTTTCCATCCATCCCTGGTAGATAAAACTCAGGGACACTGATGCCATTTTGTGGGAATTTTCCACAAATTTGTGGAAAAGTTTACTGATGCCATTTTGTGGGAAAATTTCCACAAATTTGTGGAGAAAGTTTAAACTGCTTACCATTATTTTTGTGTAGAATTTGAAGAATTATATGTTGCAATGAACTTGGTGTTTGTGTATATAATAATTCCTTCTTTTTGGGGGGAAAATGTGGAAATCCAGATTTCCTTGTGGAAAAAATCTCACTCATGTGTGGGAACTGGTCTTGGATCACATGATGGGTTCGTGATCGACAGTTGCCACCCTCCCGGATGAGAGCTCACATATGGCCCGATCTATGGGTTTGTGACCTCACACACACATATATACAAAAATCCTTACCCACCAGAGTTGGAGTGCTGGCTCGCAGTGCATTGATGCTTCAATTTTCAGCCCTGGCCGGAACTGGAACTAGGATCACTGATTTAGCGGTCGAAGACGGTACTACTGCACTGTCAAACCGATGTGTGTGTATGTGTGTGTATGCATGTGTACGTGTGTGTGTATGTGTACGTGCGTGTGTGCATATGTGTGTGTGTGTGTGTGTGTGTGTGTGTGTGTGTGTGTGTGTGCGCGCGCACGGACACCAGAGAATGAGGAAGAAGGGAGGATACGGAGGAGAGGAGGGAGGAAGAGAGTAAGGAAGAGATGCTGGGAGAAATAAAAACTGGGGGAAAGAGGGGGAGAAGGGGAAAAGGGGGAGAAGGGGGAGAAGGGGAAGAGGGGGGAGAATGAGAGAGGGAGCCTGGGATAATAATTGATGTTTCCCGCGGGCGGACGAGAGGACCAGGTCAGTGTACACACACACGGAGGAGAAGCCGCCAGGGAGGGTGGGAGGAAGAAGGGTGGGAGAAGAGAGAGGGGGGCAGAGGGGGACGAGGAAGAAGGGTGGGAGGAGAGAGGGCAGAGGGGGAGGAGGAAGAAGGGTGGGAAAAGAGGGAGGGGGCAGAGGGGGAGGAGGGAGAAGGGGGAGGAGGAAGAAGGGGGAGGGGGCAGAGGGGGAGGAGGAAGAAGGGTGAGGGAAGGGAGAGGGGGCAGAGGGGGAGGAGGAAAACGGTGGGAGTAAAGAGGGGGTAGAGGGGGTGGGAGGAGGGAGGGAGAGGAGAGAGGGGGCAAAGGGGGAGGAAGAAGGGTGGGAGAGGAGAGAGGTGGCAGAGATGTGGGAAGAGGGAGGGAGAAGAGAGAGGAACTAAGGGAGAGGAAGGAGGGAGGGGAAAAGAGAGAAGGGGCAGGGGGGAAAGAAGGACGGGAAAAGAGAGGGAGAAGGTGGAAGAAAGGGGAAAGGGGGAAGGGAGAAAAGAGGGGACAGAAATGGGAGAGGGGAAGGCAGAAGAGAGAAAGATGGAGAGAGAGAGAGAGAGAGAGAGAGAGAGAGAGAGTAGATAGGAGAAAGGGGGCAGAGAGAGAAAAAAATGGAAATGGGAGGAACGATCGGAAGAAATGGATCGACGTGAAATGGAATAGAGGGGAAATGGTGGTGGGGGAGGAGGAGGAGGAAATGGGGGGAGGAAGAAGGGGGAATGGATGAAGACAAGGGTAGTAGGGAGGAAGCAGAAATGAAACAGAAATGGGGAAGGAGAGCGAGGGAGGGAGAGGAGAGGAAGAGAGAGCGAAGGAGAGGAAGAGAGAGCGAAGGAGAGAGAGGAAGGGAGACCGATGGAGAGAGAGGGAGTGAGAGAAAGAGCTAGAGCTAGAGAGAGGGAGAGAGAGACAGGGAGAGAGAGAAAGAAGTAAATAAAAAGTGTGTGCAGGCCTGGACTGAAGAGAAAGGCGACGTGGGGAGGGGGTGGGGGAGTCGAGAGAGAGAAGAGTGAGGGAGTAAGGGAGGGAGGGAGTGAGGGAGCGTCAGAGGAAAGAAAAGAGGGCGGGGAGACGCAGCAAAGAGGGCGGGTGTGGGCGTGTGGGCGTGGGGGGCGGGCGGGCAGGTGGAAAGCCAGGTAAGAAGAACGAGCCGAGTCATGAAGTGGGTGGGGGAAGAGGAGGAGGGGGAGGAGGTGGAGGAGGAGGAGGGAGGGGTGAGGAAGAGGAGGTGTGAGGAGGGGCGAGGAGGAACATGGGAGGATGAAGAGGAAGAGGAGGAGGAGGAGGGGGTGAGGAAGAGGATGAGATGTGAGGAGGAACATTGGAGGTTCAAGGGGAAGGATGATGAAAAGGAAGAGGAGGAGGAGCGGGTGAGGAAGAGGAAGAGGAGGAAGTGAGGGAAGAAAAGAAAGAGGAAGAAGAGTTGGAAGAAAAGGAGGAGGAAGCGAAGGAAGAAGAGAGAGAGGAAGAAGAGGAGGATGAGGAGTAGTATAAAGCCAGACGAAAAGCCACATCAAGCCTATCGACACATTAAGTCACGTGGGGCAACGCAGCCCAGACGGGGCAACCCAGACCATGTCCAAGACAGGAGGGCAGAGGGGGGGGGGAGAGGGGGGGGCAAACGGTGCACAAGGATCGGAGGCGACCTCTCCCTCCCCTTTCCCCCCAATACCCTCGAGGAGGGGGGAGAGGGGGAGACATTTTTCCAGTGTTACTTGAGGGCACTTGGGGCAAACCGGGGCAACGGAGTGGCAGGTGGGGAGAGGGGGGAGGGGGAGGGGGAAGGGGGAGTGGGGAGAGAATTATGCTCAATGAAAGGAGAAACCCGAGAGAGGGGGGAGAGGGAGGGGGAGGGGGAGGACGAAGTGCATGAGAAAAGAGCTCAAGTTAAGAAGGAAGTGGGAAGGGGTGGGGGGAGGGGGCGGTGACATGACTAAGACCAAGGAAGAAAGCCAAAACGAAGAGGAGGAGGAGGAGGAGGAGGAGGAGAGAGCAGTTAGGATGAGAACAAGGAAGATTCAGGGAGTTTGAATACGAGAAGGAATCGGAGGAAGGAAGGAGGAAGGAAGGAGGAGGGAAGAGGGGGGAAAGGAGGATGAGGAAAGGGAGGAGGAAGGATGAGAAGAGGAAAGGGAGGAGGAAGGATGAGAAGAGGAAAGGGAGGGAGGATGAGAGGAGGAAGGGGAAAAAGAAAGATAGGAAGAAAGGGAAAGGGGAAGTGGAATGGGAAGAAGAGAAAGGGAAAGGAAAGAGAGGAGTAAGGGGAAGGGGAAGGGGAAGAGGAAGAAGAGGAAAAGAAAGAATAGGAAGGTAAAGAAGAGGACGGGGAAGAACAGGAAGGAGAAAAAGAGTAAAAGGAAGAAAAGGAGGGGGAAGAAGGAAGGTGGAGTAGGAAGGTAGAGGATGGAGGAGAAAAGAAGAGGCAGGACGAGGAGAACAACGAGGAGGAAGAGGAGTGGAATGGAAGAATGGGAGGTGGAGGAGGGGGAGGGGAAGGAAGAGAAGAGAGTGAGGGATGAAGAGAGGGTGAAGGAAGGAGGGGGTGGGGGAAGAGGAGGAAAATGAAGGCGATGAAGGGTAGACGGAAGGGGAAGGAGAGAGGAGGAAGGAAGGGAGGACATGAGGGGAAGTGAAGAGGGGTAGGAGGAGGAGGAGGAGGAAGAGGAGGGTGAAGGCAGGAGGGGAAGTGGGGGATGAGGAGGGGGTGGAAGAAGGAAGTGGAAGATAGGGAGAAGGTGGAAGAGGAAAATACGGTACAAGAGAGGACGAAGAAAAGGTGGAAAGTGGAGGTAGGGGGATGAGAACGTGGAGAGAGGAAGAAGAGAAATGGAGATTTGGGAGGAAGAGAAGAGAAGAGGAGGAGGTTGGTAAGGATGGTGGGGAAGGAAGAGGGAGAGATAAAGAGAAGGAAGGGGGGAGTAGGAGGAGGAGGAGTAGGAGTAGGAAGAGGAGGACTGAATGGAATGGAGGAGGACTATGGAGGAGGAGAAAGGAGAAGAGAGAATGTGTGCAGAGAAGGAGAAAACGGAGAAGAGACAAATGAAGAAGAGGAGGAGGAGGAGGAGGAGGAATTGAACGCTTGCACAAACGGGAGGAGCCCTGGCAGAGGGAGACAAACGTGGTCGTGAAGAAAGAGAGCAAAAAGAGGAAGAATGGGGGAGTGGGGGAAGAGAGCAGGTAGGGAAAGAGAGGCGAGGAAGGAGGAGAGGCGAGGAAGGAAGAGATGCTAAGAGGGAGGAAAAAGGGGCAAGGAGGAAGATATGGAAGAAGAGCAAGAGAAGGAAGGAGGATGAATAGGAAGGAAAAGGAAGAAGAGGAGGGAGGGAAGGAGGAGGAAGATGATGAAGATAAGGCGGAAAAGGGAGAAGAGGGAGGACTGGTAGGAGTGAAAAGGAGTAGGAGTAAAGAGGGGAGGAAGGGAAAGAAAGAAGGGATGAGAAGGAGGAGGAAGAGGAGAGGAGGAAGATGAAAAAGGAAGAGAGTTGGAAGGTGCAGAAGAGTAAGCATAGGGGGGTGGAGAGAGCGAGGGAATAGAAAAGCAGAATGGAAACATGATGGAGAGGAGTTCGCAAAGATGTACGAGGAGGAGGAGGAGGAGGAGGAGGAGGAGGAGGTAGAGAACGGAGGACGAATATGAGGAGATGAAGCCAAACAAGGAGGTGGACAACGAGGTGGAGGAAAACGGGAAGATGGGGTTCTGTGGGAGAGAATGGAGGGAGTGGAGGGAGTGGGTGGAGGCGCGTGGCATTGATTTCCAGTAGTGGAGGGGAAGGAAGGCTGTGAGAGGTGGCCGAGGTGTGCGTGCGCGTGTGCGCGCGCGCCTCCGCAGGCCGCCAGAGGGCGCCAGGGACTGGGGAAGCACACAACCCACACCCTGTCGACCTTTTTCTTACCGAAGATCTATTGGATAACTATATATATATTTTTTTCTCTGTCGCTGGATACCTTCGGGAGAACGTAAACACGTTATTCCACGAACCTCAGGTGGCGAGACGACAAAACCCCCTTTTCACTAATGTCAATCACGAAGAATCTACATCCGAGTTGGAAAACATCGACTGTAGAGAACCTGCGCGGACTCCTGAGGGATGGAGGGACCTCCGGAGGAGGAGGAGGAAGAGTCTGCGGTGTGGGAGCGTCGAACCCAATCACCCAAGCGATCAGGAACAAGCATCCAGCCCAACTGTAAGGCTGCTCAGGTAGGAGGAAGAGGAGGAGGAGGAGGGAGGAACGCGTTAAGTTGCTGTTCACCTGGGAAAGAAGATGTGTCCATTACTTCCCTGGGGAGTGACAAATGAGCTATATATATGTGTGTGTACAAGACAGAGTTAGAGATTGAAAGAGATAGAGATAAGAGACTGAAAAAGCGTGTGGGGAAGACCTAATGATGATAATAATGATAATAATAATAATAATAATAATAATAATAATAATAATAATAATAAATAATAATAATAATCTTCCTCCATTACAGCCTCTGTCTATCGGCCTTTTCTGTCCATGTTAAAAAAATTTCCCTTTCCTTGTGGCCGCCTCCAGGCGATTTCATCCATCCCCGTGGCCTTCCCCCCGGGTACCGGAGGTATTATTGTCCCTCTTGATCCACCAGTTCCACACCAGGTGCCGCCTATCGATTTTATTCATCCCTGTGGTACCGCCTAGTCACATGTCTAACCGATCAACTAACCTATTCTAAGTTAATCCGATTTCCTTCTGGTCCTACACATCCCGTTTTCTATAACACACATAATAAGGGACATGAGAAAAACGGTGGACACTGCCTATATTAACTCTTATGAAAATAACAATGACAGGGAAGGTTTCGTATGTTTATCGAAGGCAGCAAGCAAATTGATAATAAATGCAATTGGGAAACATATACATGGTACGGGAATGGGAATCCCCAGACAGCCAGCGGGATGACCTGTCCGTGTCCCCGTCTTCGAGTGTATAATTGTAAGGTTCAAGCTGTTTGTCGACAGCTTAATGAAGAAGACCGAGTCGGTCGAAACGTATAAGCAATAAAGGAGTTCCAGCCCATCTGCGCTTGTTCTTCCTCCACCCACAAATTCACAAATAACTATTTTTTTCTCTAATTTGGAGGAAATTTACTTCACTAATGTCAAACGTTTACTTAATTACATTTTCTTCTTGACTGCTATTTCACTTATCCATTCTAGTATGTCACTTAGGGCCAATGTTTGTACTACAACAGATAATACATTTCTTATACAATGGAATACAATGACACAAGCTTGCCGATTGATCTTTCTGACCATGACAAGGTCGGGTACTGAACATTAAAAAAATAATACAATAAAATAATTAATAATGATAATAATAAAAATAATAATGTTGAATAAAAATAATAAGTAAACATAAATAAGAATAAAAAATAATAAGTAAACATAAATAAGACAAGAAAAAAATTAAGAGTTACCCAAAGAATTAGACAAACTAGCTCATTAACAGAATCCAAAACACACTGGTTTGGTATTTATCCAACAAACTCTTCAAACTCCGAGCAACTATTCACAGTACTATACAGTACTACTACTACTACTACTAATACTACAATAGTAGTAGCCTTCGCCATCTTACAATGAACCAACTCTACAGACACAATTCCGTTCACTTGTGGAATGTGGTCGATGACTATTGGAATAACGACCCAAAACCAACTCACCAAGTACAAGCCACTAAGCTGTTTCTAGGTTAGCCAACCTCCCTAACTACTACGACACTAGACCTAACTAGTATACCCATCCTCTACCAAACTTAACTAACCTGTCTTCTCATACACTGGCAAAACTCAATTAGGCTAATCTCCCCATTGTCTAAGATCACCAAACTAATCTTAGTCTAACCTAACCTTCAACCACACTCAACTATTCACCTCAGCTCCTAATAAACTACAACCTTCCCATTAACAATTAAACAAGACTAATCAATCTTCACACCTATTCCCATCAACTTACCTCAATTTCCCCATCCCAAACCACTCTCCCAAGCTAGTAGCAAACTAGGTTGGCCTAACTAATACTGCACTAAATTATCTTTCTTCATTTCTTCAGGATCGAGGAAATTTTCAATTTGCTCGAGAGCTTTTGCTGACAACCACTTCCATCTCCTCGGGAACTCCTCTCTCATCATTCTTGGCGAAATCAATCCTCCGAGAAGGTCTCCTGTGAAGAAATCTTTCAAATTTAATTCTTGAAAGATATATCCATATTCATTGCCGTTGCACAGGGATCTTTTTGACACACACATCCACCTCGTGGCGCATTGCTTAGAGTTCCCGGCTGCCACTACAGCGGTCCGGGTTCGAATCCCGCCCACGGCTGACATTTCAGTATCGCTGCGCTGCGAGTCGTTACGCCAACTCTCTTGGGCGGGGAGCTGG
This sequence comes from Oratosquilla oratoria, assembly GCF_046742065.1. Taxonomy (NCBI): domain Eukaryota; kingdom Metazoa; phylum Arthropoda; class Malacostraca; order Stomatopoda; family Squillidae; genus Oratosquilla; species Oratosquilla oratoria. The sequence continues at coordinate 51,958,283 of NC_134787.1, forward strand.
GTGTGTGCGTGTAAGGTCACAGCATTATCCATAGATCGGTCATATACTGTACGAGATTTGAGCTCTCTTCCGGGAGGGAAATAGCTGTCAATGACGAGTCCAACACGTGATCCAAGACCACGGTACATGGTGAATCTCTCTCTCTCTCACACACACATATATATATATACATATATATATATATATATATATATATATATATATATATATATATCCTCACACACAATTATTATTCCTCTTGCACACCTAGGGACGTGGAGCCAACTAGTTTCACCAACTCCATTTGCCTCCATACTGTGCCAGTCAGTCAGTCAGCCAGTCAGTCAGTTGTTGGGCTCGACCCTGGGTGATGTTCCACGTCCTGAGGCCACGGGCTATAACATCTAGCCAGCGTTTTATATACAGTATATATATATATATATATATATATATATATATATATATATATATATATATATATATATATATATATATATACATATATATATAGTATGTGTATGTGTGTGCGCGTGTGTACAAAGTATATACATATGTATATACTCGTACATATGCATATTACAAAAGCATAAACACGCTGTAAATAATACATCAAATATAGATAGAATAGAAATTAATACAAGAATAATATGAATTACATCAACATAAAACAATGTAAGACATCTAATCACTTTACATTCACACATGCGCTGTTGCCACATTTCCCAGGTTGACCTGGCACAAGTGATGCCAACTGTACAAAACGGGTCTTGGGCGGTCTCGTAGTCTTCCCGGAAGAAGGACGAGAGAGCAGAAAGTTCCCGGACCATTTTTCAGACATTTCACTCAGTTTCAGTTTCCGACGTGAAACGCGCCTCCACTCCTGAAGCAAGAGAATAAAAACAACGGTAAGGTTATTACCGTTGTTAACTGTTGCAACAGAATATTTACGGTTCCAACGGTTCTGCACTGTTCTTCGGATGATCTTCTGTTTGTTCTTTTTCTTTCAAATCCTCTTCTATTTTTCGAAAAAAAATTATTTTTGAGATTTGACTCCTCAGCTCTGATTAGTCGTCTTCGTCTCCTTCTCTCTTACTTTCTTCAATGCTTCGTTTCTTTAGTTTCCTCGTTCATTTCTTTCCTCTATATCACTATTTCCTTCATTCTTTGATTTTTTCTTCCCTTTCTCTTTTTAATTTCCTCCGTTTTCCATTTTCTCTTGTCCATTTTCTTTCATCCTCCCTTAACCCCGTTTTCTTCCGACCTCGAGTGTGGAGATCTCCTCCTTCACTTAACTTACTCTCTACCGACTGTCCTTTCTAATATCTTCTGCAAACACAGACAAACTGTCTTTTCTACTATCCTACATCAGTAGACTATCCTTCTACTATTCTACTCGACCGAACGATCTTCCATACTATCCTCTACATACATCATCATCTCTTCCGTACCATCCCCTACCATCAGCATTTTGTCTTCTGCACTATCCTCTACAAAACCTGCATAGTCCTCTCTACCATGCACCATAAAGGTAATCACATTGTCCTCTAGCCTGCGAAAGAACCCAAACTATTCACTATTCCAACTACCCACGAACGGACATCTTCATCTCTAACCATCTTGTTGAATAGTTGGGCTCGCCATTCACCAACCTCGTTAACTGCCTGAGTCCTTCAATCTCCATGCTCATATTTACACTTCACCAAAAATGCAGCCTCTTCAGGCATCCCTCTACCTCTCCTTTCTCCTCATCTCCCCCCCCCGGCCCTCTCTCTCTCTCTCTCTCTCTCTCTCTGTTTCTGAGTACAGAAGATGAGTAATGAAGGGAGGAGATTAAAGAAGCGGAGAGAAGTAACGAGGAGAGCAGAGCAAAGAAGAGGAGGAAAGAGGACAGGAGAGGCCATAAGAGGAGAGAAGAGAGGAGGTGGCAGAAGAGACGAAGAGAGAAAAGGAAAATAATGATAACAGATGATAAAAAGATGGTGAGATATGAAATAAAGTAGACGACAGAGGAAAGAAGATTTGAGAGAGAGAGAGAGAGAGAGAGAGAGAGAGAGAGAGAGAGAGAGAGAGAGAGAGAGGGAGAGAGAGAGAGAGAGAGAGAGAGAGAGAGGGAGAAAGAGAGAGGGAGGGAGAGGGAGGGAGGAAGAGAGAAAGAAAGGGAGGGAGAGGGAGAGAGAGGGAGGGAGAGAAAGAGAAGAGAGACGGGAGAGGGGCAAGTGTAGAGAACAGATGCAATTAGGTGTGTGCCGGGGGTGGGAGGAGGTGGGGAGAAGGAGAAGAAGAAGAAGAAGAAGAAGAAGAGGAAAATCCACATGGAAGAAGACCGTCCTCCTCTTTGCCTGTGTTCCGTGGCAGTAGCAGTCCGTGCTGGATGCTGCAATCCAGTCTTCATCTTTCATTTCGTCACAAACACACGTTTTCTTTGATCACCGCGTTCCTTTACTTGCCCTCAATGGCGCCTCCAATTCAGACGTCCCTCCTCCCTCCTACTCTCACCTCCCCCCCTCTCCCTTCTCTTCCCCTCTCCTCCTCCTACTACTTTCTTCTATGGTCACTCCCTTTGACAAAAATCCTCCTTACTCCTCTTCCTGCTATTCCAACTCGTCTCTTTAAAGGTGACCCCTTCACTACTACCATTTTCTTCGTCAATCTTTCATTTCCTTGTAAATATTTTTTTCTGGATGATGTCAGGCGATTTAATTCAGTTTATGGAATGCCAGGGCGGTTGGCACAATTCTTCGCCTCCCACCAAATTTTTTTTTTTAGACAGCGTTGTTAGTGAAACGTTCTTGTCCTAAATGAAAACTAGATAACTATTCCAGTTTCCCAATAGAGTCTTGTAGCATTTCTTCATATGGTATGGTTCCTAACCGCAACCTCTCTCTCTCTGATTTCTCGCTAACATGCTACTTGCTTTTGCTACCTCGATCGAGTATAAACGACTTCGGTTACGATTTTTTTTCTTCTTCAAATTTCCAAATATCAAATTACTCTTGCGTCATCTATTGAGAGGCTGAATGACGAACTAAGAGAGGTTAAACCTAGAATACGAATGTTAGACGAAACATTCTTGAGATGTTCTTACGGAAGTCTAGAATACTATAGCCAAAGTCGTTTCGACACAATCGAAGTAGCAAAAGCGAATAGCATGCTAGCCTAGTGTGCCGCCACCGTTAGTCACAATCTCTCTCCGCGTCCAGTCTTTCACAATCTCTACCCTGTTCTCACAATCTCTTCCCCTCTCCCTTTCATTTTCCTCTCCTTTACATATTCATTCACAATCTCTATTTCCTCTTTCTCTTCCACTCGTTTCCTCCTTTTCTCCTTCCTTCCCGCTTCTCCTTTTTCTCTCTCTATGTTTCTCTCCCCTCTCTCTCTCTCTCCTTTGTTACCTTTGTCAATTCTCCATTATTTCCCTTCCTCTCCATTCTTCACCTTTCAACATTCTCCTCCACTCAAGGATTTCTTCCCTCTTTGTCTTCCTCTGTCCCTTTCCTACTGCCTGTCCCTTTACCTGACTCCGGTTCTCTCTCTCTCTCTCTCTCTACATATATATATATATATATATATATATATATATATATATGTTCTTCTTTTGTCTGCTTCTCATTAAGATCCTTCCCTCCCCCGTGCCCCCATATGGTAGTGATATTCTAGGGACCTTAGCGACAGCCCTACTGACCAGAGTAATGCACCACTCTTGTATGACTGGAGACTCACCTAAGAAAATAAATAAATAAATAAATAAAAATAAAATAAAATAAATAAATAATAATTAATAAATAATAATAATAATAATAAAACAAATTACTCTCCCATCATTCAGATACGTTTTTTTTCTTTTTTCTAAATCTATCACGTCTTCGGTACGACTGTGTCCACAGTTGGTAATTTAAGACATAATACGCTATACCGTGCCAGGTGGTTCAACGGGAAAGTGGAGAGGGGGCGGGGAGAAAAGGGAGGGGGAGAAAGGAGGGAGAGAAGAGAGGAGGGAGACAAAGGAGAGGAAGAGAAAGGAGGATGGAGAGAAGGGAGGAGAAAAGGAGGAGGAAGAGAAAGGAGGATAGAGAGAAGGGAGAGGGAGAAAAGGAGGAGGGAGAGAAGGGAGAGGGAGAGAAGGGAGAGGGAGAGAAGGGAGAGGGAGAGAAGGGAGAGGGAGAGAAGGGAGAGGGAGAGAAGGGAGAGGGAGAGAAGGGAGAGGGAGAGAAGGGAGAGGGAGAGAAGGGAGAGGGAGAGAAGGGAGAGGGAGACAAACGGTGAGGGAGAGAAGGGATAGGGAGAGAAGGGATAGGGAGAGAAGGTGAGAGAAGGTAAGAGAAGGGAGAGAAGTGGAGAGAAGGAAGAAGGGGAGAGAAGGAGGAAGGGGGAGAGGGGAAGGTTGCAGGGGAAGAGAGGAAGGTTGCAGGGGAAGAGAGGAAGGTTACAGGGGAAAGGGTGGGGGAGGGCAGTAGATAACTAGCTGCAAATGTACAACTGCTTCGGAACTTTCCAGCTCTCCACTCCCATAGCTGTTGTAATGCCTCAGCTGTCCAAGGTTCAGAGGCAGCTGCAACACAAAGACCTCCGGAGCAGTAGCATATTATTAAGTTTGCAGCCAGCTGCACGCCTCTGCTGTCAGCGTACACACTCTCGAAGAAGCTGCGGGTGTTCTTGCAGCTGGAAGAAGCCCTCAACGCTGCTGTTGTGCAGCTTCTTCGCGATTTTCAGCTCGTGTACAGGATGGTACAAAAGTCTTGTACTCCTTGATTTCAGCATTATATCAACCCTCACGCTGCATCTTATCCCAGCTGTCGTCAGGCGATTTTTATTAATTTATGGATACGGGAACACGAAGTGACTAAACTTTTTGACCACCCTGGACACTCACGGGATAAAGGTCTGTTACACGAGGACACGAAACTATTCTGACTCACCAGTTGACTTTAATCAACCCAATAACCCTCAACTCCCCTCCTTCCGGCTTTTAAGGCTTTCGTCCATCTCGATAATAAGGCTAAAATACAATAGCCCTGATCTATTATGCATTTGGTACAAATATGCATACGTTAGTAGTTTCACAATAATCCGGATGTATCTTAAAAGCTGACTTCAGTTAATCCCTTACATACCTGATGCTCCGTTTCCTTTCCTTCCGTCCTGCCGCCAAGCGATTTCATTAAATTATGTAGCAACCCTTTCCCTTCCCTTCTCCTCTCTCTCTCTCTCTCTCTCTCTCTCTCACACACACACACACACACACACACACACACACACACACACACACTCGTGGCGGTGGTTAGAGTTCCCGGCCGCCATTACGGAGGTCCAGATTCGAATCCCACCCAGGGCTGAAATAATTTCAGTATCGCTGCGCTGCGAGTCGTTACTCCAACTCTCGTGGGGATAGTTGTGTGTGTGTGTGCGTGTAAGGTCACAGCATTACCCATAGATCGGTCATATACGACCTCTCTTCCGGGAGGGAAATAACTGTCGATCACGAGTCCAACACGTGATCCAAGACAATGGTGAATCACACACACACACACACACACATACAATCACCTGTTGTAGACCTATACACATCCTCCAGTTGCTTAGGCCTAAATGCCTCGCCCCCATTACCCACGATGCCTCTTCGACCTCTATACCTGTTGCGTCCTCCGCCTGTGTCCGCTTAACATTTCCCTCTCCCCCTTCCCCCTCCCCCCCTTTTTTTTCGAAAAATGTGACCCTTCCTTTTCGACCTCCTTCCTACAGGACTCGAAATCTCTGTTGTCCGACTCGTGTTTCTAATCTGTCGTCAAGAGATTAAGGGAAACTAAAAGAAACTAAGTTAAGGAAAACTAGAAGAACCGTCGCAAGGTCAAACACGTTTCTATTCATCGTTTGTCGTCCATTGCTCTGCATTCATATCCCTTCCCTACGGAGTGGCACTCTTCCTCTGGTCCAGACTACCGTCAGGCGATTTTATTCATATCCGTGGCACAAGAAGCTAGCTCGTTCCAGCACAGACTTTAATTATTCTGTTCTGGCTAACAGATGTCTGTCATCTTCAGCTCTGCTGTTCTTTCCTTGTTACTATTGGGTTCAAGACCATTCCAATTGACCTTGGCGTCTTACCAGATGACTTTATTCAGATTAAACGGAACCCCACGACCTTGATGGCTCAACGTTTTCTCTTACAGTGTCGTGTGGCAATTTTTATTCTGGGTAATTTTATTCTGGTTGGCTCCAAACGATTTTATTCAGGACCCTCACACGTCATCCATACTGAGAGGGTGAGATATTTCTTAGTTAATCTATTTAACAACAGTGGCAACCTTTACAGAATTTATTCAGGCGATTTTTTTTTTCTTCAGATTTGGACGAGACCTCCAAGCTCCTCCTCCGCCATTTACACTAACATCACATCCTGCAGCCAAAAATCTCGTAAGTATCGACTAAGTAGGCCTACGTGATTACAAAAGGCCAGAGAAGAAAAATAAAGAAAAAAATAAGTTCTTTGATACGCTCCAAAGCCAGTGCCAAAACAGAGCCAGCCAGATCTGGGACGGGAGGAGGAGAGGAGGAGGAGAGGAAGGAGGAGGAGAAGAAGAAGAAGAAGAAGAAGAAGAAGAAGAAGAAGAAGAAGAAGAAGAAGAAGAAGAAGAAGAAGAAGAAGAAGAAGAAGAAGAAGAAGAAGAAGAAGAAGAAGAAGAAGAAGAAGAAGAAGAAGAAGAAGAAGAAGAAGAAGAAGAAGAAGGAGAAGGAGAAAAAGAAGAAGGAGAAGGAGAAAAAGAAGAAGGAGAAGGAGAAAAAGAAGAAGAAGAAGAAGAAGAAGAAGAAGAAGAAGAAGAAGAAGAAGAAGAAGAAGAAGAAGAAGAGAGAGGAGAGAGAGAGAGAGAGAGAGAGAGAGAGAGAGAGAGAGAGAGAGAGAGAGAAGGGGGGGGAATTCTTTGACATGCTCCAAAGCCCTGCAGTGCCAAAACAGAGCCAGCCCGACCTGGGACAGGAGGCACTTGCGGGATCTAATCTAAGTCGCTTAACACTTCCAGACCCGAAACGCGGAGTTTAATTTCGACATGTGCCCTTTCCCGCCCTGACCTACAGCTCGCCTTCATAAATGTCACGCTGGATTGAAACAAACTGCGTTCTATGATTTAATTATACTAACTAACGCCAGGCGATTTTATTCAACAGAGGAAGACGTCCCCAACAGTCGATTCTATTCAGATCGAGAGAGTCCTTTGAAGAATCCTTCCGGATCCTCCCTCGCTTCAGCGGAACGAGCCACGGTAATTTCTTCCAGTCGCTCGTGTGTCTTCAGATTTCTTTAGAATTCTTCACGAAATTTCGTTCCGGCTGAATGCCTTCCCAAATTATCTTAAAGCTGAGCGCCCTCCTGTTTACCGCTGCATCCAGCTGCACGTTCACAGCTGGACGCAACCGCTGCCACCTGTCTTAATCCCTGAAAGCCCACGGAATCGATTTCAGGAGATTTAGCCTTGGCTATTCGCTCATGTTTCCTGATGTACGTTTGCTAATGTTTCCCGATGCATGTTCACCCACAGCGAGATTTAAGTATATTTAATGTGGTTATTAACCCCCACTACAAACAAACAAAAGAATATATAATAAAGATAATAGTAATGATAAACCCCACACCTTGTAACAAATACTAGCACACCCTCGACGTCTAAGGAGTAATTGGGTGGCTGAAGAGAAAAGGGCACCACCACGAGGACCTGGAAAAGATCACTCCCGAATTTCGGGGGGGGGGGAGAGGGGGAGAGAGAGAGAGAGAGAGAGAGAGAGAGAGAGAGAGAGAGAGAGAGAGAGAGAGAGAGAGAGAGAGAGAGAGAGAGAGAAAACAAAAAAAACCGTCTCCCCTCTACCAACTCAAAGACGCCCAAATCCCTCTTGACCAGTCTTGAACTACCACTAGCCCCAAACGGTCTCAAGCAAGCCTTCAGCCCACAGTCACCCTTATGGGCTTACGGAGCTCACCCTGCGGTCCCCACAGAGATCACCTTTGGGAACCTACACAGATCACCCCCTTACCCTTAGGAACCTAGAGAACTCACCCTTGGAGGGGGCCCCATAGACCTCACCCTGGGGATCCCACTGACCTCACCCATAGGAGGGGACCCAAAAAGATGACCCTGGGGGCCCCACAGAGATCACCCTTGGGGGGCCCCACAAGTCTTCCCTCTCATCCCCAGTTACCCACAGAGCTCCCTCTGGGAGTTCACAAATCTCCACGGGGTTCACAGACGATTTTATTCATCGCCGACGTTAACATTCAGCGATGTACGAAACAGCGCCACATAACGTCCAGGGTTCTTCGAGAGCAAACGGGCCGAGAACCGGGAACCCGTCAGGAGATGACTGTCCTTTTTATCGTTTATTCTGGCTAACGTTGAGCGATACCCCCCCCCAATATTTACTGTAAAACACAAAATTTCTAAGCCTCTACGATCTATATTCTTATATCTACATGGCCTACCGCCAGACGATTTTATTCAGCTGAGGGAAACCATGATGGATGAATTCTTGACTAATACATTCCAACCTTATGTGTATTGTCTTTCGCCAGGTGATTCTATTTACCTGAAATCCCATAGTCACGTTTTAGGGTGAAGATGCGAACAAATTAACAGTAATGATAGTAACAATACTAATTATTATAAATTATTTTCATGAAAAAGTGGAATCTACATCAGTTTAGGTTACCTTATTTCCAGCTAGGTTAGATACGATATATGTATATATATATATATATATATATATATATGTATATATATATATATATATACATATATGTATTATATATATATATATATATATACACACACACACACATACATACTGTATGTATGAAGAGAGTGAGAGACAGAGAAAGGGGGAGGGAGGGGAAGGAGGGAGCCTACGACAGGAGGCGCTGAGTAGCTGCGGCCGAAGCAGTTACCTTTACCCTATTATGCGACTGGACTAGACTGCTGGGGCAGGTAAAAGTCACTCCTGGGAATCGGAGACGTGTGCGGGATTTGAATCCACAACTAAGCAAACGCGAGACCATGACGCTTCCGATAGCGCCACCAGAGCATAGGATGGAAGATGAAGGAGGAGGGAGAAAATGAGGGAGGGAGGAGGGGAGTAAGAAGGAAGGAAGGAAGGAAGGAGTGAGGGAGGAGTGAGGGAAGGACGAAGGAGAGAGGGAGGAGTGAGAGAGACAGGGAGGGAGGGAGGAGTGAGAGAGACAGGGAGGGAGGAGGGAGGGAGGAGAGAGAGGGAGGGAGGGAGGGAGGAGAGTAAGAAGGAAGGAAGGAGGGAAGGAAGGAGGGAGGGAGTGAAAGAATGAGGGAAGTGAGAGGGAGCTGAGAGGGAGGAGAGAGAGGAGAGGAAGGGAAGGGCATAGCATCTCCGTCCGTAGTAGGTTATCCATGACAGAAGGGAGCGAGCCCGTGTTATTATTATTAGGGTGGGCAGCCATCAGATAAAGCCTTTACCAAAGGAGGGCGGCGCTAGACACAATGGTACAAACCCAAGTGCGGGCTTTGCATTCTTCACTGCACACAATGCCCGCCAACACTCCCCCACCCCCCTTCCGACACAAGCAAGATCGCAAGCCCTTCCTCCTCCTTCTCACACTTTTCTTTTGTGCAATTCTCATAATATAACCTCCGTTCCTCCTCCTCCTTGCTTTCGTTTAATCGTCTTAGTGTTACCTAGTTCCTCTTACTCCATCCTTTCGCGTAATTCCCATTATATGACATTTCCTCCTCCTCCTCCTCCTCTTCCATCCCCTCCTCAGTCGTTGGCTTGATTGTCACAATATTTTTCCTCCTCCTCCTCCTTCTTCTTCCTCCTCCTCTTCGTCTTCAGTCTTTCGCTTGTCACTATTTTTCCTCCTCCTCCTCTTCAGTCTTTCGCTTGATTGTCACAATATTTTTCCTCCTCATCATCCTTCTCTTCGTCTTTTCCGTACTCTCAGTATCGCATTCTCTCCGCTTCCCCAATAGTCTTTTCTTGATCCTTAAATAAAAAAATCTTCTTTATAACCTTTCCACTCTTTTTCCTCTTCTCACCATCACCTTCCCTTCCTCTCACTTCCCACTCTCCTCAGCCTCTCTCCCCATTCCTCTGCTTTCTCCTCCACATCTTCGTCCCCCTTATCCTTCCCTCCTCTTTCATCATCAAAATCTATTCTTCTTGACTCTCCACTTTGTCTATCTACGCCTTCTTCTACCCTTAAGGCTGGCTCCCTCAAATCACAGCTCCTCCTCCTCCTCTTTTTCCTCCTCTTCATCAACCACTTATCCCGTCCGCCTTTCTCATCCTCTTCCTCCTCTCCTTCCCCCTCATTCTCACCCTCTCCTCCTCCTCCTCCTCCTCCTACGTCTCCTCATTCAAATACTATTCCTTCATATGACTTCTGGATACCACTCCTACACTTCAAGGGCTCGCACTCCACAGCCTCACACTCCAGTCCCACAATCCAAGGGCGCACTCCACAGCCTCACACAACAAAGTCCCACACTTCACAGCCTCACACTGAGTCTCATATTCCACAGGCTCACTCCAAACTTCCATGAACACTCCCTTGCTGTTGTTCTGTCCCTCCTCACAATCCTTGGAGTAGGTTATACTCCCTAATCCCACTCCCTTAACAACCCTGGTTCCTCCCTCTTTGCTCAGCCTCCTCCAACTCGTTTCTTTTCTTTCCCCCCCCATCATTTTATTCCAGTATTTCGTAGAGTATCCCCCCCATTCTCCTTCCAACTCCCCCACCCCTCATCACCCCACTCCTCCCACCCCACTCCCCCCCACCCACCTACGGAAATTTCCCATTCTCAGGATACCGTTTTCTACGATTCACCTTCGCGTACGTTTTCTGTTATTTTGTTTTATTTGCGTTTTCTACGGTTTCCCACGCCCGCACCCCACCCCCTCCTTCCCAATCTCCACAAGGTGCCCCCTCCATCCCCCCCACCTCCATTCACCTCCACCATCCAATGACATTTATCAAGTCCCAAATTTCTTCCCATTTTCGGTTGAGCCGTTAACGTGTCTTGATCCCAAGTTCAAATTTCAAAATTCAAAGTCGAATTTACGCGCCATCAATGATACACACATTTCGTGTGTTCATTTATCCTATCTGTTAACGAACGTTAATAATATTACCTTTCAAATTTCCGAACGTTTTCAACGTTCCCTGTTGTATGTCAGAACTTTTTATTTCGTATTCCCATACATTTAGAATAATCAAACTATCAATAAACGATAATATAATTATATATATATATATATATATATATAAAATCTCAAACACTGTCATCCATACGTTTCCTTCCTTGAGATCGCCTCCCCTCATATCGTCGTTTCCTTCATCTTCCTCCCTCACCTATAAAATGATCACTTCTCCTTTCCTTTCTTCATCGAAATTTCGAAAAAAAAAGGAAAAAAGTTGCTACCTTTGACTTAGCAAAAAATAGAAAATAAATATAGATGAATAAATTAAACAAATAAATAATTATAAAAATAAATAAATAAATAAAAATAAATTATATATATATATATATATATATATATATATATATATACACACACACACACACACACACACATATAAACGCGCATTCAACAGGCACGTTATAGACAATCAACTCCCGACGAATCAAAATAAATTAATATACGAACAAGTAAATAAAAAAATTACTAAACGATTTTAAATTCAGGTTTGTCTCAATTCGTGACTGAAACGTGAGTTCGACTATGCCAATACAGAGTTTGAGTTCCCAAAAAGTTTCATTCGAACTTTAAAAAAATCTTTTGCTAGTAGTTGAGGCAAAGCCTAGGTTTCCCCAATCGAACGACTCAAGGCTACAACGATTCTAGTATCAATTCTATATTTCGTCTTTGCCAAGGGCCAGTCTTCCAATTACTATGTTTAATGTAAAGCGAAAATAAGGTATAGTTACCGTGAGGAACACACGTGGCAAAAATAAATATATGAATAAATAAAGATAATTAAATCGGGCAATTCTAGTCCAATCAGCGGTCAGCACAGAAAGGGGGCGGGGCTACAAGTGACAGACTAGTTTGAACGGAAGGTACAAATCCCGATAATTGATGATGAAAAAATACACAAAGGAAATAATAAATAAATAAATGAATAATAAACATGAGACGTAATTGAATAAATAAAATAATTGAGAACAAATACGAAGCACAAAAACAAAGGTGTAACAGTAAGATCTTGCAAAGAAGTCAACAAGAGGAACTCGGTGGCCAACCAAAACAATGGGGGCGGCGGCGGCTGCGGCCAGAGAGCGCAAACAAAAGCCGACAAAAGGCCGCAACCGCATGAGCTGCGGGAGCAGGGAACCCCCCGCAACGCTGACCAACGGGAGCAACAGGAAGAGCAAGAAGCACAATACTAAGACCAAAAGCAGGAACAACAGTACGACAGGAAGCAACAGATCTCGCCGTCCACAAAACACACGCACACACACACACACACACACACAACTTGTGGCACAGTTGGTAGAGTTCCCGGCCGCCACTACGGCGGTCCGGGTCCGAATCCCGCCCAGGGCTGAAATTATTTCAGTACCGCTGCGCTGCGGGTTGTTACTCCAACTCTCGTGGGCGGGGAGTTGGGTGTGTGTGCGCGTGTAAGGTCATAGCATTACCCATAGATCGGTTGTATATGAGCTCTGAGCTCTCTTCCGGGTGGGAAATAGCTGTCAATTACGAGTCCAACAAGTGATCCAAGACCATGGTGAATCACACACACACACACACACACAAAGTGAGAGACAGAGAAAGAAACTAATAATGGCACAAGAGGGAAAGGGGGGAAGGGAGAGAAAAAGAGTGGGAGAGAAGGAAGGTGGGAAGAGAGAGAGAGAGAGAGAGAGAATGGGAAGGAGAGAGGGAAGGTGGAAGAGAGATAGGGAGAGGAAGATAGAAAGGGAGAAAGGAGAGAGTGAGAGGCGAGAGAGTGGGAAAAGGGAAAGGGGTTGAGGAGGAAGGGGAAGGGGAGAGGGGAGGAAAAGAGAGGGGGAGGAATGAAGGGAGATGGTGTGGGGAGAAACTGGGAGTGGGAGTGAGGAGGGTGAGTTTGGGAGAGGGGGAAGGGAAGAAAATAGGGGGAAGGAAGGAGATGGGAAGGGGGGAAAAGAGGAGGGAGGTGAAAGAGGAGGGAGGTGGGAGAGGAGGGAGGTGGGAGAGGATGAAGGAGGGAGAGGAGGGAGGTGGGAGAGGATGAAGGAGGGAGAGGGGAAGGGAGGGAGAGGGGAAGGGAGGGAGAGGGGAAGGGAGGGAAAGAGAGGAAAAGATGGAAGGAGAGAAGGTGGGAGAAGAAGGGGAGAGGGAGGGAGGTGGGGAAGAGCGGGAGGGATGGGGGAGAAGAAAGGAGAGGGGGAGGAGGAAGAGAGGGAAGAGGACGGAGAGGGGAAAGGAAAGAAAGGGGGGGAGAGACTGAAGTGAGAGAGGGAGGGAGTAGGAGGGGGAAGAAGGGTGAAAAGGGAGAGAGGGAGGTAGAGAGAAGGGAGAGAGGGTTAAGGGAAAGAGAAAAAGGAGAGAGTGAGAGGGGAGAGGAAGAGAGGGACAGGGGAAAGGAAGAGAGGGACAGGGGAAAAGAGGAGAGAGACAAGGGAAAATGAGATAGGGACGGGTAAAGGGAGGAAGGTAGGAAAGGAAGGGTTAGGGAAGAAAGGGGAGAGGGCAAGACGGAAGGGAGGGAAGGAAATGGGGATGAGAGGGAAGGAGAAGAGAGGATGAGAGAGGGAAGGAGAGTAATATGGAAATGAAGGAGAAGGGAAGTGGAAGAAGAGCACAGGGAGGGGAGGGGAGGGAGTAAGAGGGGAGGGAGAGGAAGGGAGGGAGGAAAGGGAAATAGAGATAGTGAAGGGATAGAAGAAAAAGGGGAGATGGAGAGACGAACAAGGAAGATAGAATAAAACGGAGACAGAGAAGAGAGAGAGAGAGAGAGAAAGAGAGAGGGGGGGATGGAGAGAGGGAGAGAGAGGGGGTGTAAGGAGTTGAGAGAGAGAGAGAGAGAGAGAGAGAGAGAGAGGGGGAGAGGGAGAGGGGGGAGGGAGGAGAGAGAGAGAGAGATGGAAAGAGAGAGAGAGGGGGGGTGAAGGAGCATTACAATGGGAATCAGCATCAGCATTAACACTGCACATACTCCTGCAAGAAGACTGACACTGCATCAGCAAGACTGACACTGGATCAGCAAGACTGACACTGCATCAGCAACAGTCTTAACCCCCTTCCGTACCAAGTGATACTTTCCCTTTTACCCCTCCAAGCCGTCAGACTATTACATTCATCTCCGTGACAAGCCTCCCCCTCCCCCTCCCCCTCCGTCTCGGCAGGGATGGGGGTTAATCCCAGCTGGACTAGTACTAAATCCTAGCTTGCTAACACACGAGCCCAATCGATGACAATCCTGCGTCCGAAATCAAATCTGAAATTGCAAGACTCGGTGATTGGAAGGAGCTTTGGAATCGTCAACCCAAAATCTGGGAGGTTTATTACTAGTATGTTTTGGCTAGATGCATCTTGAATCAAGACAGATTATGCCCTCACCTCCCTTACCGGGCACGCAGACGGTGCATACAATCGAAGGCTGTGGGCATAACGCTAACATGCAGAGGGAAACGAAGGGAATATCAAAACAACGGAAGATATATTGGAAATCATTTACGCCAAATATCACAACTCCATCCTCACCTTCGCCACTCCAAAAGACAAAAAAAATAAAAAATAAAAAATAATAATAATAATATCTTTATCACCAACATCACTATTAACCGAGACAAGACCATTTAGAGAGACAACATCACCAGCGGCAGAGTCTGAGAGCATCGACAGCAGACGGGTACGCCATCTATTGAGCGTTCCGGGAACTAGATGTTGGCGCGAACGAAAACCTGCCATCTGGTGGCGGAGACGGGAAGCTCGGTCGAGCCAAGGATGCTTGTCGACTCCTCGGCCGACTGGGAGAGAATACAAACCCGATTCGAGACCGGAAGATAAGTTCAAGTTGTGTCCTATCGTTTAATAACTTGTCAAAAGCGAGGAGAAACCAGATTATTAAATGTGAAGCGACCTTTAAGACGTTAAGTGTGAAAACATGACACACAGTGGTCAAATTCACAGGCGAGAGAAAAATGACTTAATGAACACAAACTCCCGAGCAAACATAAACATACACACGCATCCCACAGTGAAGCACCCAGTCACAAGCACACAGGCTGAATATGCTCATTGAGGCTTTAAACTCACAAATCTTCAAGCACACACACAGACCCACATACACACACACAGACACCACACACACACACACACACACACATACACACACACAGACACCACACACACACACACACACAACACATCAAAGAATATTTCAACATAAAACTATTTTGTCTTTTGACCTACGACCACAACCAACTGTATATCAGTGTGGGAACCGCGTCATGAGCACCCGAAGACAAACCATCTGCGGTCAAAAGACGATGGGGGGAAGGGGGAGGGACGGGGAAGAGGGGAAGAAACCACCCACCCACCCACCCACCCACCACGTCTCAGCTCTCACCCCCGGCCACCCAAGGGGACAACCAGAAATGTTGGGTTAGGGGTGATACTAGGGTGAAACACACACACACACACACACACACACACACACACACACACAATGAGAGGGAAGTCGCGCACATATATTTCCCTAATAGTCATATGCTGGATAAGTTACTCTCGTGTGTGTGTATGCGTGTGTGTGTGCGCGCGCGCGCGTATGTATGCGTGTGAGCGTGTTCGTGCACATTGGGTGCGTGTGTAGGGCAGCCTTAGTGGCACAGTGCCGTTGCTCTGACAATCAATAAGCTTGGCACCCGAGCCTCAAGAGTGCCTTCCTTGCCCTCCATCCACCCCCTCCACTCTTCCTCTCCATATGCCCCCCATCCCTCTCCTGGCTCTCCCCACCCCTTTCCACCATTTCATTTCCCTCTAAACCCTCACTCTCCCCCCCCCCACAGCTCAGCGGCCACCTCCCCCCCCCCACCGCCACTCGGTCCTATATTTACCCAAACTCGCTTTCCCGTCTCTTCTCAGCTTCCCAGGTTCCCTCCACCCTGCATCTCCTCTCCTCTCACCACCTCTCCCCTCTCTCCTTTCCCTTCCCATTTTCTCACGAAACGACAGCTTCCCGTTTTCCTTTACCCCCCTCCCCTCTCCCTCATCCCCCCCCCATCGTCCCCTGCCTCCCCCTCCCCGAACAAGCTCGTTATCACGATAGTCACGGTCACTACCCTACCCCCTAACTACCCTCCCTTAGAACTACCTCCTCGCTTCCTCCATCCTCCACAACCTCAGTCCCACCTCCTTCTTTCCCAACTATATGTATTCCCCTCCCTAATCCCTCCAACCTCCACCCACAACCATCCATCAACCTCCTCCTTTCCCTACCCACCTTTCCTTCCTAACAAACCCTCCCATGCCCTTCCTCTCCACGTCCATCAACCCCCCTTTCCTCCCTAACAACCTTTCCCCTTCACTCCACTCCACCTCCATCAACCCTCCCTTTCCTCCCTAACAACTCTTCCCCTCCACTCCACTCCACCAGACAGTGCCTGTCTGCCGACCCGGCTTCGCCCGTCTCTTGCCTCCACAGATCAATTTCGCCATCCTCGCCTCCTCCTGCAGCAGCCACACTGCGCCTCCACACTCCCACACACTCCTCCTCCTTCTCCTCCATTCCCCCTCCCAACCTCCACTCCATGTCTCGCCCCTTTTAAGCCCGCAACAGCAGCCCTCCTCCCTATCTCCCACCCACGCCCTTTGCTCTCTTTCCCTATCTCCCACCCACGCCCCTCACTCTTCTACTGCTCTTTTTCTCTCTCATCGCTCCTCACACGCCCTTTCCTCAAGCACTGCTCTTTTTTTATCTCCCCTCTTCCATCCCCCCCTTCTCTCGTTCTCAGAGCTCCCTCCCTCCATCTCCCCTCTCTTTCCCCTCACTTTTCCATTGATTTCGCCACTCCCTCGATCTGCCAAGATTCAAAATACCAATCCTACACAGGGCTTTCTTCAAGAACTTTATAAGCCCCAATCTCTCCACACGCCACATCACTCCCAAATCATTGCTATCCCGCCCCCACCCTTCCCTCTCACACACACGTCTAACGCATCCTTCTCATCACCTTTGACATCCTTGTCTTCCTTCCTCTCCAGCTTGTATCCCCCCCCCACTCCCTCCGGTACCGTTATACATACACTTACAACCCCCCCACCCTCCATTCCCGTCGCATCCCCCACCCATCATTTCTGTTCTCTCTGTTTTATATTCCCTTTCGTTTGCCACAGACTCCACCTCCTCCCTCTCGTTCCCCCTGACCTCCATCTCTCCTCCCTGCACTCCAGTGTCCCGATTGACCTCCACTCCCAGGACCTTACGAACTCCCAAATCCTCCAATTTGTTCTCAACTCCACAAATTACGGAATCAGGGCCTTTAACCCATCACGTCCCTGTGTCGGCCCTGAAGACTTGGATCTGGCTACCGCAAGACGATTTTATTCGACCTGAGAGGGGCCACTGGGTGCTAGAGTCGACTCTTGAAAACGTTCCCCTCCACAAATCCTCTCCTCCTTACAACCTCCCACTTCAAGAGATTCGTTTCAGATCGTATAAGAATCTCCGTCCGGCTGAACAATTTTTTTCC
Organism: Oratosquilla oratoria; assembly: GCF_046742065.1. Classification (NCBI taxonomy): domain Eukaryota; kingdom Metazoa; phylum Arthropoda; class Malacostraca; order Stomatopoda; family Squillidae; genus Oratosquilla; species Oratosquilla oratoria. Next base: position 51,975,958 of record NC_134787.1, read on the forward strand.
CATAAGTTCATACACGATGATTTATCCCACCATCACCCTGTATTTCACTGATCGATTTTGTCCATAACGGCAGAAGCTCTGGTAACTCTGTACTTTTCTTTTCTACTGTGTTCCTCCGTTTCTATCCAAAGTTAACCAACAAAACAATCTGCTCAACAGACAAGCCCACACAATCGTTCCCGCCAATCTCACAAGCGGGGTGGAGGGTGGGGTTAGGGGGAGGGAACTGGGGGAAGAACTTGTCATATGACCTAATACCTCCCCCCCCTCCCGCTCCACTCGACCTTGAAGCAGGCTTTCGTTCCTCCCACGAGAACTCCATGTCACTCCCTTTCTCCGCCACAATCGCACCGTCACCAACACAATGACTGCTAACATCATCACAAACGTTATCACTAATCAGACATCACCGACACAATCACCACTGCTCGGCTTTTATTTTCCCACATATTTTCCTCCTCCTCCTCCTCCTCTTCCTCCAATCTTGACAATCAACCCAACATCCAGTTTCTGCCACCCCACATCCTCACGTCTTAATCTCTCTCCTCAATCTCCATATCCTTACGTCTCAATCTCTCTCCTCAATCTCCACATCCTCACGTCTCAATCTCTCTCCTCAATCTCCACATACTCACGTCTCAATCTCTCTCCTCAATCTCCACATCCTCACGTCTCAATCTCTCTCCTCCATCTCCACATCCTCACGTCTCAATCTCTCTCCTCAATCTCCACATCCTCACGTCTCAATCTCTCTCCTCAATCTCCACATCCTCACGTCTCAATCTCTCTCCTCAATCTCCACATCCTCACGTCTCAATCTCTCTCCTCAATCTCCACATCCTCACGTCTCAATCTCTCTCCTCAATCTCCACATCCTCACGTCTCAATCTCTCTCCTCAATCTCCACATCCTCACGTCTCAATCTCTCTCCTCAATCTCCACATCCTCACGTCTCAATCTCTCTCCTCAATCTCCACATCCTCACGTCTCAATCTCTCTCCTCAATCTCCACTTTCTCCCATTCTATGCAAAGATCCAATCATCTCCCTCTCCACTCACACATCAATCTCTACCCGGTCTCCTCCCCGACGACCCAATTCCTCCACTCCAAGCAATCCAATAGATTTCTTTTCAATTTCTCCTACTCCTTAGGAGTCACTCTTCAATCGGACTCCCTCACTCCCTCCACACTCCTCTCCCAAAACATCACACTCCTCTTCTACATCCTTACTCTACCATCTCCTTCCCTTCCTCCCTTCTTCCTCCTCTTCCATCTCCTTTTCTTCTTCCTCCTCCTTCTCTTCTTCCCACTCTCACTTTTCTTTCCCCTCGCGCTATTTTCTCCCACTCA